>NW_026606087.1:20352500-20920000 GCF_029834395.1 Sorex fumeus | reverse complement strand
AACAGGCTATCTGGACTCTCCTTGTCTTCTTTTTGTCAGTCTCCCTGACAGGAACCGGCTATGTCCTTTTCCACCAGCCCAGAGCCCCTGACTGGGCCTGCATTCCTGGCTTTACTGCCAACCAACTTAGGCAAGGACAACTTATTAACAACATACTAATTCAGGGGGGCAGAGTGATAGTACAGTGGGGAGGGCGTTCACTTGCACGAGGCTGAACCGGGTTCAACACCCCCCACCCCACCGGAGTATCTCATACGGTCCCCTGAGCCCTGCTAGGAGTGATTCCTGAATGCAGAGCCAGTAGTAACCCCTGAACATAGCCGGGCGTGACCCAAAAAAGCAAAAGCAGGCAAACAAAATAAACATAATTATTCATAGCATTAAGTTATTAATAAGCAAGAGCAAAATTAATAACATTTGCAGGGCAATTTCCATTGCCAAAGCCTGCCCTCCCTCAGTCCTGCGCCCTCTACAGGGGAGGAAGTTAAGTTTCATCACACCTCTGTGGCTAAGTCTCCAGGAGGAGGCCTTGAACCCTGTCAGGGCCAGCGAACTCTGGGGAACTCTGTTATCGGGCTTGGAGTGTGGATTACTTTTACTATGTCCAAAGGCCTAGGCACTCCATTTATTACTCCTGCCCTGGGACAAACAGGAGTACATAATGCTGACCCCATAGTTTTCACTTCCTAGACCTAAACAAACAAGCTTGAGCAAGAGCTTTTTAACCTGAATTTCTTTCATGTATACAGATTAAAATCATAGAGCAGTCATGCCAAATTGATTTTGATTGGTTTATTGTCTGATGATTCTATTTGCCATTTCATTAAGTTTTGTTGGAACAAACAATATGAAACAAATTCGTTATGTGCCCGGCACGGAGACAGGCTGGGGGGTGGGGGGAATGGGGGTGGTGGAGGGAACCTGGGACATAGTGAAGGTCACACTGGGGGTGGGGTTTGTCTAGGAAATTTGCATTCTGGAAAAAAATAGTCTATGATGAACAACTTCATATATTATAGTGTCTTAATAAAATAAATTTTAAAAAATTAAAAAGGGAACAAAAAGAGATTGGGGGAGGGTCTGGGGAGTGGCGGGGTCTAGACTAGAGTACTAGAGACCTCAGTGGTCCCACTGGTGATCTTCGGTCGGCCAGGCCAGTGCTCACTGCGGGTCCGAGGTTGCAGTGCTACTGGGCCCTGTGAGCTGGACACTGCCGGCCACCTTGGCAGTGCTCAGGGACCTTCAGGGCTGTACTCCGTGGTGACCTGGGTTCGCCAGGCTGCACCTGGAAATCCTTGGGGACCACCGGACACCAGGAATTAAACCATGGTTGGCTGCCTACGAGACACATGTCTTAACTCCTGTACTATCTCTCTGGCCCCCTGTTAAGCCCTTACCAGGAGATTTTAAAATATTTGTTTACAGGCCACATCTGGCGGTGCTCAGGGCTTACCTCTCAGGCTCTGAGCTCAGGGATCACCACAACAGTGCTTGGGGGACCCTAAGGAGTGCCAGGGGTCGAACCCAAGTCAGTTTCATGGCATGCAAGCACCTTCGCCCTGTACTCTCACTCCAACCCTGCGGTTTTCAGATTTAAAAATACTACTAACTAACGCCCTGAGTAATAAATGCCTATCACCAGGCAGCTAGCGAAACTGAAACAGAGATACTACACTCGCCCCTGCTGCCTGAGGAACGGGAGCCCTGCTCACAGCCCTGACGGCGATATCCCACTCTGCAGGCTCCCGTGGGGATGGAGGACTTCTGCTGGACACGATCCAGCCAGATAAGTCAAAGGCACAAAGACAAGGGTCCCACCCGTCGTTCAGCGGCTGTGCTCTCCTCCTCAGTCAGTTCTCTGAAACAGTCTCTGGGAACTGCGGCACGAGCACCAGAGTCGCCCAGCCCCGAGTATGTCCGGCACCAGCTTAGCGCAGATGACAGCCTGGAGGTTGCTTTTGGCTTCCTTCCTTCCCTCCATGGAAACCACGCACCAGCCTTTGCTGCTTAGCTTCTGGCCCTGCTCACCGAGGGCCACTGGCCCCAGCTGCCTCTCGGGGCCTCCCCTCCTCCTCCCCGCCCAGTCCGCCAGTCTGATCCCCTCCACTCCTCTGCACCTCCTCCTTGGGTCCCAGCCTGCATGGGACCACCCGCCTGCTCAGTGCCCCCCACTGGGAAGTCCCCTCGCCTCACACTCTGCTCGCTGCAAACAGAGGTCTGGGGTTCACCCAGCGGCTCTGCCCAGCTCTCATCTTCCAGTTGTACCAGCCCAGGACTTGTCCAAGAGTCTCCCACTCTCTCCTCTGTCCGCACAAGCCCTGGAATTCTCCAGCTTCTCCACGGAGTCCCCTGTCATCCCTTAGCACCTGATCTCAGTCCAGGGCCTGGCATTTCTTGCTGAGGCCGGTAAAGCCACCTGCTGGGTGCAGCATCCCCTCCCAACCCAGTTCTTTAGGGTAGTCCCTAGGGTTATTTTGAAAATGAATCCCGGAAAGACTCCAGCAGGTAAGCGCTTGCTCTGCATGTGGCTGGCTGGGTTTCCATCCTTAGTCATGCCTGCCCTGAGCCACCCCAACACCATGGGGTGTGGCCCCAACAAACAGGCAGAAACAAAGAGTCTCATCTCATCTTGTTCCTACTGGAGTTAACCCCAGTCTTTGCTATGGAATTTCCGTGGTCCCAGCAGCTTCCCTTGCGTTGGCCAGCTTATCTCTCTAACCTAATAGAACACGGGCTGGGCCTGACAGTCACTGGACCAGGGGGAAGCTGACGGCTCTTTTAGATTCTGGGTTTATTGTTGTTGTTTTTTTGTTTTGTTTTGTTCTTTTTTTTGTTTTTGTTTTCGGCCCCTACCTGGCGATGCTCAGGGGTTACTCCTGGCTCTGCACTCAGGAATCACTCCTGGTGGTGCTCAGGGGACCATCTGCGTTGCCGAGAATCGAGCCCAGGTCAGCCGTGTGCAAGGCAAGTGCCCTCCCCACTCTACCATTGCTCCAGCCCTGGCAGCTCTTTTAGGAATCTGTTTTGCCCTGGTGTGGCTCAAGCCCCCCTGTCCTTTGCCTAGGCCACCCCCTGCCTGCCCCCCCCCCCACGGCGTCTTCCTTCCACCTGCCCGTTCACCAGACTTAGCCACTCCTGACCAACCCCCGCTTCTCTGCCTCTCAGCCCCTGCTCTGTGAATCTGGGGCTCTTTTTCTACTGGGTCCCCAGTGTTGGACCCAGGACTTAGCTCATTGAGGGTTTGCTAAAGCAGCTTTAGACATGGTCATTCTTTTTTTTTTTTTTAATTTTTATTAGTGACAAACCATGAGGTACAGTTGTAGACTTACAAATTTTTGTGCTTGGGTTTCGATTATACAATGACTAAGTACCCATCGCTCCACCAGTGCCCATTTTCCACCACCACGGGTCCCAGTATCCCTTCCACCCCCCCTGCCCCCCCCCCCCCCCATATCCCACCCTGCCTCTGTGGCAGGGCATTCCCTTTTGTTCTCTCTCTTTTATTGGGTGTTGTGGTTTGCAAAAGAAACACTGAGTGGCAATCATGTTCGGTCTAGAGTCTACTTTCAGCATGCTTCTCCCATCCTGGGAGGATCCTCCCAACACCCTTTATTTGGTGCTCCCTTCTCTATCTGAGCTCCCTTTTCCCCCAGCATGTGTGGCTGGCCTCTAAGCCATGGAGCAAACCTCCTGGTACTAATCTCGGCCACTCTTGGGTGTTAGTCTCCTATTTTGTTACTTTATGTTCACCAGACAAATGCAATCTTTCTGTGTCTGTCCCTCTCTTTCTGACTCATTTCGCTTAGCATGATACTTTCCATGTTGTACCACTTGTATGGAAATTTCATGACTTCATCTTTTCTAACAGCTACATAGTACTCCATTGTGTAGATGTACCAAAGTTTCTTTAACCAGTCATCTGTTCTCGGGAACTCAGGTTTTTTCCAGATTCTGGCTGTTGTAAAGAGTGCTGCAATGAATAAACAATAGACATGGTCATTCTTAAACTGGCAGGGACAGGAAGGTACAGGGCTGGAGGGTTGGGGCAGGCTCCGCTAAGCAGGTGGCAGGCTCACAGAAAGCGGGTTTGCCGGGGGTCCATGATGGGGCCCAAGAGTGGGTCAGTGCCACGACCCCCAAGCACTGTGCGTGTGAGCAAGGTGCCAGGCTGTGTCCCAACTGCCCTCTGACTCTGTGTCAAGACCGGAGCAGAGGCCCAGGATCTGGGCCTGGTGGGGCAGGGGTCACTGACTCATGTGTCTTTGTACAAATGGCTGTCCCCGGCTCTGACGGGGAGGCACTCGGGGGCTTGAGGACCCCTCCTAACCAGGCTTGGGGATTTGTTTTCTTGGGGATTCAGAGGACAGAGCTTCTTCTTGGGCCTTGCTGTATCACAACCTCAGGATTAGGGCCTGAGGTAAGGGCAAGTCCCCATGAGTCTTTGCTTGCAGCATGCAATGAGCTGCCTTAGAAGCCAGCTTCTCTTGCGTGGGAATCTGCAGCCCAGAGAGGGCAAGGGCCTACTCAGAGTCACACAGCCTGTCGGGGCAAAGCCACAGCCTGACTCCGTTCCTGTGGGCTCCAAGTCCTTTGACTCTTAAAGCCCCTTACTCTAGCCTCTCTGGGGGCACTGCTGGGTCGGAAGCAACACAAATGAAGCCTGGGGTCTCTGGAGACGATGAGGTTTGGGGTCTGCTCTAGGTGGCTGATCTTCGCTTGCTGAGCCCAGCAGCTGAGCAGAGAGTTCTGGTCAGCTGCTTCCGGGCCCCTGGCAGGGATGTGGGGACAGGGTGCACTGGACAGGTCATTTTTTCCAACCCACTTAGCCAGAGAACTGCCATGACAGACTCTCAGTGACTTAGGCCTCTTCCAGGAACAAGAAAAGCAGAAAAACCAGGTGCTTTTGTCAAAGATTACATCCCATCCCCGGAATGAGATTAGGTCTCCGGAATGTAACTGTCAGGGAGTGGGCTGGATATTGGGGGCCAAAACTGTCACTGTCACTGTCTTCCTGTTGTTCATCGATTTTCTCGAGCGGGCCCAGTAACGTCTCAATTGTGCGACTTTGTTGTTACTGTGTTTGGCATATCGAATACGTCACGGGGAGCTTGCCAGGCTCTGCCGTGCGGGCGAGATACTCTCGGTAGCTTGCCGGGCTCTCCGAGAGGGGCGGAGGAATCAAAGTCGAATTGGCCTGGTTGGCCGTGTGTAAGGCGAACGCCCTACCCGCTGTGCAACAATAGATGTATGTGTACTCTGTGGGTAATAGAAAATTGCTGAGTAATGCTTACTTGCCAAAATGAAAGTGTAAGAACTTGCTGAACCTAGTGCTCGGGGTCCTTGTTGAAACCCGCTGCGCCGGGCGGATACTTGGACCCGAGCTAGCTGGAACAATAAACCTCATGTATGTTTTGCATTATCGGCTCTGTTCTCTGTCTTTGAGGGGTGGTCGACTCCGAACTCTAACAGTTTGGATCAGGCTTGGCTGTCAGCCCGTACCATGGTTGAGGACTCAGGCTCAGAGAGGTCTAATGATACTCCCGGGTTCTCTCAACTCACAGGTAGAAAGGTGGGCTTGGACCCAGCCTCTGATCTGAGACCCAGATGTCCCACCTGAAGCTTGGGCACTGGCCCTTGCCGCCTCACACCTTGGTAGGTGAACACAGGAAGGAGGCAGAGCGGGAACTCTGGGCCCACAAGTATAGTGGGACCGGAATGCTAGTTGAGCGGCGAAGGGGCTTACTCTGCACACTGCCCACCTGGGCTCGGCCCTTGGCGCCACAAACAGTCCCTGGAACAGCTCCTGAAGTGACTTCTGAGCACAGCGTCCCAAGGAAGCCCTGAGCACTACTGGGTGTGCCCTCCCGGACACCAGCAAGAGGGAACGAGGTGTGAGCAGCCACTGTGGGAGTAGCTGAGCTCTTGGACGCATGTAAGCTGGGCTTGACTCGACTTGGCTACTTCCCATAAGCCCGTCCACACTCCATTTCCCTTTCTGTCAAGTGACTTGCTGACCGGCAAGGAGGCAGCAGGGACCCGGTGGAGCCCCTAGTACTGAGCGGCACGTGCAGTTATGAGCGGCGTGATTGGCCAGGCAGTGTTTACCATGATCAACAACAATAATGGCCTCTGCAAACAGTTCAGAAGGTGGATTCAGTAGAGCCCTGTTAAGTAATAGGGGTGAGTCACTTCACATGCCTTCCCTCCCTGTGAGAGCAAAGGGCAAGGGAGAGAGGACATGGGAAGGAAACGACGCTGAACTCTCCCGTGGGTCAGTCCCGGCCTCAGGGTGAGAATCAGGCGTCCTCCAAGAAGGCTCCCCACCCAGCAGGCGCTATTATTCACCTGCTGCTAAGGCTGGGGAAACCGAGGCTCAGAGAGGGAGGTGGGTGGGTGGCTCACGAGTCAGTGAAGAGGGAGGTAAGCCTGGGACTCAGCCACACCCCTCCACGGTCCGGCTCTTCTTTCAGAGCTGACTCAATTCCCTCATCAACCGAGGGGTCCCTTGGTCCATCTGGCCCAGGGTCTTTTATTTATTTTTTAATTATTTTTATTTTTATTAGTGAGACACCATGAGGTACAGTTGTAGACTTACAAATTTTTGTGCTTGGGTTTCAATTATACAATGACCAAATACCCATCCCTCTACCAGTGCCCATTTCCCACCACCATGGACCCCAGTATCCCTCCCACCCCCCATTCCCCCCATCCCACCCTGCCTCTGTGGCAGGGCATTCCCTTTTGTTCTCTCTCTCTCTTATTGGGTGTTGTGGTTTGCAAAAGAGGCAATGGGTGACAATCATGTTTGGTCTATAGCCTACTTTCAGCATGCTTCTCCCATCCTGGGAGGATCCTCCCAACACCCTTTATTTGGTGCTCCCTTCTCTATCTGAGCTCCCTTTTCCCCTAGCATGTGTGGTTGGCCTCCAAGCCATGGAGTAAAATTCCTGGTACTAATCTCGGCCATTCTTGGGTGTTAGTCACCTATTTTGTTACTTTATGTTCCCCAGATGAATGCAATCTTTCTATGTCTACCCCTTTCTTTCTGAGTCATTTTGCTTAACATGATACTTCCCATGTAGTATGGCCCAGAGTCTTTTAAAAAATTTTTTTCTTTTTGGGTCACACCTGGAGGTGCTCAGGGGACCATATGGGATGCTGGGAATTGAACCCGGGTCAGCCACATGCAAGGTAAATACCTTACCCTCTGTGCTATCGCTCCATCCCTTGGCCCAGAGATGTATCTCTTGGGAGATATATCAACCATGAGGCTTCCACCTGCCTCAAGCTCCCTGAACACAGCTGTGCTCCCTCTGTACAACCCAGTCCTCCCCAAGCAGGGCCAGTGATCACCCAGACTGTGTAACAGAGCCCCAGAAACCCCAGTGCTTTCCACCCTACACCCTACTCTGGGTGTTCCCATTGCTTCTGATGACTCTGCCCTCCACCCTGAAGGTCGGAGTCCTGAGTACCTGTAGCCCTGGGAGCTGGGGGGCCTGCTGTGACCTCAAAACTGGAACATGGGTTGGGGAGATAGTACGGTGGGTCAGCACTGCCCTTGCACAAGGTCAGCCTGGCTTTAATCCCTAGCATCCCAGGTGATCCCTTGAGTCTCGCCAGGAGCAATCCCTGAGCACAGAGCCAAAGGTAAGTCCTGAGCACAGCTGGTTGGGACACCCAAACCCACCAAACCAATGACAAAACCCCTGGGATTTGAACACAAGCTAACTATTTTGAAACAACAGCACAGATGGTGGTATCTTCCCATCTGATTTCAAGGCTTTGCTTGCTTAATTCAGCATATTTCAATGGAGAAATAAATTATATTGAATAATCTGACATGTAAGAATGGGCACTCTTTGACTGGCTGTGGTGATGAAATTATGTGTATGCGAAGCCACTATTAACAGTGTCATAAACCATAGAATCTCAGGGTTTGTTTTTTTTTTTTTTTTGGTTTTTGGGTCACACCCGGCAATGCACAGGGGTTACTCCTGGCTCATGCACTCAGGAATTACTTCTGGTGGTGCTCAGGGGACCATATGGGATGCTGGGAATCGAACCTGTGTCGACCATGTTGGCCGCGTGCAAGGCAAACGCCTTACCCGCTGTGCTATCCCTCCAGCCCCTAGAATCTCAGTTTTTAAAAAATGACATCATAGGGGCTGGAAGTAGTACATTGCTTACAGCATATGCCTGGCAAGTACTGAACCTGGGTTTGCTTCCAATACACACGATCTCCCGAGCATTCCTGGGTGTAGCTGGAGTGCGAGCAGGTCCCCCCAGCACTGCAAGGCATAGGCAGTATCGTGTCCTCAGGTCTCTACCCTGAATTGTCTGAGACTCGCAGATGAGCCCCCAAATGCCGGGGGTCCCCCTTTCAAAATAGGACATGCTAAGGCATATCAAAACCCCAGACTTGGGGTGGAAGGAAGAGGGTCTGATTTTAAGGAGGCAGCGTGTGGCGAGTGAAGGAAGTGAGAGGGAGGGACGGGGGACTGGAGTGGGGTGTGGGTGTGCCCAAGGCCTCGGCAAGTGAACTCGGGTGCCCTACCAGGTAGGTGAAGCCAGTTCATCATGCTGGGCGCTACCAGCCAGATACAGTGGGAGTGCTGACATCAGGCTGGGTGTGCTGCTTTGGCCCACAGCGAGTGGCCAGGGCCAGGCTCAGCCCCAAAGCAGCGGCTCCAGGTGCAGTTCCAGGAACTGTTTGGAGCCTTGGAACGTTCCCACACTGAGTTGAAGGAAAAGGGACCGGAGACATAGTGTAGGGGGGCAGGTGCTTGCCGTACACTTAGCTGACAGGGTTCTATCCCCAGCAGCCCATATAGTCCCCTGAGCACAGAGCCAGGAGTAAGCTCTGAGTGCTGAGGGATGTAATCCCCAAAGCCAAAATAATAATAATAATAATAATAATAATAATTAATAAATAAATAAATAAATAAAAGAAGGGATACCACTACGCCTTGTTTAGATCTCTGGGGCAGGTCACAGAAATGAAACGTCCATAAACGTTTCAGGCTGTGGCCACTTTGGGGGCTCAGTTTCACTCTGTGAGGGAGCCTTGTGCCCTCTGGGGACAGGATGGAGCTCAGGCAACCACACAGACAGCCAGAGGCCGAGCTGAAACTGGAGACTGGGGGACAGTTGCCCCAAGTTGTCAAAACAAAGGTGTTAAGTGGATGCAAGCTTGAGCGCAGCCACTGATGGGGACACACAGAGACAGGTCAGATATTTCAGTTTTATTCACACACCAAAATACACTCATACAAGGGACTCAGCGCTGAGGGTTCAAAAGAGGCAGGTCGGGTTGTCGGGGGAGATGGGGGGTGGGAGGGATACTGGGATGAGTGGTGGTGGAGAATGGGCACTGGTGGAGGGATGGGTACTCGATCATTGTATAACTGAAACCCAAGTACAAAAATCTGTAAGTCTGCAGCTATACCCCATGGTGTTTCACTAATAAAAATTAAAAAAAAAAAGCTGGAACGGCTACTTGGGCTTGGAACCCCGAGCACTGGGCCGACTCTTATTTTATACTTTTATACTTTTCACTCCACTATCCCTTAGGGGGCCAGCAGGCCCAAAGTAGCATTTGAACCTTTCACCTCTGCAGTGTAAAGAGCACATCTAATCCAAACTAACCTGACGGTCTCTACTGCTAACGTATAATCTAAGCCCCAGTCTCAGTCTCAGTGGGGTGCTGGCCAGGAATCCTCCTTGACTGTTGTAACTACAGGGTTGCATCCCCCCTCCCCCACCCCCCACCACCCCTTTTCTACCTTTCCCCTCCTGGTGTGTTTTCAGGAGGCCTTGGAGACACACTCCATGTGATGCAATGGAAGTGCCCCTGCCCACCACGTTCAGATGGTGTCCCCAGGGCATACCAAGTCCTGGGTTCCTGCTGGGGCTGGCTCCCTTTCCTTTGTCCCACACCCACAAGGGGTTAGTCTTGGTGGGTGGGGGGGGTCTCATAGATCTCAACCGGTTTATGAGGGACTCAGCATCGTTTGAACTTTTATATCAGGTAATGGCCAGTTCCGTCGAACAGGGTGCAGAGGTCCCACAAGAGTTTTGGTTGCACTGAAGTCATTGGAGCTCTCACTACCTCACTGTCCACTCTCCATTCGAGTCCATCAGAGTCCGGGAGGTCCTTTCTGTGCTGTTCGCGAGTGTCTCTGTGCCCACGATGATTGGAATCCAGCAGATTCTCCCCACCTGGTGGTTTGGATTCAGCCACGAATCTCAGTTTCAGGGGATTCTGGGTAGCTCAGTTGTGTGTGTGTCATTTTCCAACGCAGCATCTCTGGAGGGGGTGGTACCTTTTTTTTTGCTTTTTAGGTCACAACCGGCGATGCACAGGGGTTACTCCTGGCTCTGCACTCAGGAGTTACTCCTGGCAGTGCTCAGGGGGACCATATGGGATGCTGGGAATCGAACCTTGCATGCAAGGTTGCATGCAAGGCAAACAACCTACCCGCTGTGCTCTCTCCAGCCCCACCTTTTCTAACTTGACCAGTGGACCCAAGGTTGGAATCCTGCGACCTCTCCTCCCATGGGGGTCAACAAAACAACAAGCTAAAGACCCTTCCATCATGGCCCTAGGTCTTGTGACCCGGGCCTTTTACCAGCACCCAGTCCCAGGAGGGACGGCTGGAGGTGGGACTGGGCAGGAGACTGGCTGTCAGTCATGGGTTGCCTCATGGATCTCCAATTTTCCTATAGAATTGGCTGCAGAAGGCAAAACCCTGACAAGAAGCTAAAGACAACTTCAAAGTTGAAATGCCACTGACCAAGCAAGTGGAAACAAATATAAACAAACAGGAGTACATTAAACTAAGAAGCTTCTGCACCTCAAAAAGAAACAGTGACCAAGGTACAAAGATAATCCACAGACTGGGAAAGTTTATTCACCCAATACCCTGCTGATAAGGGCTTAATATAAAAAAATATACAAGGCACTGGTACAACGTTACAAGAAAAAACATCCAAGCCCATCCAAAAATGGGGAGAAGGAATGAACAGAAACTTCCTCAAAGAAGAAAGTCAAATGGCCAAAAGGCATACGAAAAAAAATGCTCTTCATCACTAATCTTCAGGGAGATGCAGATCAAAACAACAATGAGATATCATCTAACACCACGGAGACTGGCACGCAACCAAAAGAACAAGAACAACCAGTGCTGGCGCGAATGTGGGGAGAAGGGGACTCTCCTTCACCATTGGTGGGAATGCTGATTGGTCCAGTATTTTTTGGAAAACAATATGAACGTTCCTCAAAAAATTATAACCTGAGCTCCCATTTGACCCAGCAGTACCACTTCTGGAAATATCCCCCAGGAGACCAAAAACACACAGCAGAAATGTCACCTCTCCTTCTATGTTCATTGCAGCACGATTCACAATAGCCAGAAAGTGGAAACAACCTGAGTTCCTGAGAACAGACAAAGAGATTAAGAAACTATGGCACATCTATAAATGGAATACTACGTAGCTGTTACGAAAATGAAGTCATGAAATTCGCCTATACATGAATGGAAATGGAGAGTATAATGCTGCGTAAAATGAATCAGAAGGAGAGGGACGGATACAGAATGACTGCATTCGCCTGTGGTGTATGAAAAAAAATAGCATGAGACTAATATCCAAGGCCAGAAAACACAGGGCCCAGGAGGACTGGCCAATGGTTGGAATCTACCACAAGTATGCGGGGAGTGGAGGGAAAAAGTAAAGATAGAGAAGGGACCAATATGACAATAATAGTTGGAAATAATCGTGCTGGAAAAGAACTGTGTGCTGAAAGTAGGTGAGAGGATATAGATGGTAACCTTTCAGTATCTGTATTGCAAACTACAATGCCCAAAAGGAGAGAGAAAGAGAGAGAGAAAGAGAGAGAGAGAGAGAAGTGCTTGCCAAAGAGGGAGGCTGTAGGTAGGGGTGGGGAGATAGAAGGGGGGAGCAGGGTGATAGAAGGGAAACTGAGGACACTGGTGCTGGGAAATGTACACTGGTGGAGGGATGGGTGTTGGAACACTGTATGACTGAAACCTAATCATCAACAGTTTTGTAAAAGTTTATCTCACAGCGATTCAATAAAAATAAACCGATTTAAAAAGAAAAGAATTGGCTGCAGATTCTGTAGAGACTTGGTCCCATCAGAGGCTTAGGAACAAGAGCATCAGGGAGCATCACAGGCACCCTGGGCAGCAGCGGGGCCATACAGGGTCTCAAGGGAGATGGCTTTTTTACAAAGGGGGAGCAGCGCACACTCAGGCCTGCCAGGGGCAGCAACATCACCATCCCCTGCCAGTTTCAAGGGTCTCCTTTAAGGTCTGATTCATCCTTTCTACCTGTCCAGACCTCTGGGGCCGAAAGACGCAATGCAATTTCCCGTTTGTCGCCATGGCTCTGGCCACCAGCTAAGGAAGAATGGTGGCAAATGACGATTCATTGTCTGGTTCTATGGTGAGGGTGATTCCTCATCTAGGCACAATCTCACCCAAAATTTTCTTGCTCCCTGCCCTCGCTGCCTTGGGTTTTGGTGAGGTCTGCTTCTACCCGTCCTGAAAATGTGTCTGTAAATACCAGCAGGCACTTCTGCCCACAAGTCCCTGTTTAACTTCTGTAAATCTACCTCTCAGTGCCTCCCCCCTTGGTCCCCTCGCTCCTGCATTTTGCTACCTCAGCTGTGACCCTTTTGTTCTGGGATTATGAAGAATCTTCCCAATAACTCGATGGTATTCTGTGCTCCTAAATGTGTCCCATAGTGTGTATCCCTAACCAGCTTCTGCCCAAGGGTCACTGTCACTGTCCTGTCCTCCAGTTGTTCATCGATTTGCTCGAGCGGGCCCAGTAACGTCTCCATTGGAGACTTTGTTGTGCCCAAGGGTATGTGGGAGAAATATCTTCCCTCCCTGGATGTCCCACTAACTTCCGCCTCTTCCCATCCTCCACTCCTCTACCCCTCTGCTCCTCCTCCTTCCTGCACCGGGTCCTTAGGTAGCAGAGGATCTGGTAGTCAGCAGCAAGGCAGGTTCAACCTGTTGAGTTGTGGCATCCTCCTTTTTCCTCTTGTTTCTTTGGATTCTTCTTTCTGGTGTCCAGGGCAGTGACCCACAGCCACATCCTATGGGGCCCGTACTCCAGATGGACAGCCAGGGTCTCCCCAAAGAGCATGGGGGAGTTCTTGAAGCCTTGTGGGAGGTGAGTCCAAGTGAGGTTGGGTCAGTCCATTGGAAAGCAAACAAAGATCAAGTGTTGGGGCCAGGGGGATACTAAAGGCATCTTTCAGACCTGGAACGGTGCACACCTCCAGGTTGGTGACAGGAGGCTCAACAAGGTGGACGGGGTAGGCACAGTCGGATGCAATGTTTCTACTCGCTATTGACTTCCCTTATGTCCTGCACTGGCCGAGAGTCCGTAGTCCTTGGCTTGTGGATGGGAAGGAAGGGAGTTATTTCGTGGTGACTGGCAGGGAGTCAGAACACTTGAATCCAATAGTCCCTGAATATGTTTGGCTCCTGCACTGGCTGTGGGAGTGGGTAGTGGGCCTGGTCATGGGGGTGGCTCCACTCAAGAACTGTACTCCCCTGGGGTCAGATGTTGGGCCAGGCCAGGTGGATTGGTCTCCACTCACACTGTAGGGATTAATTCCCTGAATTTTGCCAGGTATTTCCGCCCTACCGGGCTTCCTGTCTCATTGACCAGGAGGATGTGGTCATCTTCCAGTGGCACAGTCAAGGCTATTTCCTGGGGTTCCCTAAGGGTCACTTTGGGTCCTCATCGTCACGGAGACCCTGGCTCTGAGCTTATGCGGTAGGTCTCTCCCCACGAGAGGGCATGGGCCGTCGGGTATCAGGAGAAAGGAATGAGTCGCTGTTCCTTTTCCTAGACCATCAGTCCTTTTGGTAGTGAGCTTATATGTAGAAACATTTCTGGTGGCACCTTGGGTACGGGCAGTCTGCTTAGGAAGAGGCCTGATTGGGCAGCTTCATACTTGACCAGAAAATCGGTGGTGTGTCCCCGACTGCTGCCTTAACCCTGGATTCCTCAGGGGGTTCCGAACCCCAGCCCCATCAGTCCAGTTTGGCTAAGTCCAACACTGTGGAAACCTCTGCCCGCCGCCCTCCCTTCCTCCCCCAGGACTCCCTTCCACAATGTCCCATTTCCCTGCAGTGCGCACACCGGTCCTTCCCTGGTCTGTCTCTCCCTTTCCTCTCCCCCATGTCCTGCCTTCTTGTTTTGTCCCTTCCTCTCAGAAGTCACACTGATAACACTTTGGCTAATTGCTTAGCCTGTCTGGGGATGGAGTGATAGCACAGTGGGTAGGGGTTTGCCTTGCACAAGGCCAACCCGGGTTCGATCCCCAGAATCCCATATGGTCCCCCAAGAACCACCAGGAGAGATTCCTGAGTGCAGAGCCAGGAGTAACCCCTGAGCATCACTGGGTGTGACCCACAAAAGAAAAAAAATGCTTAGGCTGTCTGTCCTCTGGCAAGTCTCGATTCGTAAAAACTCATCGGGTGATTTCCATCAGTTCACTTGTCAACTTTCCCTCAAACCCCTCAGTTCTCTGCAGTTTGTTCCTAATATCCAGGACTGACAGAGCAACAACCGCCAAATTGAGTGCCCTTCTGTTCTCTGGGGCTCCAGGGCCTGTGGGAGTAAGCAGTTTGTAGGCTTCCATTAGCCGCTCCAGAGAGGGCTCTCCATCTGTCCCTGTACCTCACTAAGTTTTGACAAATTGGTGGGGTGCTTAGCTGCCCCTTGGAGACCCCCCATCAGAGACTGGCAGTATGAATGGAGATGCTCCCTCCTGTTTGTTGGATTCGGATCTGTCCAGGCAGGTGGTTGGAAAGCGGAGGTTTCGAATTGCCTTGTCGAGGGTAGGGAGTCAATCTGATCTGAGGATTCCTCCCAGGGCTTCTCTTGGGAGCCCGTCTCACTCTCAGGTGTGAAGAGAATCCGCATTAGTTAGACAATCCTCCCAAGTAAGCTGGTGAGTGTAAAAAAAAAAACAGACTCTAGTAAAGCAATAGTTTCTGGAGGTCGTCAGAGAAGGGAGGATTCTGAGACTTACAATTATACAGGGGTCAGAGGTAGAGAGGCTGATAGACTAAGACAGTAGATAGTTCCGAACCCACTGAGGGCAGTCTCTGGGGATCTCCAAGCCTCGGGAGGCTGCTGCCCATGCAGGGTGTGGACAGGAGAAAGGACAGGCCCAGCAGAGGGACATGGAGAAGGAACCAAAGCTGGAGGCCTCACCAGTGGAGCAGACAGAAGAGGGGGAGGAAGAAGACCCTCCAGGATGTCAGGCCCGGGAGTCAGAAGGATGGGAGGATCATCTGGCTGGTAAGATTCCTCTTTCGGGGCTTGCTTCCAAATTTTCTCCTTCTGTTCCTTAAAAGAGAGCTTGGAGAGAAGGACTTGAAAGTGGTAGAAAGGCTTCAGCCAGGAGGGAAGATACTCCACGATATCAACCCAGAAGATGGCGTAAGGGATTTAATTAGGGGGTCCGGCCTTTCCCTGCCTCTTACCAAAGACCACCTGTCTCCCTCGATAACACAAATTAAGATACAGAGTTCCCTGGTTTGGCCAACCGATGGCAAAAGAGGGCCACTCTTACTCACAACATACGTGAGACGAAATGATTAAGAGTAACACCAAGAATTTTCCCTTTCTTCTCAAAGGCTGTCCAGCAATACATCGTGACGTCCAAGACCGTTATGGCTTTTCTGTGACTATTTCCCACGTTACCCATCTTATCTTCCAAGGCCTTATGATAACTGAAATAGGCATCAAGACTGCCTCTGAAAATAAAAAGGAGAATAAAGACAATCGGTGTCCACTCCGGAGGATGGATATAGGCAGTTTCCAGGGCCTGCCCACCTCTGTTAGTGCCGTGTCCAGCTTCCCAATGTAGGCTCAAAAGCGGAAGTGAGTGCATTCACAAGTTCACAGATAACCGGCTGCTTCCAGAGACACAAGTGCTTAGTCGCGGGAGTTGGCAAGGGCCACGAGTCTCGGTGGAAACTCCAAATGTCAAGCGGCCACAGCCTGAGCTCAGCCACTGATGGAGACACACAGAGACAGGACAGATGTTTCAGAGTCTTATTCACACACTAAAATACTCATACAAGGGACTCAGTGTGGAGGGCTTGCAAGCTGGGATGGCTCCCCAGGCTTGGGACCCCGAGCTCTGGGCTGACTCTTATATGTTTTATATGTTATTTTATATGTTTCACTTCAAAGCAGGAGAGACATCTGTCCATGAACCCAATCTTATCTAAGCAAGGCGGATGTACAGAAGCAAACTGAGTGATCAGCACATCCCTGCTCTGTACCCATTACAAAACAGGTTCAAAACAAGGTCAAACTTGACTTCGAAAACATACATTTACTTGAATCATCCTTGTTATCTGTGGCCAGATATCTGGGCATATACATCAATGTCCTTGCGATGCTAGCCGCGCGCAAGGCAAACGCCCTACCGCTGTGCTATCGCTCCAGCCCTGTGCCAACATGGCCAACCCGAGTTCGATTCCTCCGCCCCTCTCGGAGAGCCCGGCAAGCTACCGAGAGTATCTCGCCCGCACGGCAGAGCCTGGCAAGCTCCCCGTGACATATTCGATATGCCAAACACAGTAACAACAAAGTCTCCAATGGAGACGTTACTGGGCCCGCTCGAGCAAATCGATGATCAACGGGAGGGCCTTTACTTTACTTTACTGTCCTTTTGATCTGGCATGTTTTTCTTATTAGGTTGTAAACTCATGACCCCAAGGCACAAAATGAAGTCTAGCTTTCCAAAATGGAGTTGCAGTGGTCCTGTCTCATCTCTCAAGGGCAGGGCACAGCCACATCCAATGATACTCTGGTTCTGCACTCAGGAGACTATATGGGATGCTGGGGATTGAACCCGGGTGGGCTACTTTGTAAAGGCAAGGACCTTGCTGGCTGTACTATCACTCCTGCCCCAAGGAACTGACTAGCTTTTGTTTTGTTATGTTTTGGGGTCACACTCGGTAATGCTTGGGGCTTACTCCTGACTCTGAGCTCAGGGATCACTCGTGGCAGTGCTTGGGAGACCATATGGGATGATGGGGGATCAAACCCCATCACGCCCCAGTTGGCTGTGTGCAAGGCAAACGCCCTACCTGCTGCACTATCTCTTGGGCCCCTCGTCTTAACCTAGTGAATCCTCACAGCTCTACATGCAAGAGGCTGCCACATTGCAGGCAGGAAATGAGGCATGGGGGTATTCAGTTTATGGAGGACCTAGGATTTACATCCAGACCCTCAGGTGTTGGTTTGTGCTCTGAATTGCTCCATATCTGCAGGGTCAGGAGAGAGGGAGATTGTGACACCCTGAATCCCTGCCCTCTACTTCATGGAGAGCAGTCAGCGAAGTGGGTGGCAAAGGCTTCATTTGGGGCATATTAGGGACCTCCAGAAACTCCGAGGCCCTCTCTCAGCTTTCTCAGCTCCAGAAACACAGGAAGCCAGAAGACCCAGAGGCTGGTGAACCCGCATGCAGGCCTCAGGGAGTGAGGCAATGGGGAGACAGGAAAGGCAGGACTGGTGAGGTCAGTGCACTGGGGCAGATGTAATCACTGGGGGCGGCAGTCCTGTGTCTGGCTGGCACCCTGCGCAGAGCTGCGTGAGTCTCTGCCCCTTGTCGTCTGCCTCCCCCTGGTTTAGGAAGGGGTTGAGTCAGTGTCATTTCTTTTCTTTTCTTTTTTAAACATTTTAATAATTTTATTTATTGAATCACCGTGAGAGCAGTTATAAAGCTTTCGGGTCTAAGTCTCGGTCAGACAGTGAAACACCCATACCTTAACCAGTGCCCATTCTCCACCACCAACAGCCCGGTATACCCATCCCACGCCCTCCCCCTGCCTGTGGGGCAGATGATTTCCACATTACTCTCTCTCTACTTTGATCACATTCAATATTTTGACATAAGAACCACCATTATTAATTGAGATTTTACCCCAACACTCAGATCTGCTGAAAAGGCAACAGTAGACAATTTGTTTTCTGTTGCTGGTTATGAATAACAGATGATGTTGCATGGCTGCAGTAGTGGCCACGCGATTTTGAAATTCCAAAATTTTAACACTTAAATCTGGAGGGATTTCTGCCAAAACCTGCTGGGTTCCAAGGTTTGCTCCTGAGTCTCTGGGATCATGGCCGTTAAGCAACTTGTTCAGGATCCAGAAAGGCCGTTCGTGAGCGATGACTTGGGGTCTCGTTGGGGTGGGGAGGACAGGACCGGCTCCACCCCCATCCTGTGAGGCCCAAAATGTCTTGTCACTGTGGGCCCAAACCTGAAGTCAGTGTCATTTCTCAGGAGCCTCTCCACTCCGCTTCTCTGCACCAAGTAATAATTCTTCAGGCCTGTTTCTCTCCCTCTCCCCCCTCCCCTCTTCCCCCCTCTCTCTTGGTTTTTGAGCCACACCTGGTGATGCTCAGGGCTTACTCCTGGCTTTGCATTCAGGAATTACTCCTGGCAGGGATTGGTGGACCATATGAAATGCGGGGGATTAAACCTGGGTCAGACATGTGCAAAGAAAGCACTTCACCCTCTGTTCTCTCTGGCTCCCAGTCCTACTTCTCAACTCAGAGGAAAATGACGATTTGCCCAGCACCTTCTGGATCAGGAGGCATTCCAGGAGCTGTTCCTTCCCGGCCAGTCACTTCCGGCTCTGAGTGATGGGCCTGGAATGATTGATGGTAGCCAACTGAGCTGATGTTCAGACGTACACCTCAGACCTGCTGCCTGGGATGAAGAGGCGGTTGTATAGGTCACGGCCGCTTGCCTTAACTGCCCCTGCCACGTCCCATCCTGCTCAGCGACCCCAGTAAAGAAAGAGTTAGTGCCAGCAGCCCTCACCCCCAGGGCCATGTGGCCATACAGCCCTGCCATCCAGTGATGGAAGGATCATGCTAGGACTGAAGCAGGATGGCTGAGTGGAGGGTTCCAGACAGACAACGCTGTGCCCTGCCTGACCGTTTATTCTGACACTTCCCATCTCTCAGCTTCAGTTTCTTCCAGTGGCCCTCCTCAAGGGGGTGGTTACAACAAAGGGACTCATGGGAAAGGCAGCTGAAAGGCCCTCAGAACGTAGCAGCTGTGGGAAGCCAGGGGGAAAAGTTTGGGTTTGGGGAAGAGGAGGAAGATTCACACAGCATGAGAAAAAAAGGGTAGATTTTTGTTTTATTGTGTTGTTGTTTGGGTCACATATGGCAATGCTCAGGATTTTACTTCCGGATCTGCACTCAGGAATCACTCCTGACAGTGCTCAGGGGACCATAAATGGTGCCAGGGATATAACCTGGGTCACCCTCTGCTTTGACGTTCGGGCCGCCAGGCTGCAAAGGTGATCAGGGTTCACAGAGGCTTTGCCTTTGCCCAAGCATAGCAGGCAGCTTGCCATGGACTCTCGCCAACTAGTTTGGGGGAGGTCCTGACACCAGGGTAGGTTTGGAGGGGTACAAAGGGGACCCCGGGGGTCTTGGGTGGAAATCTTGATAACGTGGGGTGTTTTCCAAGGTCTGAGCACACACGTCTAACCGGGGTGATGAAGGTGAGGTTCTATAAAGTAACCAGATGCCAGGACGGTGCCCTTCTGCACAGAGAAGACTTGGCACGCAAGGAGGAAGTGGGGGAACAAGAAGCCGGCCCTCTGGGCCAGGAAGACGGGCTCGGAGACAGACAGCCTGCTCGCGCCTGCTGCACGCTTCAGCTGCCAGCGCTGCGCAAACCAGCTGGGGTGTGCGACTTCCTTACGGCACGCTCACCGGCCAGTACGCTCACAGTGCCACACGAAGCTCGTGCTGCAGTCTCAGAGCAGACGGATGGTGTGCCATCCAGACAGCCGCAGCCCTGCACGGGCCCAGGGCAAACGCTGGCTCTGCCTTGCTCTTGTCCCGAGGTGGCCGAGGGCTCTCTCAGGGAGAGGGAGAGATATGAATGAGTCATCTTGCCTTACCTGCTGTTTGCCCTCAAGCCCCACCCCTGCCCTCTGCTTTGATGATCGATCGGGCCACCAGGCTGCAAAGGTGATCAGGGTTCACAGAGGCTTTGCCTCTGCCCAAGCGTAGCAGGCAGCTTGCCATGGACTCTCATCAACTAGTTTGCGGGGGTAGGGGGGGGTGGGGGCGGGAAGGGTCCTGACACCAGGGTATGTTTGGAGGGGTACGAACGAAGAGGACCCCGAGGGGTCTTGGGTGGAAAGCTTGATGTCAGAGCCATGAAGGGCATTTTCCAAACTATGAGCACACAGGATCTTTTTTGGGGAGGAGTTTGGGTCACATCCAGTGATGCTCAGGGGTTATACCTGGCTCTGCACTCAGGGATCACGCCTAGTGGTGCTTGGGGGACCCTATGGGGTTCCGGGGTCCCAACCAGGGTCTGCCATGTGCAAGTCAAATGCTTCCTCCAGTCCTATGGCTCCGGTTCTAGCACGCAGAATCTTTCTGGTGGGCTGGTGAATGGCCTTCCATGGAGGCAAAGAGAGACTGGGGCTCAGCCAACTTGTTTGTCCTTCGAGGCCTTTGTGGGGCCCGAGGGTATGTCCAAAAGCACCTGGACCCAGAAGTGCCCGGACTTGGGACTCAAAGCCAGAGCCCAGGGCTGTGAGGAGCAGGAGGCGGTGTCTCCCACCAGCCAAGGCAAGCCCCAGAGGCCTCTTTGCCCCACTCATCACCCTGCAATAAAGGCAGCTATTGTGGCTGTTTCCTAAGGAACTGCTCAGTAACCGCTGCTGAATGGGATTCCTGGAGAGCCAGGAAGCGCGTGTGGGTGGAGGCGTCTGACACCTCCAGAGCCCCAGGATTCTTTCCCACGTGCTTCCTTTCCCTGGTGTCGGGCAAGGCTGGGACAGAGGGACACGGCTGCGGGGTCTAGAGCTCCCTTCCCGCATGATCCAGTGCCCCTGTCTGGAACCCGGGCTCCCAGCCCGCAGTTTGGGGTTCCTAAGCATTGCTTTCTCCTCCCCCCTCTGAACCCCCTCCAGACAAATGCTGCCTCTGTGTCTGACTCTTGTCCCTCCAACCTCCCTGCACCCCAGGGCTCATCTGGGCTCATCCCACTCAGGGTCCTGCTCTTTGGCCACTGTCTGCGAGCAGTCTGGGCTTGGCAACGGGGTGTGTGTGTGTGTGGGGGGGGGGGTGGATGAATGAACTAATGAACTAATCAGTCCTGTCTGCCTGTGTTTAGGGGTGTGGCCTGAATGCATGAACTAATCAGTCCTGTCTGCCTGTGTTTAGGGGTGTGGCCTGAATGCAGAGTGCAGCTGGGCTTTCTTGGGGCTGCCAGACACGAGCCCAGTAATTCTGGAATGACGTGCTGTGTCAGACAGAGGGTGGAGGCACCTGGTAGGGTAAACCAGAGGAGCATCTGCGCCAGTTGGGGGAGAAAGATGCAGGAAGCTCCCAGACTCCTCAGCTGAAATGTAGAGGGGCCGGAGTGATAGTGATGTAGGCAGGTAGATAGGGAAAGGCTCTCTGCAATGAAACAAAGTCTCATAAAAGAAGAATTCTAGGACCGACCCACCCTGTGGAGACAGAGAATAAGGACTTGATAAGACCATCCCCAGACCCTGAAGATATGGGCCTCCTCCCCATGAAATTCCTCCTTCCCCCAAACCCCCCTTTCAATCCGGTTGACTCCAGCGACCCAGCCCCAAGGAGATTCCAGGACATTCCAAGTCAGATGATTCTCGAACCCCCTTTCAATCCGGTTAACTCCAGCGACCAAGCCCCAAGGAGATTCCAGAACATTCCGAGTCAGAAGGATCTATAAGAACCAGCTCGAGAGCCCACTTGGCGCTCTCTCCACCCTCGGAGAAGCCCGCGTTCCCTCTGGACGCGTTACTCTCTCTCTCTTACTCTCCATTCCCCCGCTTATCTGCTCATCCCTTCCTCTCCCTCTCCAAAAGCCTCCAAATAAAACCTGTTACTTCACTGCTCGTCTACTCCTGAAATTCTTTTCTGCGAGCGAGACAAGAACCCCAGAAACCCCGGGTAAGGCTTGGGACTGGTCTCTCCTTTCCTGCGAAGAGCAAATTCTCGCCCCAGCTTGAGTCCGTGGCTCCCCGAGCAATCGGGTGGCGGGGATTAACTCCCATGCCGAAAAGGTCAAGCGGACTTCAGGTGTGGCTTGACGGCCACCTTGTGGGGCTGGCGGGGCTTAGGCCCGTGCCGAGCAGGTGCTCACTGCAGACTTTACCGGTCCTAGCCTACCCAGGGTTCCGGGTGGCAGAGGCGGGTGGGGAGAAAGTGGCTGTCTTTCTCCTCCCCACTTCACATAAGTCACCCGTGGGGCCCACCAACATCAATAGGACCGCGGCAGGGAGGTTGCCTTGCATGTGGCAGACCCGAGATTGATTCCCGGCACCCCAGATGGTCCCCTGCACCCGGCCAGGAGTGATCCCCGAGTGTAAAGCCAGGACTAAGCCCAAACACAGCTGGTGTGCCCCTGAAACAACAGCAAAAATAGAGCCCTTGGGAGAAGGGCAGGTGGGCAACATTCCAGGCAGAGAACAGCACCCGAAAAGGCCGGAAGGCGGGGAAGTCTGGCAGTGTTAGCGGCATGTGAGGCTGTCGAGACAGGAAGGGTCACCAAGGGCGGGGGGCAGAGGTGCTGCGGGGGCAGGCAGCTCAGCGTTGGGGGCGCTGCTGATGTTCTGCAGAGCTCAGCTTGTCCTTCTCCCAGCACCCGCGGGGGTTTGTGGCATGGTCCTCCTGCTCCTTCTCCCAGGTTTGGGCATCACCCATCTGTCCATCTTCTTGTGCCAGGGAGCAGCTCTCCACTGAAGGTCACTCTTGGTGGTGCTCAGGGGACCCTACGGGATCCTGGGAATTAAGGATCAAACCTGGTCTGCAGCGCTCAAGACAAATGCCCTATCTGCTGTGCTATTGTTCTGGCCCCCAGATTCTGCAGGAATCCTTCCTATCTGCATTGCAAACCACAATGCTGAAAAGGAGAGAGAGAGAGAGAGAGAGAGAGAGAGAGAGAGAGAGAGAGAGAGAGAGAGAGAATGGGAAATATTGTCTGGGAGTGATAGCACAGCGGTAGGGCGTTCGCCTTACAAGCGGCCAACATGGTCAACCCGAGTTCGATTCCTCCGCCCCTCTCGGAGAGCCCGGCAAGCTACCGAGAGTATTCGATATGCCAGACACAGTAACAACAAAATCTCCAATGGAGACGTTACTGGGCCCGCTCGAGCAAATCGATGATCAACGGGAGGGCCTTTACCTTTACCTTTTATGGAGCCAGGGGGAGGTTGGAAAGGGGGGGTATACTGGGGATATTGGTGGTGGGGATTGTGCACTGGTAGAGGGGTGGGTGTTTGATCATTTTGTGATTGTAACCCAAACATGAAAGCTTGTAACTATCTCACAGTGATTCAATAAATTTAATTAATTAAAAAAAAAAAAGGAATAGGGGACTGAAGCGATAGCACAGCGAGTAGGGCATTTGTCTTGCTCGTGGCCAATCTGGGTTCAATTCCCAGCATCCCATAGGGTCCCCCGAGCACGGCTAGGAGTAATTCCTGAGTCTGTGAGCCAGGGGTAACCCCTGTGCATCAGCGGGTATGATCCAAAAAAGCAAAAAAAAAAAAAAAAAAAAAAAAAAGGAATAAACACAAAATAGGAAGAAAGAAAGAAAAACGAAAAGGAAACCCCACCTGTTGAAACTTCCTTGGCGAGTTCTGGGCAGAGGCCGACCCAGGCTCTGCCAGCCTTCCCGCGTCACTCCACATGGGCTCCGTGTGGGACTGGAGGTCACTCAACTCGCAGAGTGGCAGACCCATGGCCCTGGGCTCTGACCCGGCCGTGCACTGTGCTGTGGCAGATAGGAAGAGGCAGAGCTTAGCAGGGAGCTAGAGTAGTGACCTGCATTTCAGCATGAGCTGCGGGCGCGGGGCAGAGGCTTGTCCACAGGGGCTGAGCAGGATGGCAGGTAGGACTCAGGGGAGGGCTGAGCAGTTTCTGGGTTGTCCGGGAATAGATGGACTCCTCGTGAGCTCGCTCTGCCTCGCCCCACGCGGGCAATCAGCCCAGCTGCCCTCTCCGGCCCTTCTGGGCGCCAGGTCCAGGACTTTCCCAGACGTTCGCACACCTGCTTCATTGCACCCTCAACCCAACCCTGCAGGAAGCACTGCGCATTCCCATTTTGTAGATTGGAAAAATGGAGGCCCAGAGCGACGAGGAGAATCTTCCCCGGGAATTCCCTGCTGCCTCTTGTGTTGTGGCTAGGCTGGGGAGTCTGCTCCCTCCCACACCTCCTGAGAACAAGCCCTGGGGTGTCTGGGCAGCTCAGAGCTGGGTGCAGGCTGTGGGCCTCTGAGGGGATCTGGGGATTTCAGGAGTGTGGGTGAGAAGCAGCTCTTTATCCCCCTTCAATCCCTTTTAAGTGGTCTTTGTGCCCCTACCCGGCTGAGACCTCCAGGGCGATCTCAGAGTAGGTGGGCCAGCTTCCACCTAAACAAAGTCCAGCAGCTGCCCCCACTCCCCAAGCCACCACCATGCCTCCGGCTGCACTGCCCAGTCAAGTATTGGATTATCTGGAGCATGAGGCCACAGCATCCCAAACTCCAACCCTGACAGCCCAGGAGCAGCACATGGGACTGGGCGGGATGTGACGCAGAGGCCAAGCAATCTCGACTAACAGGAACATTAACACAGCAGGCTTCACTGGCAACAACAGCTTAGTAACCCTCAGACAAGGACTTAATGTCCCCAGGCACGGTGACATACGACCACTTTGACAAATTTTCTTCTACAAATATATTTTTTGATCATTCCATTGGCCACTTAATGGTAACAAGCATATGGTCACGGTCACAGTCCTCCCATTGTTCATCGATTTGCTCGAGCGGACCCAGTAACATCTCCGTTGTAAGACTTGTTGTTACTGTGTTTGGCATATCGAATACATCACGGGGAGCTTGCCAGGCTCTCCGAGAGGGGCGGAGAAATTGAGCTCGGGTCAGCCATGTTGGTTTTGTGCAAGGCAAATGCCCTACCCGCTGTGCTATTGCTCCAGCCCAACAAGCAATATAAGATAAATTATTGTAGGTCTGCTACAGGGGCAGGCTTGAGGGGTGCCTGGGAAAATGAAGACAGTGGTGGATGGAAGGAGACAGGGGTGGTGGGATTGGGATTGGAATAGTGAATGCCTGTTACAGATTGTCATGAACAACTTTGTAAACCATGGTGTTTAAATAAGGTGGGAAATGATGAATAAATAAATGAATTAATTAATTAAATTAAGTGGCACCATGCCATCCCTGGGAACCCAGAGTTTGGGCTGTGGCCCAACTGTCTCCCCATATTCAGACCCTTTCTGGGCAGGACCCACTCCCCAACAGCAATGTAACAGGCTCATTAAACCTCTTCTAAGGGCTCACGGGGGTCCAGGGTTCTCCTCAGCCCTGCTTGGGGCCCCACCCAAGTTCTCTGGAGGTGGCAGGGAGGGGGTCTGACTCCTTTTCGATCCCTCAGAAGCAGACAGGGCGGGACAGACTGACACGAAGGGCAGTGTCTGTGGGAGAGGATGACATCAGAGTGATCCACTGAGGGTGGAGTGTCCTTGGGCCGAGCAGATCATTAACCACCAGCTGGGCTGTGTGACCTCAGGTCCAGCCCAGAACCCCGCTGACCTTCACTGAACTTCAGTGTCCCCAAGACGAGCTGGCCATGATGAGCGCGCCCACGGGGCTGCCAGGATGCGAGGGGATTGTCCATTGTGTCTGTCACTGGCACTGGGTACAGGGCCTGGTAGGGAGTAAGCTAGCAGCAATGAGGCCTTGGGGACAGGGCAAGGCGGGGTGGTGGCGGGGGCAGGGGGACTGTCCCAGCACCTAGGAGCGGCCTTCTCGGGGCCTGTTCCTTCTGCCAGCTACTGTGCCTGATGTTCTCTGTTCCTAGACCGCGAGCGCGCCCCTCAGGCCAATAGGCAGGTGGTTCAGAACCCCACTGAAGCTCTTCAGTGGCCTATTGGCAGGCAGCCGGCAGCTGTGGCCTGGGTGTGGAGGGGCCCAGAGCCAAAGGAGTGAATAGAAAGTTTCCCAGGGGAGCAGAGTTTAGCCCGCATCCTGCTGGCAGAGTGGGAAGCGGCTGGCAGGAGAGAATAGGGCTTCTTCTCCATCGAAGGCACCCCGGCCAGATGAAGTGTGGAGCAGCTCTGCAGAGAGGCTCAGTGAGGTTAGGAAGAAGGGGCCATGTGGGAGAGGGAGCCGGGACAGTGGGGCGGCAGGTACGAGGAGGGAAGTACCAGAACATTCAAACTCTCTGCTGGGTGCCGGAGAGACAGTACAGAGGTGAATGCAGCAGAGCCTGGTCCAATTCCTGGCACCACACGGGATGCCCCAAGCACTGTCAGGAGTGATCCCTGAGCACAGCTGGCCGTGGCCCAACCATTCCCCACAAATCTATCTATATCCTCAAGAGTTTGCTCAGCCACCAGCCATTCATCCTCACTGGGGCTGCTCCTTCCCGGTGAGCCCCCCAGGCACAGCTGACTGCCAGGTCTCCTGACCCAGAGATCATACAGGAACCTTGCCAAGAGCTGGGAGATCCACAATCCAGAAAGTTCTAAAGCCTGCCCTGGCTTCTCCTTCTCTGCCCCTCTTCCCCACAGTCCGGGACCTTCTCAATGCTGTTGCTTGAAGGAGACATTGGTTCAGGATCAGAAGCTCTGGGATTCCTGGGAGGAAGTAACAAGGCAAGGCACCCTGCCTAGGATCGGGAATGCCGGTCAGTGTGACCGACCCAGCAATGGCAGGCTCAGGTGGGCCAGTTACCCATTGTCCCAATCTGGGAAAGCCGAAGTGGCTCAGCTTCTGAGCCCTCTGAGACCCTTCCCAGGTGGCCTTCGTGGGGGCTCCTCGTTGTTCTGCTTATCCCTCTGCCTAGTCCTGCTTCCATCTTCCCCCACAGGGGACTCCAATCCCAGTAAACCCCCTGCCAGCAAAAGCTTCAGCTCAGAACCGCCTGCACCAGGAGCCTGGTCTGAGACAGCCACTAGCGAGGGAGGTTGGGCTGGAAGAAGAGCACAGGGGCTCAGAACGCCTGCCCGGCAAGCATGCGGTCACAAGTTCAAATCTCAGCATCCCACATGTACCTGGCACCATGGGGCAGCTCCGTGATCTGCCATCTCCCCTGCCCCAGCCAGCTGTGTGGGCACCACAGACAAAGGGGTGCACCCACTCCAGAGCACTGCACTGGAAAAGACGCATGAATGCCACGGCCAGGACCTGAGCAACTTTGCGGGCAGCACGGCCACTCTGGGGCCACTCACAGCCTGTGTCTTCAGTGCAGTATGTCTCCCACAAGGAAACCTCAGCAAGCAACTCGGCTGACTGTGCTAACACCGTGACCTGGTGTGCGACCCCACAAGCAACACTAGAAATATGTGAGCATCACAGCCAGGCCGAGCATGCAACCTCATCTATGCACGGACAGCGACCTCGACCATAACATCGAAGGGAGCAACAGGGAAAAACAGAAACTGAATTAGATAATGAAATACCTCCAAGTTCTTATTTTTGTTAGTAGGCTTTGGCTATTCCTGGTCTTTTCTGATTTCATGCAAATTATCTTGCTGACAGATCAGGGAAGAATGATGTCTGAATTTGGATGGGGATTGCATTGAATCGATATAATAGCTTAGGTAGGATAGTCATTTTAATCATATTGATTCTGGGGCTGGAATAATAGTACAGCGGGTAGGGCATTTGCCTTGCACGTGGCCGACCTGGGTTTGATTCTCAGCATCCCATATGGTCCCCCGAGCACCACCAGGAGTATTTCTTTTCTTTTCTTTTTCTTTTTTTAAAAATTTTTATTAGTGAAACACCATGAGGTAGAGTTGTAGACTTACAAATTTTTGTGCTTGGGTTTCAGTTATACAGTGATTGAGTACCCATGCCTCCACCAGTGCCCAATCTCCACCACCACTGATCCCAGTATCCCTCCCTCCCCCATCCCACCCTGCCTCTGTGGCAGGGTACTCCCTTTTGTCCTTTCTCTCCTTTTGGGTGCTGTGGTTTGCAAAAGAGGCATTGAGTGGCAGTCATGTTCGGTCTATAGTCTACTTTCAGCATGCATCTCCCATCCTGGGAGGATCCTCCCAATACCCTTTATTTGGTGCTCCCTTCTCTATCTAAGCTGCCTTTTCCCCTAGTGTGTGAGGCTGGCCTCCAAGTAATGGAGTGAACCTCCTCTGCCAGGAGTAACCTCTGTGAATTGCCAGGTGTGACCTCCCCCAAAAAAGAAAAAATAATATTGATTCTTTTGATCCGTGAACATGATATGGAATCAGCCTAGATATTCAACGATGGATTATAAAGATATAGTACATATATGCAATGGAATATTACACAGCTGCAAGGAATGATGAAATCATGCGATTTGCTCAACTTGGGTGAAACTGGAAGATATGTTGAGTGAAGTAAGACAGAAGGAGCAAGACACACGCAGGAGATCTCACTTATCTGTGATGGACAGAATACTGGATCTGGAAAGGTACTGTAGGAAAGGGGGATGCCTAGGTCACCCACGAGCCCTGTGTTTAGAACGGAGACAAAGAATTAAATAAATCAAAAGGGAAGAAAAGAAGGGGAAGTAGTGGGGAGACAGGCACCAGGGTTGCAGTTATACAGGTGATAATTGTGGGTGAGCGGTACAGCCATACACCCCAAACACAGACTCATAACACTGACAACATGAGACCTAAGCTGCATCCCCCGGGACTTTGTAATGTGCCTGTCAAGGTGACACATGGGGGTGAGGGTGGGAATAGGGCAGGGAGGGAATATGGGAACATTACTGGAGGAAAGTTGACATTGGTGGTGAGACGCGTGCTGAAATAGTATATGCCTAAAACTCAACTACCAATAACTTTGTAAATCGCAGCTCTTAAATAAAAAATAATTAAGAACTACATGAAAATATCCTTTTCCTAAAAAAATGATTATAGAAACCAAAGAAGACAAGGTCCACGGGCGATGGGAGAGTGTCTGCTCCAGGAGTGTGACCCTGTCCATGGGGTGAGGACAAAATGTCAGAGGGGACAGAGCCCAGAGGCCAGGAGGGGGTTTGGTTCATCTCAGCAGCAGGAAGTTGAGGGGACCAGGTGTGGGGGGGGAGGCGTGGGGGAGCAGGCAGGAAGGAGGGGTGTCTGGGATGGACTTAGAGGAAACAGAACGGCAGAGGAGGAGAGGCTGGAAGACTCAGGGGTCAACTGGGCCAACGTAGAGGCCTTACTGGGGTTTGGTCCAGTTTGGGGGTGAGGCACAGACCACGCTTGTGAGATACCCAGGCTGGAGAGGGAGCAAGGCTGGACAGCCAAGTTCAGACAGTGGTGCTGGGCTGGAGGTGTGGGGCTGGGAGTTAACCACTTCCAGAAGGTTCCTCAGCATTTCCACATGCTTGTTAGTTTAGCTGGGACACTGACCATTGGGCCACCAGGAGACCCTCTATTGGGCCAGATGTTAACTCTTCAGTTGCCGTATCATAAAAGGGGGTGTTGGACGGGGTGAGGGGAGGCACTCCTGGCAGCTCTGAGTAGTAGCTCTTATATATATATTTTTCCCTTAAACTAAGCTGTGTTCAGATGAAATCTTCGCATGTCAGCTGAATAGAAGTCCTCCTGGTTCCTCTGATAATCTTCACAGAAATGTGCTGAGGCAGACACTTTAATCTTTCTTAGAAATAAACTAGGGGACCAGAGTGATGGGACAGCAGGTACGGTGTTTACCTTGGGTTTGATCTTTGGCATCCCATATGGTCCGCGAGCATCACCAGGAGTGATTTCTGAGGACAAAGCTAGGGTAGGTCCTGAATATCACTGGGTGTGGCCAGAAGGAAAAATAAATAAATAAATAAATAAATAAACAAACAAGAACCAGAGAGATAGTAATAGCAGGTCAGGCACCTGCCTTGCACACAGCTGACCCTAGTTCCATCTCTGGCACCACATATGGTTCCCTCAGGCCCCTCCAGGAGTGCTCCCTGAGCACAACTGGGTGTGGTCCAACCCCCAACCCCTCAAGAAGAAACCAGGGGTCAGGAGTTAGCTCAAGTGGTCGAGCAAGTCCAAGGGCCGAGTTGATCCCCAGTACCAGATGGCTCCACCACACACACCAGGGCCCTGGTGACCCCTGGGGAGTGGCAGCCACGCCTCACTGGTGACCGCGTCCACTAGAACCACTGTAGTTGCCCCAGCGGTCACCCCAGCATCCCCACTCCCAGCTCCAGGGCAGGGTGCCTGCCCCTGTTCCAGTGGTTACTTCCTTCCAGGAATTCCAGAATTTAACGTTTTATTCGGGGGTGGGGTAGCGGTGTTTGGTCCACCCCTGGCGATGTTCAGGGATTACTCCTGGCTCTGCACTCAGGGATCATGCTCAGGGGGCGGGAATCGAACCTGGGTCTGCCATATATAAGGCAGGCTCTGGCCCAATTCCAGTACTTCATATTCTGAATCGACGTCTCCTTCTAAGAAACGGTGCTGAGAAGGTCCCAGTCTGTGAAGGAGGAGGGGCTGAGGACAAGCCAGGACTGGCATTAGGGACTTCCTGGGTCTGTGGGTCCTGCAGCTCCGGGTTTGACCTCTTCCTGGGTAAGACCCAGGGGCAGCTGTGCCCACTGGGAAGGAGAAGCCGGACATGCTGCCACTCATGGGTCCCCAGCTCTGTGAGCAGAGGAACTGGGTTGCTATCCAGGTAGCTACAGTTCCCAGACACATAGCAGGGCTGGGCCGGGCTGCTCTGGGGTCCCATGTCTCCCACCCTGGTGCGCTCAGGGCTGGCACAGATGCTGATGGGCAAGGAAGGAAGGAATAACTCTGTGGGGATGAAAAGTCCCGGCCAGGAAGAGCAAGGCAGGGGCTGCATTCCACTGGGGGTTAGCACCCACAGGGCTGGAGGCAGACACCCCCAGACCCAGACTGTGGCACCCCAGTGCCCGAACACGTGCTGGCCATCTGCTCTATGAGGTAACAGTGGCTGAGCCCGGAACATGCTCAGCCTCCTTTTTCCTGATCCCTGCTCAGGAGTCTGAGCGAGTGGAGGTCGGGGGATGCCACAGGGAGCTCCTCCTCTCCCCCTCCCAATCCACCCCCTGCCCCGAATACCTGGGATCAGGGCACTGCTTGATGTCCTGTGTTAGGTTTTCAAAATCAGGAACTGATTTGGGTATTTTTTTTTTACCTTATTGAAGGGGCCCTGGGGAGGGCTTCCAGAAGCTTTCAGGGAACCCAGGTATCATTCCCAGGGATACTGCACTAGCCAGCGGTGACATTCATTGTGAGGCTGAGGGTGCAGCGTTGCTGGGCCCCATGTTCTGTGGTCTCCAGGACCACACTCACAGTGCCCAGGGGTGCAGATGGTGTCTGAGTTCAAACTTGGGTGCCTGGGCATGCAATGCCTGCCTGAAACTAAGGTCTCTCCCCAACCCCCATTTATTTTCCAAAAAAAAAAAGTATTTGTTTATTTTACTAAATCACCATGAGATACATAGTTACAAAGTTGTTCCAATTGGGTTTCAGTTGTACAATGTTCCTTCAGAGTACATTTCCAACCAATTTCTCCCCAGAACCCCCCACTCCAGCCTTCCTCTACAGAAGACACTTCACTTTCTCTCTCTCTCTCTCTCTCTCTCTCTCTCTCTCTCTCTCTCTCTCTCTCTCTCTCTCGTCATTTTCCTCTTAGGCACTGTGGTTTGCAATACTATTACCGAAAGTTTACCCTCTATATCATTTTGCCTTTTCCCTCCTTTCAGCACTCAGTTCTTCTATTATTTTTTTAATTTTATGTTTATGGAGATGTTCACAATATTTGATTTACATTTAATATTCAAACACCAATCCCACCACCATTACATCGTCCTGCCACCATATTTCAAATGTTTCCATCCCGAACCCCAAACCCTACCCCCAAAGCAGAACCGAAATCATTTATTTCGTATTGCTTGTTGTGAGTAATTGACTAAAAATGATCCAAAAAAGGTTTCTTAGAGAAAAGTGTGTGAAGATTTCACCCAGAAGCCAGGTTAAGCCTTGTGTGCTTAGATCTATATCTGTATAAATATATTTCCCCCTAAGAGTGGTTGCCTTTTACTTTATTTATTTATTTTTTTGCTTTTTTTGGGGGGGTCACACCCAGCGATGCTCAGGGGTTACTCCTGGCTCATGCACTCAGGAATTGTTCCTGGCGGTGCTCGGGGGACCATATGGGATGCTGGGAATCGAACCTGTGTCGGACATGTTGGCTGCGTGCAAGGCAAACGCCCTACCCGCTGTGCTATCGATCCAGCCCCATGCCTTCTACTTTAAACCCCATCAAATGTGGTGTGCTACTCTTGGTAAATTTTTTTTTTCCCTCCCGTTGATCATCGATTTGCTTGAGCGGGCCCAGTAACGTCTCCATTGGAGACTTTGTTGTTACTGTGTCTGGCATATCGAATACTCTCGGTAGCTTGCCAGGCTCTCCGAGAGGGGCGGAGGAATCGAACTCGGGTTGGCCATGTTGGCTGTGTGCAAGGCAAACGCCCTACCCGCTGTGCTATGGCTCCAGCCCGTACGAAATGTCCAGGAATAGATTCCCTCCTGGGTGAGGCTTGTCTGAGCGTGTGAGAGCAGCCGTGTTAGCACTCAATTCTTGTCCAGGGTGACCATTTCCAACGACCATTGTCCTAGTGGTCCCTTCTCTGTCCTAACTGACCTCCCTCATCCCCTGTGGCAAGCTTCCTACCATGGACCAGGCCTCCTGGCCCTCCTTTCTATTGTCTTTGGAAGTTTTTCTCAAGAAACTGTGGTACGTCTAGACAATGGAATGCTATGCAGCTGTTGGGAAAAATGAAGTCATGAACTTTGCTTATTTGTGGATGGGCATGGGGAGTATCCTTCCTGCTGAGTGGAATGAGTCAGCGGGAGAGACAGAATGATGACACTCCGGGCCCCTTTAAGCTTCTCCACGTAGTTTCAGCCACTCTGTTCCACTTCTCCCCTCGCTCAGACTGCTCTGACCCATCAGTAAACCACTGCGGCTCTCGAAAAAGAGGGAACAGGGAGCGGTGGCTGCATAAGGAGGGACAAGAGGGAGATGGAGGTTTAATGAGCACGTACTTTTCCTTTTCCCACAAGTCTCTGGATTTGGGGATGAGGCTGGGTGATAAGGCTGGGTGATAGGCACTTAGAATACTATCAGCGATGATTCTGCTAACCCAATACAGTGACGGTGATTAGGTGAAACCATGATTTGAGGTTGATGCTGGGGTTCAAACTCAGGTCGGTCGCTTGCAAGGCAAGGGTCACTGTGCTATCTCTCTGGCCACCAAGACCCAATAGTTTCTTTTTTACTCTTTGTCTGTGGGCCACTCCCTGCAGCGCTCTGTGTTACTCCTGGCTGTGCACTCAGGAATCACTCCTGGCTGACTCAGGGGACCATCTGAGGTGCTGGGGATCAAACCTTGTCAACTGCCTGTAACGCAGTACCGTGTTGACTCTGGGCCCGACCCAACAGTTTCTTATGGCCTGGCTTTATCTTTGTTATTCAGGCAAAGGCAAGATATTCCTTCCCTTTTTGAATTCAATCTTGTAGGAATTCTCTGGAAATCTGTTATTTTAATTTCAAAAGCTCAGGAAACGAAGACTGAGGGAGAATCAGGAGGAGGTGAGCCCTTTCCAGACAGGCTGCTGAGGGTGGTGGGTGGGAGGGAGGTGGTCGGAGCTGGGGCCAGTGCCACTGGGTTGGGAGGTGGCTGGAAAGCTGGAACTAGAGGACATTCCAACCCCTCAGTGAGGTCTGAGAAGTCACAGGAAAGAGAGAAGAAGCAGGAGGTGGGGGCTGGAGCGATAGCACAGCAGTAGGGCATTTGCCTTGCACGCGGCCGACCAGGGTTCAATTCCCAGCATCCCATATGGTCCTCCGAGCATCGCCAGGAGTAATTCCTGAGTACAGAGTCAGGAGTAACCCTTGAGCATTGCTGGGTGTGACCCCCCCAAAAAAAAAGAAGCAGGAGGTGGGGTGGCACTTGGGCACTCAGGGGAGAAGCTGCAGAAGGCCTGCTCGGAGGCTGGAGGTCCCCAAGAGGTCAGATGCTGGCATTTGCGGAAGGCCCCACACGCCTCTCAGGCTGGTCTCATCTAACCCCCAGGCAAAGAGGCTGAGTTTGGGCTTTGGCATAGCTCGGAAACCGAATGGCAGATCCCTGTCGGCAGCATCCTTGGAGGATTCTGGGGAGAATTCCTGCAAGGGAGGGAGACAGCCTTGTAGACTATTTCAGAACTCCTACAAGGAAAAATGACAGAATCTTGCAGATATTATTTTGAAAGTCCACTCACGAGCTCAACGAATGAGAAGATCATAGAAGGAGGAGACAGTGGCTGATCCCAGCCAAGTCCAGGGCCTGGGCTGAGATGACGGCCCATGAGGGCCTCCAGCCCTGAGTTCCGGCACCCTGATGGACTGGGAAGGTCTCAGAGGTGCTCCCCATCTCCGCTGCCTCTAACACATCTGGATCCTTAGAGCAAGCAGCCCTGGGGGTACCAGGAACTGCACCGCAAGCCAAGTGAGCTCTGTGGCTGTTCCTCAGAGGGGCCTGGGTACAGTCAGAGAGTAAAGCAGGAGCTCAGTGGTGCCCACAGCTCTGAGAGAGGTCAGGGGAGGAAGCAGGGGTTCCCGCGTGGTGACCTCCCAGACTCAGCCCTCATGAGGCAATGGGAAAAGGCGGGGGTGTTGGGGAAAAAGAGCTCAGATAGACAGAATGAGGACAAAAGCAGCATGGGCTGAAAACAGGAAGCTGACGGCGCCACTGTGGAAAGACACGGAGGCAGGGGCCGAGACTGCTTCTATCTCTGCTGGGTTTCCCTGGAGAAACAATCGAGAAGCCTGCAGATATGGAAACGTCTCGCCTTGTTCAGCTAGAAGCTGGACTCGTGGGCTAGGACTGCTGCCCTCCTTCTGATGAGTCCTGGTTCAAAACAGCAGTATCCCACGTGAGGGACAGTCAAGGAACAGGTGGGGTTCTCAGGCCACGAGGGGACCCCTGCTTCTCTTATTTCTGTCTCATTTCATAATCCTTCGTGGTGCCCCTGCTTTGACCCTGTGACCCTGTTCATAGCAAGAGGCTGGGGTGGGGTGAGGTGGGGAGGACAGGCCCAGCTGGAGGCTGGGATCCCTTCGAGAGATAAACTGGAGTAGAAAACAGGCCAGTAAGGACGGAGGCTGCTGCTTCCATATGTCTGGCACGCCGATATTTCATGCTGGGGTTTTGCCCCTCATCGTAAGCTCATGGTGTTAGAAATGCGACCAGACCAAGAGCTCTGCTAAAGGTCTTCAACTCTTGCCGGCCTATGCCCAGTCCTCCCTAGCCTGGCGAAACAGCCTTCCTCCCCCACCCCCCAAGGACAAACACATCTTTGGACTTGCTGGAGAAAAGAGGAATTTAGGCAAATGAATGAACATGAATGAATGCTTGTTAGATTACTGCAGTCTCAACTGACGTCACCCCTAGCCCCAAGAAAGGGCTCGGGAGGCCCAGAGCTCATCTTGAGATGACCTCTCAGTGGTTGCGAGCAAGTCACAGGCAGAAACTGGTTCCCCGTCCTGCCTGGACAGGGCTTATCATGGAGACCTCAAGGACATCTGGTGCACGAGTGAATGAATGAATGAACGAGTGAATGATCCATGTCTATTTCACCTGACAAGTATCCAAGGAGCAATGGCAATATGCAGTTGGTACAATGCCAGGACAGATGTGCATGGAGGATGTTTGGTATGTGGGTACCTCCCCTGAGCCCCACACTGCCCTATACCCTGGAGTCTGGTCTGAATTGACATCCAGGGGCTTCTAAACTTGCCACTGGGTTAGTTAGAGGGAAGCCCAGCAGGACAGGAGGAGAGGAAGGCAAGAAGCCAGGGTACTTATTCTACAGACCCTGCTCTGCATGGTTCCTCCAACAGAGGTCTCTGATCCCTTCAGGCGCCCTCACCAGTCACTTCTCAAATTACACATCTCCCTGGCCTCTCACTGGCTCAGGTCCTAGGTTAAACTTGTTCTTCTGAAGTCTAGGATCATGCAGTATGATTGGTCTTCGAACCATCCTCTCCCCATTTTATAAATAGTTCCTTTATTAAACACCCTTTGAATGATTTTAAGTATAATTTTTTTATTGGGACCTATCTAATACAAGAGAATAACTGGTCAGTTGGTTGGTGGGTTGGTTGGATGGATGGATGGATGGATGGATGGATGGATGGATGAATGGATGGATGGATGTTTAGATAAATGAAAGGTTGGATAAATGGGTGGATGATAATGGTTGGTTGAAGCGATAGATGGACAATGATTGGATAGATGAGTGGATGGATGGACGGGCAAAACTAGCATTTTTCATTGTTAAGATGGGTTGAATGGATGGGTGGATGGATGGGGGCATGAATGGATGAATGGTTGATTGGTCGACTAGATAAAACTACTATTTTGCAGTGTTGAGAGTCCAAGTTTTGTAGCCTGGATTTATATCCTTTCTCTAACACTTATAGAGTTGAGCAAGTTAAAATACCTCTCCAAGATTTCATTTTCTCAGTTTTAAAATGGGGATTAAAAATAGTAACTTACTCACAGGGGTGTTATGAAGCTGAATTCTGGTAAACACAGTTGAACAGCTCCGTTGACTCACAATCGTCGTTCACCTAGTGCTCCCATGACTGGCCAGTCAGAGTCAGACACAGGCCCAGAGTCTTCCCACAGTGTAGGAGGCAGTTCAGGAGCAAGGCGGCCAGCTGGGGCCATGGCAGAGAAAGAACACCTGTGAGTCCTTTCCCGGCAGCCTCCCACAGTCTGTCGCCTCCTGCAACCTGACTAAAAAGCACTGCTCTAGTTCCCGCCCTCCTCAGAGCCCCCGAGCTGCTGGCGGTGGCGTCAGAGAGCCCGTCTGTGTCCCCCAGTGCATCCCCCTGGTCTTGGCTTCTCTAGAGTGGGGTGAGGGGCACGGCTGAGCAGCCAAGAGCATCAGCTCAGCCTCTAGACATGTAACCCTTTAGTAAGCGCCATCCCGGGCTTCCAGGAGGCCCAGGGAAGCCCATGAGCCAGCCTTGGGGTGGTGAGTGCCACAGTAGCCACTCACAGTCTCCCCTCCAGAGGCCTGTCTGAGGCCTGGGCAGGGAGGACTTGCCTGGCACCAACCAGAGAGCAGCTACCCACTCCCCCACACAGCGACTCCCTGTCCACCCCCAGCACAGCCACGCAAGGCCTCTCTTTCCCTCAGCGTTCCTGGCAGTTTAGGAGGAACTCTGAGGCTCCCTGAGGCTCCCTGAGTGTCCTTGAGGCCCCTTGAGTCAATGACCTCCCTGGTGGTGCAGCTGAGCAGACATGATGGTACCTTCCGTGCAGGGGGCAGGCAGCTGACGCAGCCAGGATAGCAGGAAGTGGCTGGGTTCAGCTGTTCCTTCACAGGGAGGACTGTGTGTCTCAGGAGCAAAGATCTTGCCCAAGGATACCCAAGCGTGGGGTGTAGCTTGTTCCCACTGGAGCTTCCCTCCACACTAGACTTGTGCCTTGGACCTCCTGAGTCATCACCAGGATGTGGGCCGTGGTTGGAGATCAGAGTGGAGAAGCTTAGAAAGGAGCCTGGTGGGCTGAGAGATAGGGCAGGGGTAGGGCACAGTCGACTCCGATACGACCCTCGGCATCTCATGCTGAGCACAGAGCCAGGAGTAAGCCCTGGGCCTTGCCAGATGTTCCCCATAAACTCCAAAGAAGGGGAGGGAGAAAATGATGTTATTTCAAAGGGGTGTGTGTGAGGATTAAAAAGAAAAAAAAATAAAAAGAATAGGCCTGAGTACAGATCTGCCCTGCGGCTGTGGAGGCAGGCACTCTGCCTTGTTTAGGACTCCTGTTTTACACGTGCTTGGAAAACAACTGTGGCTTACACACTAAAGCCGAACAGAGCGATGGACCCAGCAGTCCCGCGCGCTCAGGCAGAAAGCAGAAACGTGTACGTATATGTACACAAGGACCGCTTCAAGAATGTTCTGAACTTTATGTCTCCTGACAGCAGAATGATACATGCATATTTACTGCCACCACAAGTCAACAGAATCCTGCCCAGGCTCTTTGGCGGGTGGGGAGTAGTGGGGTTTGGTACCACATCCTGAAGTGCTCCGGGGCTAGTCCTGACTCCGAGATCAGGTGCAACTCCTGATGGTGATTGGGGGACCAGGGACGAGGAGAGCAAGGCCAACGCCTTCTCTCGTGTATTACCTCCCTGGGACTCTCTTGGGGTTCTTGGCTGCATTCCAAATGAACCCCACAAGCCCCGTGCAGGGCTCTGCCTGGTCAGTGCAAGGCAACCCGGCCTTTGCGTTGCCCTCAGTGACACCTTAGTCCCGCCTTGGACTTCCTGCCTCCCTCCTACCTGCACACTCCGTGGCCCACACACACCCAGCACCTTGCCATTGCTCCCAGCCCAGAGGCTGCTGCTCTGGCCCCTGAGGCTAGGCTGCTTCCCTCTGTCTAAAAGCCCTCAGCAGTCTGAGAACCCCCAGAGATCCTTCCCGACTTTCTCCAGGCAGCTTGTTAACCATTTCGGTTCTCTTCAAAAAGCTCAGCCACACCTGGTTGGGGCATTTGGTACGGAGTGAGGTACAGCTGCTCTCAGCCGTCCTCCCTTTGGCTGGCTGCTCCATCTGGATCCAGGGACATTTTCCTTTGTCCTTGGACTTGCTTAAGTCTGGGACATTGTGCAGAGCCAGCAAGTTATCAAAGTGAAACCGCAAGTCACACACGAGCAAGTCATTTCATTGACCAGAGGAAAGTGACATCAAGGAGAAGCCACGGTGATTATAGAGAGCAGCAGACAGGCCTTTAATGGCTAGACTCAGAGCACACCTGGAAACCCTGGGCTGTGTCGTGGTCACGATCTTATCTCAAGGGAAGCTGGTGGTAAGTTAATTCATTCCGGAGCACAGAGACTGGAAGTGTTTGCCTGTAGAGGCAGAGCTGTCCCCTACTTCCCCCACCAACACAGTGCTCCACAGGGAGCATGCGTGGGGCTAGTTCAGGCATGGCAGCTGCTGGGCACCACTCCGGATGTCCATGCACACCTTTGTGGTCACCCTAGAAATCCTACAGATAACAGGTAAATTAAAAATGTTAATTTACTTTTTATTGAACCATGGTGAATTACAAAGATATTTGAGACTAGGTTTCATGCAGAAAACCCAGCACCCATTCCTTTTCCACCACCCACTTCTCTCTACCAGTATCCCTCGTTTTCCTCCCGGCCCCCCGTCTGCCCAAGGTCACCCATGACCAAATGCTCCTTTCCTCGGAATGTGGCCCTAGGGGAGGCCGGCGCTGGCCAGGGAGAGTGAAGGCCTGGGCAGTGGGTCAGGGTCGACGAGAAGGCAGACCCCCAAAGAGCTGCCAGCTCAGCTCTGGGGTGCCTGGGAGTCAAAACAGAGAAGGGGGATGCCTGGAAGGTTCCACAGATGTGGGCTGGCATAAGCCTGGTTGGGGGCAGGGTTGTGGGGAGCGGGATTGAGGGGAAGCTGCTGGGGTCTGGGAACTTGGCCAGACACTGACAGGGAGAGGCTAAGGGCTCCCCAACCTGTCTCTGCTGCGGGGCCTCCTGGGGCTCAGGGGGGATGGAGTGTAATAAGGCGGTTTGTTTGTGTTGGTTTGGGGCCACACCCTATGGGTGCTGGGGGCCGTTTCCTGCTCGGAGCATGGAGGTTGCTCCTGGTAGTGCTCAGGGGACTGGGAGTGCTGGGGACTGAGGCCGCTGAGCCATCTCTCTGTTGTGTATTTAGAGTGGTTTGTGGCCTGGAGGAGGAAAACCACTGGATCCAGGGGAAGAAGGAGGAAAGGCGTTGTGGTGATCTGAGAAGGAAAAGGGTGAGCTCTACACAGCGAGGGCCGGCCATGCTGGGGGACCAGGCGGGACCCTTGCCCAGCAAGAGGTAGGTCACGGGGCAGGAGGGAAACTGGGCACGTTGTGGAGGGGTTGGTGTTGGACTATTGCACACCTTAAACTCAATCATAAATAACCTTGTAACCCTGTAATTCACGGTGAATTAAAAAACATTAGTTCGTGTTAATAAAAAAAAGAGAGTTTGATGCTGAGTGCCCCCATTGAAGCTTACAGTGGAGGGGACAGGAAGCCTCTGGGAGGACCAAGTGGACTGGTGGAGGGCCCTGCTGCGGCCATCAGGCCTTGAGTTAGTTTCCCTGGGGGGACAGGGCAGGCCGGCAGGGACCAGCTGGGAGAGGCTGCTAAGACTTGCTGCTAACACATCCCTGGCAGGCGGGGCCATCGGCCAGGTGTCTCCCAGGAAGAGAGAATCTAAGTAAACCTACATTTTAATCTAGCAGGGACAGCTGACAGCTCTAGAGGATACACAAGGGTACTGGCATGTGCCCTTATGAGGGAGGCGCTTCTCTGGGGGATAATGTGAAACACCTATACAGAGACACAGAACTATCCACCACACAGGACTAGCTCAATGTCTGGGAAAGACAAAGGACTCATCAATTCACAGGAGAGAGATCACCAACAGAAAGTTTGGCAAGCAGCACTGCCACTTCTGGGAATCTACCCCAGGGGCCCCAACACAGCAGAAACACCATCTGCACCTGTATGTTCACTGCAGCACTATTCACCGTAGCCAGAATCTGGAAACAACCTGAGTGCCCACGAGCAGGTGAATGGATAAAGAAACTATGGCATATCTACGCAATGGAATACTATGCAGCTGTTAGGCCAAATGAAGTCATGAGATTTACCTATAAATGGATGGACATGGAGAGTATCATGCTGAATGAAATGAGTCAGAAGGAAAGGGAGAGAGAATGACTTCACTCATTGGTGGTATCACTGTCACTGTCCTCCTGTTGTTCATCGATTTGCTCAAGCAGGCCCAGTAACATTGTGAAACTTGTTGTTATTGTGTTTTGCATATCAAATACATCACGGGGAGCTTGCCAGGCTTTGCCATGCGGGCGAGATACCCTCGGCAGCTTGCCAGGCTCTCTGAGAGGGGCGGAGGAATCGAACTCGGGTCGGCCATGTTGGCTGCATGCAAGGCAAACGCCCTACCGCTGTGCTATCGCTCCAGCCCATATATATATGTATATATATATATATGTGTATATATATATATTTAACGGTCCTCCCATTGTTCGCCAATTTGCTCGAGCAGGCCCAGTAACGTTTCCATCTTGAGACTTGTTGTTACTGTGTTTTGGCATATTGAATACGTCACGGGTAGCTTGCCAGGCTTTGCCATGCAGGTGAGATACTCTTGGTACCTTGCCGGGCTCTCTGAGAGGGGCGGAGAAATCAAACTCGGGTCGGCCATGTTGGCTGTGTGCAAGGCAAACGCCCTATCCACTGTGCTATCCCTCCAGCCTGATTGATGATATATATATATATATATATATATATATATTAAATATACATGGCCAGGGAAAACAGGGGTTAGAAGGACTGGTCAATGGTTGGAACTAACCACAAGTGTGTTTGGGGCTGAGGGGCTGAGACTAGGTAAGTTAGGGAAGAGACCAGTATGACAATAATAGCTGGAAATTATCGTGCATGACAAGATCTGAGGATTAAAAGTAGGTAAAGAAAACCACAATGCCCAAATGGGAGAGAGATAGACAGACAGAGAGAGAGAGAAAGAGAGAGAGAGAGAGAGAGAAAGAAGAAAAGTGCCTGCCATAGAGGCAGGCAGGGGGTAGGAGGTGGGGGTTGATGGGAGGGAACCTGGGGACACTGGCGCTGGGAAATGTACACTGGTGGAGGGATGGGTGTTGGAATACTGTATGACTGAAATCCAATCACGAACAGCTTTGTAAGGGTCTATCTCACAGTGATTCCATTAAAAAAATTTTTTTAAATAATAAAAGAAATTTGGGTAAGGAATTTGAACAGAAAAATCACCAAAAAGTAAAATAGAAAGGACATGAGCATTCTAAAAGACCCCCTGGTTACTCCTTGGAGAAGAAAAAGTGAAATGATAAATAGGGTTGCAGCGGTGTTCAGAGGACAAGAGAAGAAGCCTTGATTTGTGAACCCCAGACTGGATCCTGGGCACTGCCTGGTCCCCCAACACAGCCAGGACGAGCCCTGCCTGGACCCTGCTGGGTGTGGTTCCAAGGCCAATAGATAAATAAATAAAATAAAATAAAATAAAATAAATAAAATAAAACAATAGTGAGCAGTGAAGGGGAAACCGATCAGAGCTTAAATTGAAACGAGCCTCCAACTCATTTCCTGTAAGAACGGCAGATCTGGGGAGGTGGGTGTGACAGTTGCTGAACCAGAGATGCTGACAATGAAGGGGATGCAAGTGACAGGTGCTGTCAGGATTGAAACTCGCACCTCTACTCGATGGATCGATCCCAGGGAGCCACGGTCCATCTTCTCCCCCCCAAAAAAAGCCCCCGGGGAGGGGGTGCAGTAAAAGGAAGGAATAAAGGCCTTTACGGTGGGACTGTTGCTAGTAGTAGAGTCTCGAGCCACAGGTACAAGAATAGCAGTGACGCGTTTAATTTTCTCCAATGATTTATTGTCTATTCCGCTCAGCCCCGGAAGCTGCACATACCAGGAGCCAGTGCCCTTGGCTTCCCTGATGGTCCCACAGCTGAGTCACCGGGGGGGGCTAGGCCGAGAGTCAGTGAGCGAACAGACCCTGGTGAGCAGCCTGGGGCTGAGGGGGGGACCCCAGATGAACACTGGTTCTGTGGGCATCACCCCCAGTAGGCAGCCAGGGGGCAGGGCCATCTTGGGGGGAAGTTGTGATGAAAGGGGACCCTGAGATCACAGAGGAACCAGCAACAAGGCCAGGACGGGGCCACCCAGGAGAGCTTGACCCCTTTGGGGTGATTGGTGCCCACCACACATGCCCCCTACACAGCTAGTGACGCGTTTCTATCCAAGGCAGACCCACCCCCACCCCGCAGGTGCTACTTAGAGATACAGCTCACAGGCTCAGCCTTGAAACCAAATTAGAGGACATGGTGTCATTTTTTCCTGTCAACCAAGGTGGGAGTGGTTTGGGTCGGAAAGTCAGATTAATAACAAACAAAATAATTACAGCTTCCTGACCCGCTGGGCCGAGCGCTTGGTGAACCTGGCTCTGAACTTGGTTCTCTGTGCTCCTCAGTCTCTGGCCTGGCTGTGTTTCCTGCCCCTAATGGGGAGCTGTCCTGAGCCCCAGGGACCAACCTCTCCTCTTCAGGCCTCCCTTCAGCTCCGTGGCTTAGCCTGGTGGGTGCAGACACGCTGCCTAGTCAGGCTGTGGGCTCCGGGGGGCACCCGCCCCTCCGTGAGCCTCAGTTCTGGCTCTGCTCTGAGCGTGGGGCCAGGGACCAGCACCGCTTGGCCTGGGAAGGGTCTTCTCATCTAGAGGTGGGGCGACTTGCTGGGCTTCTTTCTGACATCTGTCCCCCCATGCCCACAGCAGAGCCCATGACAGCAGGGAGGACAACTGTCCTCTCGGCCCACTGAGAACCCATCTGGGCCTCCCCACACCCCCGGCCAGGTCAGGCCTAGGCTAAATCCTGCTGCTTCCTCTTTGCAGATGAGACGCCTGTCTGGCTTTCCCCCCACGCCCTCCTCCAGGGACCCCAAAGCTTCCAGAAGGGTGTGGTCACCACTTCCTGCCTGAAGTCCAGCTCAGCCCGGGGAGGGGCTGACCGCAGTCTCCGCCTGCTGGGGCTGAGGGTAAGGAACCCCTCAGTCCTCCGCCTCCTGCATCCTTCTCCCTCCGGCCACGGCCACGGCTCCCTACCCGCTCTGGCTCTCAGCCCTTGTGCTTGGGGGCACTGTCTCCCGAGCTCCTAGATGCTGGGTCTCCGTCCCTCTGGCGCTCTCCTCCTCTCGGTCTCCTCCCCACCCTAGAGACCCTCCTAGCCCCAAAAGCTGCATTTCCATCTGCCCTGCTGATCTGGTGGGGTTGGGGGCGGGTTAGGGCTAGGGGCTGACGCTAATTCAGGTCGGACCTGGGGCCTTTTCCGGCCTGGAGACCGCACCCCTTCCGTGCTGGCCATTTTGACCCCGCCTGCCACCGAGGGCAGGGTCCAGGCCAGAGAGCAGAACCTGATCTCAGGAGCCCCCCGGGGTCACAGCCCCTGCCCCTTCTTCCTTACATGTCTCCTGAGAGATCAGGACTCTGGTCCAGGAGTTAGAACCTCAGGAACCGGGGATGGGCGAGAAGCAGAGGTGCAGGGGAGACGAAAGGGTCAAGTCCATGGAGAATGGAACGGGAATTTCCAGACTCACCCTTACCCTTCAGCAGTAGGGGTGTCGGAGGCCAATCGTACCCCCTGCCTAGGCTGCCTTTGCTCTCTTCCGCAAAATCAGACTGGAGTTTCCTCCCCAGACACTGTCACGCAAATAAAGTGCTCATGACTAATCGCCCAAAATGAAAGCTCCCACAAATATTACTTAAATTTGAATATAGGACCAAGGAATGAGCTCAGATTTGTGTTCATATCCTTGCTGAGATGAGCACAGTGATGTGTGATGTGTGATGTGTGTGTGAGTGTGTGTGGGTCGTGTGGTGTATCTGTCATCTGCGGGGTGTTTGAATGTGTGGTGTGTGCTCTGTGCGGGGATGTGCGCTCTGTGTGTGGTTTCTGTGTGGAGCGTGGGATGGTTGGGATATGTGTGGGGTCTGTGTGTGTTGGTGGGGTGGGTGTTGTGTGATGTATGTGCCATGTGTGGGCATGTGTGAGGGGTGTGTATAGTACAGGATGTGTGATATATGTATCATGTGTGGGGTGCGTGGAGTGTGTGTGTGTGTGTGTGTGTGTGTCATGACTATGATGTTTTATTGACGAGTGAGATGCTGAAGGGGTCCAGCAGTTGGTGCAGAGTACCAACTCAGCTACCGACGGCTGTGGCGTGCGTGAATCCAGTCTCGGAAGAGTGAAAAAGTCTTTGCCTTGTGCAGTGATAAGGAAGGCACTAAATAAGGAGTGTAAGGCACAGGCTCAGCCAGCCCGTGTGTGGGTCTGTGTGGGATGTGTGTGTAGTAGTTGCTGACAAAAATGGGGTAATCATGGCCCAAGCACTTCCAGTACCTAAGACAGAGATCTCCACCCTCTTTGAAGCCACAGTGCTCAGGAGCCTGAGCACAGCCCCCAGCTGGCTTGGGGTGTCTCAGACCCGCGGTGGAGAACGGAGGTGCTGGATGCCTTTCGCGCTGCACCAAGTGGCCGGTGGGAGCGGGGTGACGGGGGCAGCTGCAGTCTGGGCAGACCAGGGCCAGAGCAGGGTGCATAGGGCGAGGGGCAGAGGTGAGGCCATCTCCATGGCTGGGAGGGGTCTGGTGCTTCCTGTTCCAGGTTGGACACTGGATACTGTCCCCACAGCACCAGCCCTGGCTGGGCCCTTCTGTTTTTGGCCCACTTGCTCCTCCCGTGGTCCTTCAGTGGCCAGCCGGTTCCTCTGCCCCCAGCTCCGGGCTCACAGTGACTTAGTCACTGACCTGGGCCCAGCCTGCCCCCCTGGGAGAGGGTGCTCAGCCCCTCACAGCCCCAGCCTGCTCCCCTGGGAGAGGGTCCTTAGCCCCCTGGGCTTCGAGCAGAGCATCAGGTTGAGGGATGCCTCTACAGGCCCCTGCGTGAACCGAGCAAATGATTCTTCCTTGAGATGTTCTTCATCCCTCCAGTAAACCATTTGTCTTTCTGTGCCATCCTTGAGATGTCTCATGTCAGAATTTGTTCCCCCTTAGAAGGGGGCACTGTCGAGGCTGGCCCTGTGCCCAGTGGTGTGATACCACAGCCCCGGAGAGAGTCGCCGTCCCACCTTGATGGCGCCTAGAGAAACAGCTTCATCTTCAGGCTGTTTAGAGGGTGCGATTCAGGGTGAGTGGTGCTCCCTGAGCACCAGCCATCTGAGGGGCACCCAGCGTGGCAGTGTCAGGCAGCACTCAGGTGACAGGTGACACAGTGTCACATATCCCACAGAGGCAGCAGATGCCAGTAACGCCAGGGATAAAAATAGAGCAGGGCTGGGGCTGAGCGATGGTGCATCAGGTAAGGCTCTGGTCTTGCACACAGCCGACCCGGATTCGATACTCGGCATCCCATATGGTCCCTCGAGGATGCCAAGGGTGATTCCCGAGTGCAGAGCCAGGAGTAACCCCTGAGCACCGCTGGGTGTGGCCCAACAATTGAAAAAGAGAAACAGAGCCGGGCAGGTGGAGGCTGGGGAACAGGAAGGAGACATGATGTTAGGGAGGCTGGTCCAGGGGGGCTCATTTATTTTTAAATTTATTTATTATAATTTTTGTTTGTTTGTTTGTTTGTGGGCCGTTCCTGGCAATGCTCAGGGGTGACTCCCAGCTCTGCACTCAGGAATTACTCCTGCGAGCTGGAGTGACAGTACAGCAGGGAGGGAATTTGCCTTGCACATGTGACCCCCAAAGCCAAAAAGCGAAAGAGAAAAGGAATTATTCCTGGAGGTGCTTTGCAGACCATATGGGATGCCGGGGACGGAACCCGGGTTGACCTCGTGCAAGGCAAACGCCTTCTCCACTGTACTATGGCTCCAGCTCCCACGGGGGAGCCAGAAGGGGCTCCTTCAAAGAGGGTCTTGGACTTGGCCCCGTGGCAACACCTGTGGGGCGTGTTCCTGACCGGGTGGGCAGCAGGGCAAAGGCTCTGAGGTGGCAGAGGGCTGGGCAGGCACAGGGCCAGGCCAGGTCTCAGCTTTGACGCTCGCTCTGCCGGAGCCCTGGTGCCGCGATGTGGCCCGCACCCACAAGGGGGCGCTGCTCACGGCTGCTCTGCAGGTTCAAGTCCCAGCGCCGCGATGTGGCCCGCACCCACAAGGGGGCGCTGCTCACGGCTGCTCTGCAGGTTCAAGTCCCAGCTCCGGCTTGAACGCAAGAAACTTCCCGCCAAGCAAGGAAGCAGAGGAGGACTGTCTGGCAGCGCTGGCGCGGGTCCCTGTCTGCTCCTCGTCTAAGAATAGCAGTTCTGCTGAGCAGTTGGCCCGCTTTCGCCTCATGCTCACGCTGCTCTGCTGGGCCCACAGCTGTGGGGCTGCCGGAAGCCGGCACCCCGTCTGGGCACAGTCTGTGCTCCCTTTCAGGCCCCTCCATACCTCCTTCACACCGCCTTCGTGCTGGGGCCGGAGAGGGCTGCAGCAAGTCACACATGCAACCTTGCAGGAGCCCACCTGGGTTCGGTCCCTGACACCACGGATGGTTTCCCGAGCACCACCAGGAGTGATCCCCAGTGAGCACAGAGCCCGGAGTACTGCCAGGCATGGCCCCGAGCCCAACCCAAACCCAAACTTTTCTCCTGCTGTGTCCTTTGCATTGTTTAAAAGAGTATCTCCTTGGTGATAAAATAATGCTGGCTAATACTAGGAAGTTAAGGAGCTGGCCTGAAAGACCATGTAGAAATGGAATGTGGTTCAGGGGCTGGAGTGATAGTACAACGGGTAGGACGTTTGCCTTGCATGCAGCCGACCCGGGTTCGATCTCCAGCACCCCATAGAGTCCCCTGAGCACCGCCAGGAGTAATTCCTGAGTGCAGAGCCAGGACTAACTCCTGTGCATCGCTGGGTGTGACCCAAAAAGCAAAACAAAACAAAACAAAAACCAAGTGGCTCAAAAACAAAAAATAAAAAACAAAATGAAACAAAAAAGAACTGGAATATGGTTCAAAGAAGACCCTTCTGCAACTTTGTGGAGGTTGGGGAGATAGCACAGCAGGGAGGGCATTTACCTTGCACAGTGGCTGACCTGGGTTCCATTCCCAGATTATCCCATAGGATCCCCTAAGCACCACTAGGAGTGATTCCTGAGTGCAGAGCCAGGAGTAACCCCTGAGCACTACCAGGTGTGACCCCAAAACAAAACAAGAAACAGAAACAAAGAAACAACCCCCCCAAAAAAACAAAAAAAAACCTGAGAATAACTTGCACTTTACAGAATTGTGGTTTGTAACAGAAATTAAGTTAGAAAACCTTTTTTGCACATCTGAGTTGTCTGTGATTAGATATGCAGATATGCAGATGCACTCTTTCACCAGGAGTGTGCATGTAGGATTACTCTTTCATAGGCTATACTTATAAACAAAACAAAACAAAAAAAAAACAACTTCAGAAAATGCTTAAAACATGTTCCCCCACCATCAGACATTATCTGCATCATAATTTGTATAAATGACTTAAATGCCTGTAACATTTCACTGAGAGCCTCTCTCTATACTGACGTTGGGGGGTTGGCGGTAGAGTGAACAGGTCATGCTCAGGACTTCTTCCTGGCTCTGTTCTCAGGGATCGCTTCCGGTGGTGCTTGGGGGACCATACGGGGTGCTGAGAATCGAACCCAGGTCGACTGTGGGCAAAGTAAATCTGTACATACTGTACTATTACTCCAGTCCCTGCAGCCTCATTTTTATAAATGCCTTTAACATTTCATTGATAGCGTCTCTATACATCCATGATTGGGAGTGGGTTGGGTTACATCAGGTTGTGCCCTGGACATACTCCTGGCTCTGTGCTCAGAGATGACTCCTGATAGTGCTCAGGGGACTCTATGGGGTTATGGGAACCAAATTAGAGTCAGCGTATGCAAGGCAAGTGCCTTAACCATCCTCTCTCTGACCGTTATCACATATTAAGTATATTCTATTTTCTTTTTGACATGATGGAAGCACTCTCATGAATATATACTATGGATGGTATAAGGATGTGTAGAAAAATTGAAATAGGAATGAATTCAAATCTTTCTCAAATTTACTGCTCCATGATTTCTTCTCACAACCCAGTTGTCTGCCGTCTGGTCGGGGCTAGTGCTGCCCTCGGAAAGGGCTGGGCAGGCTCCAGTCTCCAGTTAGACCTGCAGCATCTCCCAGTCTCCATCCGTTCCTCACACATCCCCTTTCTCTTCCCAGCCTCCAGGTCTGACCCACTTTGACTTCATAATTTCCCTGGGATTAGCCCGTTCTCTCCACCTTCAGAGCCTCCCTCCCGGGTCTCTATAATCAAGATGTGCGGTCCACAGTGGAATCCAGCTGTTCATAAAAAAAGGATGCAGCGTGGTTACATGCAGCAACCTGGAAGGGGCTCCAGGGGATTATGCAGAGTACAATGAATCAGAAAGAAAATGGCAAGTATTGGGTTGAAGTATGGAAACCACCCACACATACACTAAAGATTTAAAGTTGATGAACAAACAAAGTGAAATCAACATTACCAGTGAGGGGCAGGAGTGATAGTACAGTGGGGAGGGCATTTGCTTTGCATGTGACCGACCCGGGTTCCCTCCATGGCATCCCATGTGGTTCCCTCAGCCTGCCAGGAGTGATCTCTCAGCACAGAGTCAGGAGTAAGCCCTGAGCATTGCTGGGTGTGGCCCAAAGCCAAAACAAAGACAGTACCAGTGAGTACTAACATGGAACTAAGGTTCCCTGAAGGGACCACAGCAGGGGAGGAAGAGATGAGGGAGGGGTGAAAGGGCTCTGTGTGTGTGTGTGTAAGGGTGTGTAAGTATAACTGTGTGACTCTGTGAATGTCTGGTGTGAGTATATTCAAGCATATAAGTGAATGTGAGTGTGAGCATGTGTATGGTATGTAGGTGTGAGTATGTACATATATTTATGCGTGTGTATGTGTGAGTACATGTATGTGTCTGGCTGTGTGTGTGTGGCTGTGTGGGAACAAAAGAGTGCGTGGGACTGTATGTGGCAATATGGGAGTGTTTGTGAGCGTGTGTGTGTGTGTGTGTGTGTGTGTGTGTGTGTGTGTGTGTGTATGGAAGAGCGGGCCTCAGAAAGAAGGCACAGAAGCAAGCAGGCTGTGTCTTTGGACAGAATGGATGGAAAACGTGCCTGTCAGTGCCCGAGGTCTCAGCGGGGACTCTTGGGGGTCCATTGCCCACCGTGGGGCTCATGGAGGGGTTGCCTGATATCAGTTGGATCCAGGCTGAGTCAGACGGGGCTGGCCTGGTCATCCTCAGGACATCAGGTTTGCTTGAGGCCAGGCGGCCCAGGGCAGGCGAGCCCTGAGCTTCTCTGGGAGTAGCAGGGCGCTCTGGGTGACTGGACAGGCTGGCAGCCGCACTGGCCAGAGCCCACCCACACGCAGATCCCCGGGAGTTTCCCAGAGCCTCTTGACGAAGCCTGAAATGTGTGACGTGGCATCCAAGCCAGCTTCCATTCATGCCAACTGTTCTGCTCTAAGATCTGAGGCTTTTACCTGAAAGGAATCAGCTGCCATGGGAAAGGGCCAGTACTGGGAATCACCGAGTAACAGGAGCTTCCCGGGCCCCCGGGACCCAGAGGAGCCACTGTCTGGGACCCCTGACGCCCCGCGCCCGGGCCTGACTCACTGCACCAGGAGCCCAGAGCTTGCTTCTGGGCCCTCTCACAAGGAAGAGTTGGGGTTATTTATGTTGGGGTTGGGCCACACCCAGTGGCCCTTTGGCGATGCCCGGTCTGATGGTCAGTGCTCCATGCTCACGACTCCCTTCCGGTGGTGCCAGTGGCCCATATGCAAGGCAAGTACATAGAGCTGTGTTCTGGCCCTGCAGCCCTGGCAGCCCCCAGTTCCCACACGTAGTGATGGATCGAGCAGCCCCCTTCAGGCACTTCTCTGGTGCCTGCTCTGTGCCAGGCCCCCGGCTGGGACTTGTGACCCCAGGGTTCAGAACTGATTGCTCAACGGTAGGTGTGTCTGACGGGGGACAGATCCCATCTGTCACGCACAAGACGGTCATGCCAAAAGCTCAGGACTGCATTGGGCGAGGCTCACAGATTGCCCAGGAGGCCCATGAGTCTCCAGAGAGGCCTCCAAAGGGGGGTGGGGGGCAGAGATGAGGGGCTCCGATCCACCATCATGACTGCTTGGTTACAACAATGTGCGGTCAGGGGAAGACCTATGTCCAACTCCAATGATGAAACACTTGCTCCGTCTCACAGCTAGGCTTCAGATCAACACAGCAATGCTGATGCTGAGGCCCAGAGAGGCAAGGTGACAAGCCTAGAGTCACACAGCAGCATGAAAATCTTGAAGTGCCAACCTTTCCCCACCTTTCTGGGTATGTCTCAAGAACAGTACTTAACAACTGGTAGATCCCAGGCTCCCCTCTCTAAGGTACCACACAGGCCTGCTCTAGACCACGCCTCCCGCCAGTTCCTTGATTTCTGCTGTCTGGCCTAAGTGCCTGCCCTTCGGTGGGTAGTCTGGGCAGTGTCCAGGCCAGGAGGCTGTGCTGAGACACCCAGGCAGCTGGTGCAAGTCCATGTTATACACATCCAACATAAGAGGTGGGAGAGCAAAGTGCAGTGGAGGCCGAGGTGTGGAGGCCACTTTTGGTCCCTTGAGTTGGCTGCATCCTATTGGTCAAAGATCTAACCTCACCTCCACATACAATGGACCCTGGTGTTCATTTGTCCAGCCTGTCCTCGGTTCTCCCACTGGCAGCCACTGGGGGATCATGCTTTAGGAATTTATATATTTTTATCTCTGATATGTCCCTGCTCGAGTCTTCTGCCTTTGGTATCTTAGTCTGAATTTCCTTTCTTCTTGTCTTCCTTCCTTCTTTTTCCTTCCTTCCTTCCTTCCTTCCTTCCTTCCTTCCTTCCTTCCTTCCTCTCTCCCTCCCTCCCTCCCTTCCTCTTTCTTTCTTTCTTTCTTTCTTTCTTTCTTTCTTTCTTTCTTTCTTTCTTTTTTCGTCACACCCGGCAATGCACAGGGGTTACTCCTGGCTCTGCGCTCAGGAATTACCCCTGGCGTTGCTCAGGGGACCATATGGGATGCTGGGAATCGAACCCGGGTTGGTCGCGTGCAAGGCAAATGCCCTACCCGCCATGCTATTGCTCTAGCCTTTCTTTCTTTCTTTCTTTCTTTCTTTCTTTCTTTCTTTCTTTCTTTCTTTCTTCCTTCCTTCCTTCCTTCCTTCCTTCCTTCCTTCCTTCCTTCCTTCCTTTCTTTCTTTCTTTCTTTCTTTCTTTCTTTCTTTCTTTCTTTCTTTCTTTCTTTCTTTCTCTGCAGTGTACACTTACCAGTATTCAGTTCTCCCAACTCTGTGCTCAGGGATCACTTCTGGCAGAGATCAGGGAACCAACCACATGGAGCGCCAGGGATTAAACGTGACTTGGCCACATGCAAGGCAAGCGAACCCCTGTCCTATCTTTCTGGCAATCTTAAGTTTATAGAGGCACGTCCCTATATTCCCTCAAAAAAACTGGGGAGTACCACACTCAGTGGAATTCGGGGCTTACATGGTATACACTCCTGGCAGGGCACCGGAGACCATTTGGGATGCTGGGTATGGAACCAGGGTCAGACACGTGCAAGGCAAGTGCCCTCCCTGCTGTGCTATTGCTCTATCCCTCTCTGAAGTCTAACAAATGTTGACTCTCATACTTGAGGCCTTAATCCATATGGAAATAATCTCTGTGTGAGGTGTGAGGTACAGATCACATTTCAATTCCCCCAGAAAGCTCACCAGCAGGGCCGCCCGTGAAGGGAAGGGGCCTTTCTTGGAGGATCTAGGATGCAGCTGCCAACTATCACGTTTCTATGCTCAAGGGAGCTCGTTTCTGTTTTTGTGTGAATCCGTTGTTCAGAGAGGTCACCACTTGTATCAACAATCACTGTCTTAATTCCTGTTTCTTGCTGGTTTAGGGGCCCCTCACGTGCAGGATGGGGGCAGTAAGAGGAATGTAATTTTGTTAGCGGGGTCACCTATTTTTTAAAATGTTTAAATTAACTTGCAAACCACCCCCCCCCCACACACACACACACTCAGAAATTTTCTGGAATTTTGATTGGAATGATATAGAATCTTGAGACCAATTTGGAAATATTTAACATATATCCACTGATACTGACATTGTCAGCTGATAATTTTCTGAATCCAGGAAACTTAGATACCGCCCTGATTTTCAAAGCTTTTCTTCAAATGCTTTCAATCAAGCTTGAAATCTTTCTCCACAAATAGATTTGCATTTCTCTTGTTAAATGTGTTTCAAGGTAAAATTTTTGCAAATGCGATTTTAACAAAAATGTACATCTTGAAATTTTGTGTTGCTCATATGTAAAAAAAAAATGCATCTGCTTTTCACGTGTTTATCTTATATTCATCTAGCTTACCAAACTATTATTTTAATTATTTGAGGAGTGTGTATTCTATGTAGACTTTAAAATCTGCAAATAACGTGTTTTGATTTTCCCTTTCATATCTTTGTACATCTTATTTATCCTTATTTTGTTATGTTGGCTTAGGGGTTTTCAGAATAAAATTCAATAGAAGTCGTGACAGCAGAAATTCTTGTCTTGTTCCTGATTTAAAGAGGATTTTACAAAAAAGAGTTTACTATTGAATATGATGTTTGTTGCATTCTGAACATATTCTTCATAAGCCTTTGGATGTTTTTGCCTCTTCAGAGTTTTCCGAGATTTTTTTAAAAAATTGTGAGTTAACATTGAATTTTATAAAAATTCATGTTTTTTCCATCTATGGTATGAAATGTGATTTTTTCCCTTTAATTTGCAATTATTGAATGTGAATTAAGAGAAAGCTCATTATGAATGGCAGAAATTCCAACGTAATAGTGGCTTTGACATAAGAAATTTCTTTCTCTCTCACATACATTTTTCACTGACCACTCAAAGGTAGTGCTTCAGGAAGCGTAATGCCCCAGGTTGCTCCCACTTTGTGTTTTGCCGCCTCTCAAGATGGCACCTCCATGATCCAAACTGGTGCCTCCATGATCCAAGATGGCAGCTTCACCTTCGTGATTCAAGATGATGCTTTCATGATTCAAGATGGCACCTTCATGATCCAAATTGGCACCTCCATGATCTAAGATGGCATTCCTGCCAGCAAAGTGTCCTTCTCCAGAGTGGAGTATGGGTGAAATTGAGGCAAATGGAGCCAGCTGGCATTCTAGAAAGGTTCTTGGAGGCTGGTGCCCTAAACTTTGCTTATAATTTATTTGGAGTTTTTATATATGTGTCTATAGGATTTATAAACTTACAACTTTCCTTCACCATAACAGCTGGTACCGAGACAAAGAGCTGTAGGAATTAGGATTTTGTTTGTTTCTTTAAAAAATTAGCATTGGTTATATGAAAATTCACATTTGGGAGTTTTACTGTTTTTTAAAACTATTTTTACTATGACAGAAAAGTTGCAAGCAGAATATACATAATTTTTTTGTGAGTAAATATTTTAGTGTTTCCTACAAATGAGGACTGTCTCTTTCTCCAGACACAATAATGCCAAGATCAGAAAATAAACTTGTATCCATTTCTCTAATCCATTTATATTTTTCCATTTGTCCTTCACAGCCAAAGGATCCTATTTAAAATCGCATGCGATGCTTTTCTTTTAATCTCTTCAGTCCTTCCTTCACTTTCATGACTTTGATAGCGGTGATGATTACAGACAGAGTCATCCTGCAGAGCAACTTCAATTCTGGCTTGTTTAATGTTTCCTTACGGTTCGATGCTGGGCTTGACTCCTTTGCAAGAACGTCACCGCACGACTGTTTTCTTTTCTGGGCACCTGATTTCAATTCGTCCCATCACCGCTGGTGGTTGCTTTGATCGTGTTTGCCAGGCTTCTCCCCGGGAAAATTATTACAGGAAATGACTGCTTTTTCATTTGTAATGAATAAGTATTTTGTGGGGAGGTATTTTGAAACTACATATATTATCCTGTTCCTCATTAATTTCTCTCTCTTCCTCCCCTCTCCTTTCTTCCCTAGGTTTGGGCTCCTGGTTCCTTAATCTCTTCGGCGAGTTATGATCTGTTACTATCATTGCTCTTCGATGCACTGAGTGTTCCATTTTTGATAGCAGAATGTCATTATTCTTTTTGCTGTATTCCCAACATTCTCTGAGCACTTCCTGAGTTTCCAGAACCATGTATTGACCCAGGTGTGGCCTGTTCCCTCCCTGCCTCCTCCAGCTCTACAGAGAATGCCTGCTCCCTCTAGAAGCCACGATCGAAGTAACGGGGTAGTCATGGCCCCTGGGGTGTTGCTGCCGAGAACATGTCTCTTGGAAAGCCATGAATTTCTACCACTGCTTAGTTCTGCTCCAAACGCACAGGGTTCAATTGATTTTTCTTTTCATATTTGTAATTTCCTCCGCTAAAAGTGGAGAGCCTGACTCCCATTGTCCCTAATGTATTTTCTTACTCATCTTGTTACTCAATCTACAGGGACCATCACGGCCCTTCCTTGCTCCCCCACCCTCTCCTGGAGACTGTTTTCACTCTGCAGTCTCTCTCTCTCTCTCTCTCCCTCCCTCCCTCTTCTCTCTCTCACTCTCACTCTCTCTTTTGCCGTCTCTCTCCATTTCTGTACCTCTCTCCCTCTCTCTTGCTCTCTCTCCCTCTCTCTTGCTCTCTCCCTCTCTCTTGCTCTCTCCCTCTCTCTTGCTCTCTCATTCTCTCTCTCCCTCTCTCTCCCCTTCCCTCTCCCTCTCTCTAGCTCACTCATTCTCTCACTCTTTCTCCCTCCCTCTCCCTTTCTCTCTCTTTCTCTCCCTCACTCTAGCTCACACTCTCCCTCACTCTCGTCCTCTCTCTCTCTCTCTCTCTCTCTCGTCTTCCCCATTGGTGACAAGTTCCTTCGCTCTGATCAGCTCCTCTTATTCTGTTGCACTTGGCTGCTGCTTCTGACCTCCTTGCCCGGCATCACTTTCTTTGCCCCTTCCGTGGTCCATGCTTCCGGGTCCCCACCCCCTTCCCATTTATGTCCCGTTGCCAGGAGCTTGGGGTGGGGGTCACACAGCCCTGATCAGAGCCAGGCTCCTCCCTGCACTGGAAACAGAAAAGGCATGCTGGGCCTAGGGTCTGCCTCTGTCTCAGGGAAGGCTGAGTCAGACCCAGAACTCAGATGGGCATCCTACCTGACAGCGCCACACCCAGAGATCAGGATTCGGCCCCACAAACATCTTTCATGTGTGTGTGCATACACATGCATGACCCTATGCATGTCACACAATTTACAAGTATGCACACGTGTGAAAACACACACTTGCGTGTACACAGAAACATGTATGCTCACATGTCAGTGAGACACATGTCCAAACACATGCACACCCACACTGTATACATCTGTTTATCTCATGGATGTCTGGACTCATGTGCACACACACACACACACACACACACACACCTCTACACACATACATCCACATCCATACCCACACTGTGCCTGTATACACACACATACATACACAAACACACACTCACATGCACACGTGCCTATCACTGGGACATGTGCACTTGTCATGTTGGGAACAGCTGTCTCTCAGGGTCTCCTGGGAAGTGCTGCACCTTCTGGCGTCTAGTCTAGCCTCAACGGCAGGCTTGTGTCCTCATGAGCCTGGAATGTTCCCCAGGCGGATACGGATCAAGACCCAGCCAGACAGTGGGTGACACCATTGCATACCTGTGTGAACAGTGGTTCTCAAAACCAAATCAAAACAAGAACTAGCGCTGGCCAGAAGGTGGGGAAAGGGAACCTCTTGCTGCTGAAGGGAATGTTGGCTGCCACTGCTGCTTTGGAAAACAGTATGGGGGTGTCGCAAAAAGCTGAACGCTGAAGCAAAGCTTAACCCAGCTTCATTCAGGGGATTCAACACAAACAAAAACTCCAACTTGACACCGTGCCCCACGTCTATTCCACTGCAGCTTTGCTGATAACAGCCCAAGTATGAGAACAGCTGGTTCTGTTCGTTTGTGCATGGATGGGGAAAGGAGATGTGGTAAGTAGCCAGGGAACTATTATTCAGCAATAAATAACCCAAAGACGCTCCTGCTATTTGCAACGTTGAGTGTCCCCGGAGGGAACATGCTATGTGAAATAAGTCAGACAGACCCCATGATAGCACTTTTTGTGGGATCTAAAATGTAAAAATAATGAGAATAAACACAAAATTCTGAGTGTGTGGATGCAGGGGAGAAGCTGGTGGTTGCTTGGATGAAAGGAGATGGGTCCAGGGACCAATTTCCGGTTCTGGAGTCACCCAGCTTTGGGGATGTGCTGGGCAGCACTGGGGGTACAGTTCCTGGGTCTGAAACAGCCTCGGCGTCAGGGAACAATCGTCATCATGTGTAATGACAGGTGTCAATCAGACTAATTGTGATTATTTTGCTCTATGTGCCACTATCTTCGGCTGCTAGAGTTTTCCTCCCCGCCCTGACCAGGGCTCCGGCAGCCGAAGACCTCCAGAACCAGCCACCACCATGCTGAGACCACTCTCCACACACATGAAGGTACCAGCAGAGGAACAAAGGCACACGGGTCCCGGGGCTGAGATCTCCAAGCCTACTCGGATCAGGGCTGAGCATCCTCCACCCAGATCCTCCAAATTCCAGTAGGCGGGAGTCACACCCACCAACTGGCCCCCTCCCTGGCACTGTGTAATCCCATCAACGGCCAAGACTCAGAGACTATAAAACCCAGCTCCCGGAAGCGCGCGGCTGCATTTGCGGCCTCGCGACATCTTATTATTTCATTCCTACTTTGGACAAACTGACAGGCTACTGAATGTAACCTGCCCACACGGCAGAGTCTGGCAAACTCCCCGTGGCGTACCCAATATGCCAAATACCAGTAACAATGATGGGTCTCATTCTCCTAATTCTGAAAGAGCCTTGAATATGGCACTTTAAAAAAAAAATCTCAGGGCTAGGACGAAGGAGACGTTACTGGGGCCTGCTCAAGGCAATCAACGAATAACAGGATGGTTGTGATCGTCGTGATGTGCCACTATCAAATCAGGACACAGTACCCTTAAACTACCCTTAACAATTGTCCCCCGCTTGGAAAAATAAAAAGAGGAGTAGGGAAGGGGGCTGGGACCAGCAGACTGGCACCTCCATGGGCCCGAGGGTGACGAGGGCAGCTCCGCGCCCATTGTCTAGGATCAGGGCTCCATTCCGGTCTCAGACAGTAGTTCAGCTCACGGCCGCCCACAGGCGCAGCCCCCTGAGATTTAAAGTAAAAGCGGGGCTGCTGGGAGCAGGGGGACCCTCTGGTGTCAGTCTCATCAAAGACTTGGGGGCTGTTCATTAGTGGTGGGGAGAGGGGTGGCAAGGGTTGGGGTGATGGGGCGGGGAAGGTCATGGCACCATCCAGGCGACAGTGCTGTTTTGATGAAGGTCACATGGGTTTATGACTTGCAGATCCCAGGGCACTGTCCTCTGGCATCCTGGTGACCTCCACCCTGTTGGCCTCCCTTCCCACCGCTTTCTTTCCAGAAGCCTCAGTCTATCCCCGTGTCTAAAAGCGTGTTTGTGCTGAATTTTGTTCATTCATTTGCTCTGCTTCTCTCTGTGCCAGGTGGGAGTGGGGTCCTATGTTTTCTCCTCCCCTGGACAGAGGCGCCGTCCATTGGCACCCCACCCTGACAGGGAAGAATCGAGCCTTCCCGCTCCCTGGCTAGTGTTCTCATTGCTTGTCCTGGGCTGGTGCCCCCAGGCTGTGAGTGCTCCTCAGGCTGTGCCTGCTCCTCTCACTGTGAGTGCTCCTCAGGTTGTGAGTGCTCCCCATCCTTTGTGTGCCCCCAGGCCATGAGTGCTCCTCAGGCTATGAGTGCTCCCCATCTCCTGTGTACCCCCAAGCTGTGAGTGCTCCTCAGGCTGTGCCTGCTCCTCTCACTGTGAGTGCTCCTCAGGTTGTGAGTGCTCCCCATCCTTTGTGTGCCCCCAGGCTATGAGTGCTCCTCAGGCTATGAGTGCTCCCCATCTCCTGTGTACCCCCAAGCTGTGAGTGCTCCTCAGGCTGTGCCTGCTCCTCTCACTGTGAGTGCTCCTTAGGTTGTGAGTGCTCCCCATCCTTTGTGTGCCCCCAGGCCATGAGTGCTTCTCAGGCTGTGAGTGCTCCCCATCTCCTGTGTGCCCCCCCGGCTCTGAGTGCTCCCCAGGCTGAATGCTCCCCACCCTCTCCCTGGAGCCAGGCTGCAGCCTTCTGCCCCCTCTCTGGGTTCGGGCAGAGTTGCTGGCTTCCTCTCTTCCCTCTCCCAGCAGCAAGAAGAGAGCCGGCGCGGGCACTGAAACCCAGAGATGATCTTGGGTGCCAGCAGAAGTCCAGCGCAGCTCTGCACTGACTGGCAGCACCAGAGAAGGTTCTAGATGCAGCCTAAGGAGAGAAAAGGAAAAACAGCAAGCACATACCTGCCTCTTGTCCCACCCCCAAACCCATTTGGGTGTCTCCGGCTCTGCAGGCCTGCCCTCCGCCAGCTGCCCCATGGCATGCAGGCCATGTCCTCAGGGTCAGGGAACGGGCCAGACCCTGAAGCCCACTCATGGTTCTGAGGTTTGGACTGGACACTGGTGGGTCCATCCAGGCGGCCTGCTCCAGGGTGACAGGATGCTGGTGTTCCACAGCCACGGCCAAGCAGGCTCATTGTGCCAGGGACCAGAGCAGCGAATAAAGGATCCACCAAGGGGTTCAGTCAGCAGGAGAGGTGAGGCAAGTTCTGATCGAAAATGCTAATTTCCCACCTGACCTCTTGCACCCTCCGGAGCGGGTGGGGCTGAGTGTTCTTGCAGTGGTGCAGAGCCCCAGAACTCCCCCTCAGCCTGGGAGCACTGGCATCCTTCGGACAAACATGCCCTAGAATTGTCTCTGCTACCCTGAGAGAAACACCGGCTCCTGCCACTGCCTGCGGGGTGTCCTCAGGTGAGCCCTGGGTCCACGTGGTCCTGTCTCAGCATCTCTCACTGAGTCCCTACACAGGAAGGGATGCTTCCTGCCTCCCCTGAGGAAGCAGCCCCAGGGTGTGAAGCACTTGCCCTGAAACCCCCATGGGGGGCAGGGAGGGGGCTCATAGTCTGTGTTCTTTGTGGGTTTTGTGTCTCCCCTGGGGTCCTGTGGGCCTCTCCTCACAGACCCAGCTCAGGCCTCAGTATCTCTAGCTTCCTCACCCAGAGCTGTCAAGAAGCTGCAGGCCATGCCCAGACTTGGAGTTTGTACCCCCTGGACTGGTTTAGGCCAATTGTTGGAGCCTTGGTGACCTCTGCTGGATAAGATCTAAAACAACAGCCGAGGCCACACTGGCCGGTTCCGTTTTCCTTTCAGTTTTCCTTTCAACTTTTGATCCTTCCTTTCATTCACCCCACCCACAAATCCATCCACCCACACTCCCATCCACTCATCTAACAATCCAGTTGCCACCCACTGACCCACCCGTTTCTTTACCCACCATCTACCCTTCCAACCCATCATTCGTTCATCTATCTACTCACCTACCACTTACCACCACCTATCCATTCATCTGCTAGCCACCCATCTACCCACCCACCCATCCATGCATCCATGCATCCATCCAGTCATCCATCCATCCATGCATGCATCCATCCATCCAGTCATCCATCCATCCATCCATGCATGCATGCATCCATCCATCCATCCACGCATCCATCAATCCATCCATCCATCCATCCACGCATCCATCCATCCATCCATCCATCCATGCATCCATGCATCCATGCATCCATGCATCCATGCATCCATCCATCCATCCAGTCATCCATCCATTCATGCATGCATGCATGCATCCATCCATCCATCCATCCATCCATCCATCCATCCACGCATCCATCAATCCATCCATCCATCCATCCATCCAACCAGCCAGCATCCACCCACTCACCACTACACCCATCTATTCTGTCCATACACAAATCATCCATTCATGTTTCCTTCTACTGACCTACCCACTCATCACTATCCACCTACCCATCCACCCACCCACCCATTCACTAACTCATCCACCCACCCAGTCATACATCTACCCACTTACCCATCCATCTATCCATCCATCTACTTTACCCACTATTCACTCTTCTACTCCATCACCTATACACGCATCCTCCATCCACCCACTCACCTCCCCACCACCCATCCGCCTTCACACCTACACCGGGAGCGGAAGCCAGAGGGACATCCCCCTCTGTACTCGGTCCTGTGCTGTTCCACAGTGCGGAGAAGAAAACAAGAAAACCGTTTCCCCTCTGTGTGTAGAGCCCCTCCTGGCCACCACAGTCTTGGCCCCATGGCAACACTATGGAGCCTTTAGTGTAGAGTCCTCATTGAACTGGTGAGGAAACCGAGGCCCGGAGGGTCAGAAGAGCAGGTGCAGCAGAAAGTCTTAGGGCCAGACACCGATTTCGAATCAGGGCTCTGCCATTTCCTGATTTGCCACCTTGGGCAAGCTAAAGCTTTCACCACCTCATTGATAAAGGCGGTGTGCCCACTTAGATTTACTTGGTCTACACCGTGTGCCAGGTTTGGTCTTGGGGACACAGCAATGAACAGGACTAGAAAGACCCCCAACTCCCTGACCTTACACGGTGGATGTTCCAGCTGTCTATCCCTTGCATCTCCCGTGGAGGCTGAACCCCTTTCCCAGGATTGCCTCCTGGTCCTGGGTAGGGCCTGTCCCCGGCTGGTGCAGCGTGGGCCAGAGAGACCTGCCCAGCTGGACACAAAACGCAGAATCCTGAGCGACAGAGACAGCAGCCACTCGGGTCAGCCCTGAGCCAGAGACTGCCCCCTGCAGGCACTACCTGGGAACGCTTTTCGTGCTCTGCTCCTCACCCCCAGGGTGGAAAGCTTAGCACGCTGAGAGTGGGCGGCCAGCGCTTCCCCCATAAAATGAGAACATGAATGATGTCCTGGGAACACACATCTTTCTAGCAGCAGTGCTGAGATCATGTGCGGCAGGGAGGACACGGGTAGCAGGTCTGCCAGGATTGTGCCGGGCACAGGGGGGATCCCCACAGGACGAGGGGCACTCACCACCTCAGGCATGCCAGCCAGGAGCACTAAGCCTCTGAACCATCCCAGGGAACTGTTCTAAGATTTGGGGCGAAGGAGGGCCTCTACTCTGGCATTTGTAAAAGGTCTTTGTAAATAAGAATCAATATGATTTGAGGGTCCCCCCTGTGCTTCCTGTCAGAACCCTGTCTGGAGCCAGGAGTGACTGTAGGAATAGACCTGGGGATCTGGAAACTGGGGTGGTGCTGTGTCTGAGCAATGCAGGGACAACTCCTTGCTGGGAACAGGTACAAGTGAATTGTGACACTGGTGCCACTCCTGTCCCTCGAAATGCTTATTGGCAGCCGCCTGGGGCAGAGACCATGGGGGAGGTCGGGCCATGGTTCATCTCGTGGCCGTGGCACTCAGTCCTTTGTCATCAGGACTATTGTCCCGATGATGAAGACAACGCAGGGTGTGGCGGTGTTGTGTCTCTCTGATGGCTTGAGGAGTGCGGGGAAGGGTCACTGAGGGCCAGTGGCAGGAGCTGATGCTAAAGGCTGCCATTACAGCCTCCAGCGGGTCTCTTGTTTTAAAGGAGGCGCTCAAGAGGAAAGGAAGGGAACCCCAACATGATTTTTGACCTGCTAATTCCCCTCAGACTCTTTGCCAGCCGAGACAGGCCCTTGCTGAGTCTGAGCAGACGCTTTAGGTTTTAGGCATGGAAGGCTTTAGGCAGTTGCATTTAGAGAGAACATTCTGGAAGTTGTCCACTTTGGTCTTTCAAAACACAATGTCAGGGTTGAAGTGATAGTACAGCAAGTAGGGTGTTTGCCTTGCATGTGGTAGACCCAGGTTCGATTCCCAGCATCCCATAGGGTCCCCCAAGACCGCCAGGAATAATTCCTGAGGGCAGAGCCAGGAGTAACCCTTGAGCATCGCCAGGTGTGGCCCAAAAAGCAAGTAAGAAAGAAAACAAACCACCACAAAACACACAGTCCTCATTCTTCCTTGTCCCCCACGCCCACCCACAGAGCCTGTTCCCGGCAGAGCCCAGAAGAGACGTGCAGAGTGTGGTGTGAGAAGACAGCTCCAAGTAGAACATTCAGAGGCCCAACCCTGGCATGCGGGCAGGAAGCTCTGCATGAGGGTGATTGATGGAGTGAAGAGGCGTGGCTGGCTGACATCGGGGCCCAAGGCCAGGATCAAGGACCTCAGAGTTTTGCTGACTCCCCCGGGAGGGGTGTCTGTCATCTTCTAGATGAACAAACGGAAACTCAGATGAGACGATGACTTTGCTGAAAGGGCTGAAACGCCGGAACCTTCCTGGGATTCCATGGAAGAAAGAGTAGGAGGCTCAGGAAAATGAGCAGCTGGAGGCAGTCTCTGACGAGCAAGTCACTGCATCCCTGGGAGAAGGGTCAGCTGTTCTGGCCATGAGGACCCAAGGGAGGACCTGGGTCCAGGGATGAAGGGGGTACTCGGGGGCCAGGCCACTCTTCAGTGTGTGTGTGGGGGGCACGTCATTCCTAAAGAGCTCTATGGGGTCGCCCTCTGTCATTCACGCCCCCACATTCACTGTGACTAACAGGCATCCCACTGAACAATGACCCACAACCCTCAGAAGCCACTGGGCACCTTCCCGGAACCAGCCCTGGGTGGGGGCGACTAAGGGCTGGGAGCGTTTCAAGGCTCTGTGAATCGGTTCATTAATCACAGCATCTCTGGCGGCAAACGCTCTGCAGCTGCCTGGGCAGAGCTGGCCCTTGCGGGAGGAGCAGTTCTGGGTAGTCCAGTGGGAGCATCCTGGGCAGGGCCTTGGGCTGTTTCTGCTCACCGCACCCCAGACCCAGGCCTAGGCCCGCAGCCCAGGCTGAGGAGCCTTGGTCACTCAGAGGGAAGGCCGTGCCGAGGACCTTCCTGCCAGCAGCCCCAAAGCCATTCACCCCACATACACCCTGTGAAACCGAGATGGAATCCACAGGGGGAACTTCCCGGCACTCCCGATGACGAGACCTGACTCACGGCCTCGACAGCAAGAGGTCAACTTGGGGGTTTGTGGCGCCATGACAGAGAGGGGTGTGGATGCTGGAGGAACTCACGGCCCACATGCGGCTGCATGGCCCTGATCACTGACCAGGTACCCCGGGGCTCTGCCAGGTTTGAGTAGAGCCCCGCCTGGGAAGATGTTCTTGCACAGATGCAGGGCAGCATTCTCCAAGACGGAGCCTTACCCCAGCATCCCCCCCCCCCCCCGGGGGGCGCGGTGGCAGCTCAGAGTCCACAGGGAATCTCTTACAAGCTCCAACAGGGCACGGAGGGGGCAACGCTCATGAGCCTGAGATGCAACCTTCCTGCACTGTGCCCGCTTCAGCCTTGTTCCCCGTCGAGGTAGACACAGTGTCTGGGTACTCGCCCAGGCAGCTTTCAGAAGGGACCCCCTGAGCTGGGTGCTGCTGCCTGGTCCTTTGTGCCATGGGTGGGCACACACCATTTAGGTCCTGAGTGGCAGCAACAGATAGAGGACACGGAGGAGTGGCAAGGCGTGCACTGGGTTGGCTCTCTCCCCCGAGCCTGACAGGTCATCCTTCCACCCATCCCACCCAGGGAGGCTAACTCATTTGGGAACATCATTAGGCCTTTATGTCCCTTGGCTTTGGGTGGACAATAGCCAAGGAAGGTGGAAGGGAATGGGGAGGAGACCCTCTGCCCCCCTCCTTCCCATTGCTGCCCTCGGGCATAGCTGTCTCTTTGTATCAGTACCCCGACCCCCCCCCCCCCCCAGGCCATTGCCCTCTCAAGGCTGCCTTCCCTCCTGATCTGATTGGCCCTTCTCGGCTCCGTACCTGTCCCCTCCTCTCTGCTGCAGCTAAGCACCCAGGTTACAGTTCTGCCCCAGGAGGGGGAGGGTGGCTAGGTCAGAGAATAGGTCATTGGCCACTATGACAATGAGAGGGGAAGGATCTCTCTGGAGGGAGAACTGGGTGCTGAGAGGAGGTAACGTGACATGCACAGCACTCTCCAGGTAACAGCATCACGACTTGCTTCTGCCCAGTGGATGACAGAGCCAGGAACTGAGGCTCTCTGCAGCAGGTCACACCACGTGTGGGAGACAACCGTGCTGGAAGGGCTGAAGCTCTTACACTGCATGTGGGAGCCCAGCTTCAATCCTGGTTCCCAGGGGAACCTCTGGGACGCCCCTCCCCAAATACCCAGCTATCTTTTGGTTTTGTTTTGTTTTGCCTTTTGGGTCACCCCTGGTGGTGCTCAGGGCTTACTCCTGGCTCTGCACTCAGGAATCACTCCTGGTGGTGCTCGGGGGACCATATGGAATCCTGGGAATTGAACCGTGGTCAGCTGCATGCAAGGCAAACACCCTAGCCGCTGTACTATCGCTCCAGACCCAGCCAAATACCCAACCCTCTTGCTAGCAAACTCTCTCCATTGCTGGCCAGGAAGAAGCAACAGCCAGCAGGATTGCTGCCGCCAGCAGCCGGAGGCAGTTTGGAAGAGGATCCTGCCCTGGTCCAGCCTCTGGACGAGATCTCAGCCCTGATGGAGACCCTGCGCTCAGCTGTGAGACCCTTGTGAGACGCAGGCTTAGACCCACAGACGCCGGAATACAATTCTGTTGTTGGAGACCACTGTTGCGGCTGCTGCCACATGCTGTTGCACTAGGGGCTATTTCTGGGCTCTGTGCTCAAGGCTGACCCTCGGCAGTGCTCACAGTGCTGGGGATCAAACTTGTGTCAGCCACGTACGAGACTTGTTCTCTCCCTCCTGTACTATCTCTTCAGTGCACACATCACTCTTCAGATAGCACAGTGGTAGGGCATTTGCCTGGCACGCAGCCAGCCCGGCTGAGTCGCGTTCCATTCCTCCGCCCCTCTCAGAGAGCCCGGCAAGCTACCGAGAATATCTCACCCAGACGGCAAAGCCTGGCGTATTCGATATGCCAAACACAGTAACAACAAGTCTCAAAAATGGAGACGTTACTGGGCCCGCTCGAGCAAATCAATGAACAACGGGAGGACAGTCTCTTGAAATCCAGTCTCCTGAATGACAAATACAATGTTGAATGTTTGGGGAAACATCTGGGGCCACTCCTGGAGGTGCTCAGAGGATCACGTGGTGCTGGGGGTGTACCCCGGAGCTCTCACATGAGGAGCCTGTGTTCCAGCTCCTAATCCCCCAGAATGCGACCTGCCCTACTGTAACCATTGCCCCAACCCCGCCAGCCTTGCCGCACTGATGTCATCGCCAGTGGGAAATGGCAGAATTCTAAGAACTCTGTCTCTAGAGACACAGCATATGGATTTAAATTTTGGCTCATGTGTGGCTGGAGAGGTAGTCCAGGCTGCCCCTTCAGACTCTCCTTCCTGGGAGTCCAGTTAGGAGGTCAGAGAATGGAGCAGGAGCGAATGAGTGGTGTGGCACATCCAAGGGGACCCTAGAATCTTTTTTTTTCCCTTTATTTTATTTTATTTTTTTTAAAGTTGTAGATTTACAATTTTTTGTGCTTTGGTTTCAATTATACAATGATCAGATACCCATCCCTCCACCAGTGCCCATTTTCCACCACCATGGATAATATCCCTCCCACCCCCATCCCCCCATCCCCCCTGTCTCTGTGGCAGGGCAATCCCCTGTGTTCTCTCTCTCCGTTTGGGTGTTGTGGTCTGCAAAAGAGGCATTGAGTGGCAACCATGTTTGGTCTATAGTCTACTTTCAGCATGCTTCTCCCATCCTGGGAGGACCCTCCCAACACCCTTTATTTGGTGCTCCCTTCTCTATCTGAGCTGCCCTTTCCTCTAGGATACCCGGCTGGCCTCTAAGTTATGGAGTAATCCTCCTGGTGCTGATCTCAGCTATTCTTGGGTATTAATCTCATACTTTGTTACTTTATATCCCCCAGAAGAATGCAATCTTTCTATGTCTATCCCTCTCTTTCTGACTCATTTCGCTTAGCATGATACTTTCCATATTGTACCACTTGTATGTAAATTTCATGACTTCATCTTTTCTGACAGCTACATAGTACTCCATTGTGTAGATGTACCAAAGTTTCTTTAACCAGTCATCTGTTCTTGGGCATTCAGGTTTCTTCCAGTTTCTGGCTATTGTAAAGAGTGCTGCAATGAACAAACAAGTGCAGATGTCACTTCGACTATACATTTTTGCCTCTCTGGGATATATTCCCAGGAGTGGTATTGCTGTGGACCCTAGAATCTTGACTGGGACAAGATTTGGATGAAGTCGTAATATCCAAGCAAACGAGAGAGACTAACTCACAGCTTACCAACTCTGCTGGCTTCCTGGTTTCTGGCATGATAATGGATGAGTTCATGAGGATTATGTCACACTGTGAAAAATCTTGTTTAGAGTCAAAATGATATTATCATCCTCCTTTATTCTTTCTTTCTTTCTTTGGGGGGTGGGGGAGTCTGAGACCCACCCAGCAGTGCCTAGGAAAGCAGTGCTAAGGATTAAAGCTGGGTCTGACGTGTGCAAGGCAAATGCCTTACCTCTGTGCTGTTTCTCTAGTTCCTTTACACTTTCTTTAAAAAAAAAAAAAAGAGTATCTTGGGGCTGGAGCAAAAGTACAGCGGGTAGGACACTTGCTTTGCATGCAGTTAACCCAGGTTTGATCCCCAGCACCCCAAGTGATCCCCTAAAGCTCACCAAGAGTGAATCCCGAGAGCAGAGCCAGGAGTAAGCCCTGAGCACCACTGGGTGTGGCCCAAACACTCTCCCCCACCAATAAAAGAAAACACACCCCACCATTATGGTGCTTAGACACGTCCTGCCTGAGGGCTCATGGCTATCTGTGGGGTCCCCTTCCCTCCTCTCCCATGCCCCCTCTCCTCTTTTCCCTCCTCACCCTCCTCTCCCCTCCTTTCCCCCCTCCCCTTCTCTCCCTTCCCTCTGGTCCTCTCCCCTCCCCTCCCCTCCTCTTCTCTTTAGGCTGCACTGCGGATGGGGGCTGCCCTCTCTCGCTTCATCGGCAGCTAGCGGCAAGGCAGCTGGTCACCGGTCATCACTGTGGCTCAGGCAGCTATGGCAGTGCTGGGGCCTGCGGGTGGACTAGGGATTGAACGCTCAGCCTCACACCTGCAAGACAGCCCATCAGCCACTGAGCCAGCTCCCTTCCCTGACGCAGTTAAGAACCCACTTATTCACGATGGAACTGTCGGACACACACAGCGCCCCTTGCTTTTGCAGGAAAGTTAGCCCTGTGAGGGGCGCCGCCCCGCGTTCAACTCTAGTTTCTTTGTGGCTGTATTTCGAGCATCCCGGTCCCTAGTCTCTGCTGCCCGAAACAGCAGGCACCACGCAGAGATGGGCAAGAGGTGAGCAGGGAACAGGAGACAGTCCCCACCGCACCTCTCCCCTGCTTTAAGGCGGGAACCAGGCTCCTCCTGGTCTCGGTGGGTGGGAGGGGCTGGCTAGAGGAGGGGCGCCTGCGTCCGCCCCAGAGGGGAGCGAGAATCACCACTAAGTAACTCTCTAGGACTCAGTGGAATCGCTGAGCAGGAACTGGCCTTGCTAGCCCTGCGCCCGCACTCAGCAAACTGCCCTTCCCTATCTGCGAGGACAGCAGGGACGGCTGTCCCCAGCTGTCCCCAGGGCCCTGTGAGAAGTGCTCACTTGAGCAGCCCTCTGGGCAGACCTCCCCAGGACCAGTCAGCTGGGAGCTGTCCGGAGTGCTGAAGACATCCTCTGCCCCGCCTTCCTCTCCCTCTTCACCCCTCACCCCTCTCCTCTCTCCTCCTCCCTCTCTCCTACCTTCTCTCCCCTCTCCCCGCTCTCCCCTCTTCTCTCATTTCCCCTCCCTCCTCTCCCTTCTCTTTCTCTCCACTCCTCCCTCCCCTCCCCTGCCCTCCCCTCTCCCCTCCCCTTCTTTCTCTTCACCTCCCGTTCTCTCCCCTCCCTCCCTTCCTTTTTTCTCCCTTCCTCTCCACTCCTCCCTCTCCTCCCTTCTCTTCACCTCCCCTTCTTCCCCCCCTCACCACCTCCTCTCCCCTCCCTTTATCCTGTTGCCTCCCTTCTCCACACCCCTCCTCTCCCCTCCTCTCCTTTCCTCCTCTCCTCTTTTCTTTTTCTCTCCCCTCCTCTCCTTCCCTCCCCTTCTCTCCCCTCCTCTCTCTTCTTTTACTCCTCCCTCTCACTTCTTCCCCTCTCCTCTCCTCTCCTTTCCTCTCCTCTCCTCTCCTCTCCTCTCCTCTCCTCTCCTCTCCTCTCCTCTCCTCTCCTCTCCTCTCCTCTCCTCTCCTCTCCCTCCTCCCCTCTCCTCTCCTCTCCTCTCCTCTCCTCTCCTCTCCTCTCCTCTCCTCTCCTCTCCTCTCTGTCCCTTCCCCATCTTCTCTGCTCTCTCTTTGCAGCTTCCTCTCTCCCTCCCCCACCCTCCTCTCCCCTTCATGCCTTCCCGCACTTCTCTCTCTTTCTCTCCCCGTCATCCCCTCTTTCCCGCCCATGCCCAGCTCCCCAGAGCCCTGGGTTCTGAACAGATTGGATTTTCCGAGTGGCTTCCCCGGGCCCTTGGAGACAGTGTACAGGGATGAGCCATGAACGAGTCACTGGCTTCCAGGCAGGAGACAGGGGAGCTGAGCGCCCTAGAAGTGGGGAGCTATGGAGCCCCCCAGGCAGCTGGCTCAGGAGGTCTGAGGCCCAAGGATGCTGGCGTGGGAGTCTGAGGGGCCACACGGAGGCAGGAAGGCAGGCGTGCAGTGCAACGTGACAGGTGGGTGCTGTGAACTACCCCACGGGGTGGCGAGCAAAGTGGGCTCAGATGGAGGGTGGCCCAAGTCCTGGCTCTGACACTGTCCCCCCGTCTCCTTCCCTGCCCCCCTCACATCCGCCGTATTTGAGCTATTTGTGGCTGCAGCTCAGGGCTCATCCTCTGAGTCAGGATTCGTGGGGCTGACGGAGCCGTGAACTTGGCTCGGAGCACCAAGAACAGCAGTTTGGTGCCCCACTGCCAAGTCTCAGATGCTCCGTGTGGGGGGATGACATGTACCAGCTCCCCAGCAGCCCTGCTGCCGAGGGAGGGCTGGGATGGGCAGCCCGGCCACCCCAGAGGCAAAGCCACCCACGGCATATCCTTTTCCGTGGGCAACTGGAGGGACACGGAGCCATCTCATACAGATGGGGCAACTGAGGCATGGGCAGAAAAGGGGTTTGTCCCCGTCCCCCAAGGGCGGGGCAGGGCCATCAGGCTGGGGCATCCCGTGCCTTTCTGTGCCTCTGTTTCCTCATCTGTTCTCAGAGAAGCAGCTTTAGAGTTGAGGTGTCCAAGGACCCTCTGTTCTGATGGTCCCCAAGTTCAGGGAATGAGGAGGCCCTCATCCTTGGCTGGAAGGGGGATGCGCAGTCTGGGGTCCCCTTCAGCCTGAGCTTGGGGCAAAGCCTGACAAGCACTGCTGTGCCAACTGCTGATGTCCTTCTCCTTGGGCACGAGCCCCCTTGGCTCTCAGGGGCTTGGGGAAGTTCCGGCTAAGGAGAGGGGGGCTGTGGGGGGCATAGGGTGAGGCGAGCCCACCCTGGTCCCAGGGGCTCAGTGGTGGCTGGGAACGCCATAGAGCTCTCAGAGCATGAGTTAGAAGAGAAGGAGGGTGCAAGGGACCCCAGTCAGCGGGCCTGAACAGGGAACCTGTGGTTCAACAGCTTCTTAAGGTGACACGGGTTTGATGAACCCAGGGCCTCCGCGGATGCTGTGTGCTGGGGTGGGGGTGCAGACTTGGGGCACCCAGGAGGGCTGAGGGTGCTGGGGTGTAGGTACTAGGGAGGGGCTCTGGGATGAGGTGCAGGGGGGTACTGAGAAGGGGATACTGGGTGAAGTTCTGGGGAGTGGGAGTCCTGGGGATATTGCGTGCTGGGGGTGATGGCAGGGATGGAACCAAGTACTACTCCCTGTTGCCCCAGCGTGAGCAGACCTCGGCACCCGCCTCTCTGTCCCTCCTTGTCCCCTCCTCTGTCTGAGCAGATCAGGGTGGGCTCATGCCCAGGGAACCCCGAGTCACCTACACACAGTAGAAAGCTACCCCCTCCCTACCTGCTTCTCTGAACGTACAGGGCCCAGAAGCATCCCCGGGAACGTGAGATGGGGCTGGTTTCAGGGGAGAGGCTTGCAGGCCCAGGAGCTCAGCCCTGGAGGTGAAGGGAAAAAGGAGGAACATGGAGTCCCGGATTGTCCTGCTGGAGAAGGGGCCCCTGCTGGCCGCCACAGTGAGGCTGAGGCCGAGGGACTAGACCAGAAACAAGAAGTGAGCCCGGGACCTGCTGCCTCTGAGCCCCAAGCCAGTCACAGGCAGTGGCCATGAGGCCCGTGGGTGCCCCGTGAGGAGGCCAGGATTCAGGGATAAAGTCTGCCTCAGAATCAAGCAGCAGGTGATGGCAGGAAATTCTGGAAATGACGCTAGTCCTTCCCTCCCCAGGACACCCAGGGCACCTGTGCCCCGAAGGTCAGCCCTGGATGCTGCTGTGTGCCCGGAGCTGCCTAGCCGCTCTCATGCCAACCAGAACAACCTGCCTCTGGCCTCTGCTCTCGGCGATGTTCTGGGGGGCACTTGTCTGGGCTGGCTGTCTCCCTGACCTGACCGGGGGAACACCGACCTTCACTGTGGGGGTATTGGGCCCCTGGGACTGTGACCCCATCTTTGCACAGGCCCTGCCTGGCGCGGCAGCCCAGTTGGCAGTGGACCGCGTGAACCAGGACCCGAGTCTGCTGCCAGGCACGCGGCTGGCTGCCATGGTCCTTCCCACGGGCTGCGACACCCCTGGGGCCCTGGCCAAGTTCCTGACCCATAAGGACACGGTGGCCACTTTTGTGGGCCCCACCAACCCCGGCTACTGCCCCGCGGCAGCCCTGCTGGCCCGCGGCTGGGGCAAGAACCTCTTCTCCTGGACGTGTGGCTCGGCAGAGGGGCCGCAGGAGCTGGTGCCCACCTTGCCGCCCGCCGCCCACGTGCTGCTCTCTGTCCTGAGGCACTTTGGCTGGGCTCGCGTGGCCATCGTGTCCTCCCGCCAGGACATCTGGCTGGCCACAGCCCAGCAGCTGGCCACGTCTCTCAGGACGCTCGGGCTGCCCGTGGGGCTGGTCACCGCCCTGGGGCCCGGGCAGGAGGGGGCGTCGGAAGTCCTGCAGCAGCTCTGTGGTGTGGACGGCCTGAAAAGTAAGTGGGTGCCGGGGTGGGGGCTCCCCGCCTGCACAGCTTGCCCCGTGGGACCTTCGCTCTGTAGACCTGGTGCCCTGCCTGTGTGCTCGGTGCCCTGCCTGTGTGCTCGGCCCCCAGCAGCCCTGGAGCTCAGCCCACGTGCCACACCCGCGCCTGCAGACTCGGGCTCGGGCCCAGGGTGGGCTGTGGAACGGGAGAGCAGCTTGTTTGGTTCTTGCCCGATACGGTGAAAGAACGAGGTACCACAGCACCCCCGGGAGGAGGTCCAGCCTGTGCTGTGCTTCCTGAGATCAGAAAGCTCCCTGGAGCTCCTGATGATGCATTTCCTGTCTTGGTCAGGCCCCAAGGTGCAAACGGGACAGACATGCGGCTGGGTCCTGGTCTTCAGGGCGACCGTGGGGGGTGACACATGGCTCTCGGGAGAGGCTTGGGCCGGGCCTTGGGTCTAAGGACCCCTTAGCAGGCAGAGGCACATGAATGGGGTGTAGACGGGGGGCACAGGGAGGGCAGAGGGTGCCTTTGCGTTCCGGGGCTGTCAGAGTACGTCTGGCATTTGGGTGGGGAAGAGCATCTGGGTGAGGCCTGAGAAGTCTACGAGGGCAGGAAGGACCGGGCAGAAGGACGGGTCCCAGCAACTTCCCAGGATGGCTCAGCCAGCTTGGGGCTCACCAAGTCTATCACCGTCCCCCCACACTTACCTTCCCATCCCTGTTGGTGCCACCATGATGTTGGCGTGGGCTGGGGGTTGGGGGACCCCAGCTCTGCCTGCAGTGGCCTCACACTCTGCCATAGTCTCCCAGGGCAAGTTCGCCTGCACACCCCATGGGAGTCGCTCTGCTAGCCATGGTCACTCTGCTGTTTGTGGGGTCTCTCTGTTGTTTGTGGGGGTCTCTGGTGGCCATGGGGATCTCTACTGACCATGGAGTCTCTGCTGTTTGTGGGGGTCTCTGCTGACTGTGGTCACTCTGCCGGCCGTGGCCCACAGGCATGATGTTGCCTCCCTTTAGTTGGGGTGTACACACACACACACACACACACACACACACACACACGCATCTGAGGGGCTCTAAGGCCAGAGCTCCCAATTGGGAGCTGCCAGATTCAAACAGTCGTGGGGCCACTTGCCCTCAGGAGCTCAGCATACGCGGGAGGCACCGGGGTCAAACTCGCAGCCTTATGCTTGCAAGGCGGGGGCCAAGCCACTGCACTAGTGCCTGGGACCCTCCACGTCCTTCCTGTTATCCCTGGCAGGAAAGTTAGAAAAGCTTCGGGTTCTTAGGGTTGGAGAGTGGGCAAGGTGCTGGGCTGTGTGCTGCACAGGACCAGCCGGGTTTGGTTCCCCTCGGCCCTGCCAGGAGTGATTCCCAAGCACAGACGTGGGAGTGATCCTTGAGCATCACCAAGTGCGGCCCAAAAATGAATGAGAGAAAGAAAGAAAAAAAGAGAGAGAGGAGGGAGAGAGAGGAAGGAAGGAAGGAAGGAAGGAAGGAAGGGAGGGAGGGAGAGAGGAAGGAAGAGAGGGAGGGAGGGATGGAGGGAGGGAGGGAGGAAGGGAGCAAAACAGAGGAAGGAAGGAAGGAAGGAAGGAAGGAAGGAAGGAAGGAAGGGAGGGAGGGAGGGAGGAAGGAAGGAAGGAAGGAAAACAGAGGAATGAAGGAGGAAGGGAGGGAGGGAGAGAGGAAGGAAGAGAGGGAGGGAGGGAGGGAGGGAGGGAGAAAAACAGAGAAAGGAAGGGAGGAAGGAAGGAAAACAGAGGAATGAAGGAGGGAGGGAGGGAGGGAAGGAAGGAAGGAAGGAAGGAAGGGAGGGAGGGAGAAAGAAAGAGGGAGGGAGGGAGGGGAGGGAGGGGGAGGGAGGGGGAGGGAGGGAGGGAGGAAGGAAGGAAGGAAGGAAGGGAAGAAGGAAGGAAGGAAGGAAGGAAAACAGAGGAACGAAGGAGCAAGGGAGGGAGGGAGAGAGGAAGGAAGAGAGGGAGGGAGGGAGAAAAACAGAGAAAGGAAGGGAGGAAGGAAGGAAGGAAGGAAGGATGGAAGGAAGGGAGAAAGAAAGAAGGAGGGAGGGAGGGGAGGGATGGGTGAGGGAGGGAGGGAGGGAGGAAGGAAGGAAGGAAGGAAGGAAGGAAGGAAGGAAGGAAGGAAGGAAGAGCTGGAGAGACAGCACTGTGGGTAGATGTTTGCCCTGCATGCTGCCCTTGCGGGTTCCATCCCCAGCGCCCCATGGTCCCTGTTGTGGGCACAGGGTGGGGGGTGTGGGAGCTGGAGCTGCTGGTGAGATTGGCTTCTCCACTTTCAGGTGAGATGGGACTGATGATACCCCTCTCAGGGTGAGGGTGGCTGGTAGCGCCGAAAACTCCCCAGTCACCTGGTCCAGAGACACCATACCCACTCTCCGGGAGTGTCGTGGAGCGCGAGGCTGCTGCAGGCAGGGGCGCCCACAGGGCACCGGGAGCCCAGAGGCCGGCAGGGCTCCTCTGTGCGGTGTGAGCTATGCTGGGGGGGCATCACAGGGACTGTGGGTGACACTGGGACGGGCCTGAAGGTGACGGCTGTTTGCGGGTGGAGACCAGGGAGGTGGTGGGTGGGCAGCGGAACGGGGCAGCGTGGTCTGAAATGGAAAGTGCAGCCCTTTGGCTGGAGCGCAGGCAGCCTGGGGCGGGGCCAGCTCTTGGGGGCACTGAGGTCCCTTCTCTGCAGCAAGAGGCTGGAGGCCCCTGTCTGCCCCCCCCTCCCCCCACTGCCCGGCTCTTGTGACTCGGGCCAGCCACTAAATCCCTTTGCTGAAGTTTCTCATCAGCGACACAGTGATAGGATTGTGAAGGGTCCTCACCTCCAAGGGATCCCAGTTACTCCCCCCCCCCATCTTCTTCCTGGCCCCGGGGAGTTGCTCCCCCTTGTGGCCAGATGCAGAGCAGCAGCCCCAATTGCTAGCAGGCGCCTCCCCAGGGAAGCTGAGGCAGGACCAAGGACCAAGGATGCTTCTGCCCTTAGCAGAGCCAGGGCTAGACAAGGTTCCACAGGCCCGAGTGGCCTCAGGGCCTGGCAAGGAGACTTGGCAATTCCATTTCTTTGGGAAAGAGACCCAGGTTGTCCCTCTTGATCTGGGATCAAGGACCCCAGAGGCAGAGAACCTTGCCTTTGGGGTGGACCTTGGACGGGCTCCTTCCCATCTCGGGGACCTGGGGGTGAAGTCGGCTGCCTTGTCATGCGGGATCCATCGCTTTTGCAAAGACACAGAATCCCTGTCCTTAGGCCCCTAGGATGCTACCTGGGCTGCAGCGGAGATTGAAGTCGATGATAAAGGGAGAAACAAAATGTGGCCCATCCGTAAGGGGACTTGGTACTGCCAAAGAAGGGACAAAGCTTAGGCACGGGCTACTTAAGGGACTGGGAAACGGGCTCTGCTGGGAGGCCAGGGTCACAGTGCCCCCTAGTGTACAGTTCTGAAAAGTGCAGAATCTGCAGGTGTGTGAAGTTATTCCTGGCTCAGTGCTCAGGACTGACTTTGGTGGTGCCCAGGTGACCATATGTGGTGTCGAGGACTCAGACTAGGGCTGGCAGGATGCAAGGCAAGCATCTTCATCTCTGTACGATCTCGTCGGCCCGTGTACACTTTTTTTGTTTGTTTTGGTTTTGGACCACACACAGCAGAGCTCTCGGCTCACTCCTGGCTTTGCACTCAGAGATCACTCACTCCCAGCAGGCTCGTGGGACCCGGTGCCAGGGATCAAACCCAGGTCTTCTGCGTGCAAGGCAAGTGCCCTCGCGGCTGTACCGTCGCACTGGCCCCACCCACGAATACTTTCAATAGGCGAAATTTGAGGTATACCAATTATCTTATTAAAAACTTAAATGTTAAGGATTACAGCTGGGAGCCAGCTGCCTGGCTTCAGACCTGGTTTGCAAGCACTGCGGTTAGGATCTATTTATTCTTCCTGTGCTGGCTTTCTTGGAGTCCGTGTAAAAGCTGTCACCAGGCTAAGCATGCAGCTTAGAACTATGGTGACAAAGAAGACTGCACGTTCCCGGGAGTGTTTTAGGGCCACTTGCAATTCACGGATAAACAGCAATTTGCAAGGGGTCAGCAAGGGGGGGATTGGGAAGCCAATCAGATTTGGGGGAGGCTTTGAGGACACAGAACCCAGATCTCTCTGCATGTGGGAAGGGTTTTTTTTTTTTAATTTATGTATTGAATCACTGTGTGAAAAGCTACAAAGCTTTCAGGTTTAAGTTTCGGTCATGCAATGATCAAACACATTTCCCTTCACCAGTACTTATTTTTCACCACCAAGAACCCCAATATACGCCCCTCCCACCCCTCCCAATGCCTGTGAGGCAGATGAATTCTACTTAACACTCTATCCACTTTGATTCACAAAATCACAAATCACAAATCATCCTGTTATTCGTCGATTGCCTCGAGCAGGCCCCAGTAACGTCTCTTTCATCCAAGCCCTGAGATTATATTCAAGGCTCTTTAGCAGAATGAGACCCATCATTGTTACTGGTATTTGGCATATTGGGTACACCACGGGGAGTTTGCCAGACTCTGCCGTGTGGGCAGGCTACATTCGATAGCCTGCCAGTTTGTCCAAAGTAGGAATGAGATAATAAGAGGTCATAATAAGATGTCATGCGGCCGTGAATGCGGCCACGCGGTTCTGGGAGCTGGTTTTTATAGTCTGTGGGTCTTGGCCGTTGATGGGATTACACGGCGCCAGGGGGCCAGTTGGTGGGTGTGACCCCCGCCTAGTGGAATTTGGAGGATCTGGGTGTAGGATGCTTGGCCCCAATCCGAGTAGGCTTGGAGATCTCGGCCCCGGAACCCGCGTGGTTTTGTCCCTCTGCTGGTACCTTCATGTGTGCGGAGAGTGGTCTCAGCATGGTGGTGGCTGGTCCTGCCCCCACGCCTGGCTGTCCTCGCCGGGACCCCTTGGAGGGGAGTGGGTTGAGCTTTCCTCCCCGCCCCGACCAGGGCTCCGGCAGCTGAAGACCTCCAGGACCAGCCACCACCATGCTGAGATCCACTTTGATTACATTCATTATTTCGACAAAAGATGCACCATTATTGTTTAGAGTTTACACCCAACAATCAGAACTGCTGAAAAGGCGTTGTGAAATAATTTGTTTTCTACAGTTAGTTATGAGAACCATAGGATAGCGCGCGGCCGGCCGCGTGACTTTGGGTTTTTGATATTTTACTTATTAAGCCTGGAGGTATTTCTGCCAAGAGTCAGATAATTACGAGATTGGTCTCTGTGGCTCTGGAGCCATGTCTGTGCCGGAAAGCCGCTCGTGAGGGGCAACTTGTGACCTCGGTAGGGCATGAAGGACAAGCCGGGAACGCCCCCTTCCCATGAGGTTTCGCCCCATCACCAGAGCTCATACCTGGCCTTCCAAAAAGCTCTGAGGAGGCTGCCATGTTGCTGCCCCGGGGGAAAAAGGTGGAAGGGAGCGATACCCCTTCCCTCCTGGGCAGGCATGGTACCATGGATTAACGCATAGTCCGTTCACTTTTCTGCCGCAAGCTGCCGGGCTCTGCATTAAGTCTTTGTGCCTCTGGAGCCATGGCCGTGCCGGAGAGCCGCTCGTGGGGGGCAACTTGTGACCTCGGTAGGGTATGAAGAACGAGCTGGGAACATCCCCGGGAAGGGTTTTTTTGTCCCATCTTTGGTGACTAGCTGTGAGGAGATGAAGGAGGAAAATTCCATGCCCTCATCCCTGGACTCAGGGCAGAGGTGCTGAGGAAATCAGTACCAACAGAAGTGGGGTCCCCCAGTCCCCACAGCATGCTGATCTGCCCCTCTGCCCGCAGTCGTGGTCCTGTGCATGCACTCGGCGCTCCTGGGGGGCCCGGAGCAGACCGCCCTGCTGGGCCAGGCGTGGGCCCGAGGCCTGGGGGACGGGAGGCTGGTCTTCCTGCCCTACGACACCCTGCTTTTCGCCTTGCCTTACCGCAACCGCTCCTACGCGGCGCTGGGCTCCGGCGGCCCCTTGCGGGAGGCCTATGATGCTGTGCTCACCATCAGCCTGGAGTCGGGGCCCACGGGAGCCCGTGGGATTTCAGAAGATGCCAACACCCCTGGAGAGAGTCCTGCCAGCCTGGAGCCAGAGCAGGTAGGTCTGTGCCCTTCTCGCTGCCCAGATGTGGGGCAGGAGCAGGCGAGCAGGTGGGGGTCCCCTGGCATGAGCCTGCCAGCCTTCCTTGGCCATTGCTACCTGTTCTCTGCATTGGTGGCTTTTATTAGACGACTACACTGGGTGGTTTCTCTTCCTCTCTCTGGTGTGTGGCTGTGAGTCTATCTGTGGGGTCATCTTTTCGTTCTTCGTCATCTACTCTATAGCCTTCATGCTCAGTTCTCCTTTTCATGGCCTCTCTTGCTTTTAGGCTTTCTGCCTCCACTCACCCCTCTTATTTCTGGCCCTGGGCCAGATGTTCTACTTCTTCCGCTTCTTCAGACCACATGGGGAGCCCTTGGGGTGTGCAGGAGGGCAGGAAGCTCTTCAGAGCTTTTCAGAGGTCGCTGCTGTAAATCTGAGTGTGTGTCTGTCTGTGTGTGTGTGTGTGTGTGTGTGTGCGCGCGCGCGCGCGCGCGCGCGCGCGCGGCTCAGTGATGAGAAGCTGTTGATCTCTGTTGGGGGTGGCAGGAAGGTAGATGCTGACAGAGGGTCCCTGTTGTTTGTTTCTGGAGTTGGGGGCACAGAATGGACCCACAGGTCTGGCCTCTAGGGACCTTCCATTCTGTTTGGGGGAGACAGACAATGGCCAAGCAGCCTGAGGATGACCAAAGCCGAGGAGGAGTGATGCCACCAAGAAATGAACATGTGATGGAGTAGAGAGAGCGGTGGGATGGAGCGGTGGTCAACAGATGAGCTGGGCAAGGAAGCCCGCTTGGAAGAGGTGGCCCCGAGCTGACCTCTGAACCTTAAGGAGGCTTCAGGAGAAGGTCTGGGGGAAGAGCAACCAGGCACTCAGTGGTGAGTGCAACAGCCCTGAGGCAGCATGGGTTTCAGCAGCCAGTTGCAAGAGACTGCCAGAGGTGTGGGAAAGGGGCCTGGGAGACCCTGCGGGACACAGGGAGGACTCTGAACTGAAACCAGTGACATGGGGACTTAGAAAGGGCTGGAGAGGTAGAACAGATAGAACCTTGCAAGCGGCTCTGGCAGTAAGGACCCAGGTTCGATCCTTGGCACCACAAACAGTTCCCAGAGCAGAGTCAGGGCTCACTCCTAAGCACAGAGCCCCGAGGAGCCCCTAAGCACCTCCAGGTGTGGCTCCAACACCCCACCCCCACCCAAGTATTCATGGGGCTTTCTTGGTGTTTTTGTTTTTGGGCCACACACAGTGGTACTTGGGGCTTCTCCTGTCTCTGCTCTCAGGAATCACTCCTGGCAGTGCTCAGGGGATCATATGGGGTGCTGGGGATCAATCCTAGGTCATCACATGTAAAAAAAAAAAAGCCCTACCCACTGTATTATTGCTCTGGCCCCAGTATTCGTGTTTTTAAAAAAAATCACAGGGGTTGCCTTGTAGGAAGCATCCGAGAGAGGCCAAGGAAGCAGGCAGGTCCCGGGAAGGTGCTGGTGTGTTCACCAGCCAGGAGGGGGACTCAGGCCCCGCAGGGGAGTAGAGGTTGGTGGAAATATAACCAGAAATGAAGCCACGAAGACTGGATGATGAGCTGGAAGAGAGAAAGTCGGGAGGAATCTGCCTCCGGCTTACAAGACTAGGCTAGCGGTCATCACACTTCCAGTTTTGTGGGGCTTTGGTTGTAGAACCAGCTGAAACCTCTAGAACCCAGATCCTGGTTGGGAATGAATACTCTGAGAGACCCACAAGGCAGAGCGTTCGTGTTGGTGCCGGTGCCTGTGAGGACAGCCTGGGAGGTGAGGGGTGGTGGGACCGAGAGCAGGACTGTGTGGTTGTGTGTGTGTGTGTGTGTGTGTGTGTGTGTGGCGAGTGAGTGTGAATGTGTGTGCATGTGTGAGGTGTGTTTGTGTACAAGGGCGGCGTGTGTGTGTGAACATGTGTAGTGTGTGATGTGTGAACACATGTTAGGGAGTGTGTGAATGTGTGTGTGTGTGTGTGTGTGTGAGTGTGAGTAGTGTCTGTGTGTGGTGGGGTGGTTGAGATTGTAATTTGAATGCTGGTTGCTAGCAACACTCAGGGTGCCTGGGCACCTGGGCCCCGGGCTGTGGTGTTGAGGTCCTTCCTGTCCTAGGTGTCTCCCCTTTTCGGAACCATCTACGATGCTGTGGTGCTGCTGGCTCACGCCCTGAACCGTTCTCAGAGCCTTGGGGTGGGGCTCCCAGAAGCCCACTTAGGGGATCACACGGGGGCTCTGGATGTGGCTGGCTTTAGCCAGAGGATCCGGACTGATGAGAGAGGCAGAAGGCTGGCACGGTACGTCATTCTGGACACAGATGGTCAAGGAAGCCAGCTGGTCCCCACTCACATCCTGGACACAGCATCCTGGCAAGTGCAGCCCCTCGGGAGGCCCATACACTTCCCTGGAGGGGGCCCCCCAGCCCAGGACTCCAGCTGCTGGTTTGATCCCAATACACTATGCATAAGAGGTAATTCATTTCTTCATCTACCTATCCATTATCTATCTATTCATCCCTTTACTCATTTTCCATTCAACCATCTACCACTCATCTACCTACCCATTTATCCACCCATCCATCCTTCCATCCACCTACCAATATATCTATTTTCCATCCATCCAACTGCCTATTCATCCATTCATGTACCCTCCCATCCATCCATCCACCCACCAATACATACATCCATCCACCCTCCATCCATCCATCCATGCATCGTCCATCCATTCATGACCCAACCATCCATCCACCTGCCCATCCATTCATCCATCTTCCCACCCATCCACCCACCCACCAATTCATCCATCCATCTACCCCTCCATCCATCCATCCATCCATCCATCCTTCCATCCATCCATCTACCCGTCTATTCATCTTCTGTCCATAATCTATCCATCTATTCTTCCATTCATTATTCATCCTCTGCCCAGCTATCTATCCACCAATTCATCCATATACCTCTTTATCAATCCATCATCCACCCAGACATCTATTCAATCACCCATCCATCATCCACTCATTCATCACCTATCAATCCATCTGTCCATTCTTCATCCATCTGCCCATTTATCCATCTGATCAACCATCCATCTGTCCATCCATCCATCCATCCATCCATCCATATGTCTGTCCATCCATCCATTCATCTGCCTATCCATCCATTCATTCATCTATCCACCCACCCAACCACCCATCCACCTGCCCATTCATTCATCCATCTTCCCACCCATCCATCCATCCATCCATCCATTCATCCATCCATCTACCCCTTCATCAATCTATCATCCACTCATTCATCATCTATCTATCCACCCACCTGTTCATTCTTCATCCATCCATCTGCCCATTTATCCATCTCCTCAACCATCCATCTGTCCTTCCATCCACCTATCCATCCCTCCACCCATCCATCTTCCCATCCATCCATCTATCCCTCCACCTATCCATCTGTTCCTCCATCAACCATTCATATACCTATCCATCCACCTTCCCATCCATCCATCCATCCATCCATCCATCCATCCATCTGTCCATCTATCCATCTATCCACCCATCCATCCCTCCATCCATCCATCTTCCCATCCACCCATCTATCCCTCCATCTATCCATGTGTCCATCCATCAACCATCCATCTGCCTATCTATCCACCTTCCCATCCATCCGTCCGTCCGTCCGTCCGTCCATCCGTCCGTCCATCCATCCATCCATCCATCCGTCTGTCCATCCATCCATCTGTCCATCCATCCATCTGTCCGTCCGTCCATCCATCCATTCATCCATCTATCCACCCACCCATCCATCCATCCACCATTCATCCTTCACTAAGCCTCTCCCCACGGTAAGTCTTACATGGTAACAGGAACAGGGACAAGTAAGAAGTGTGACACTCCTTGGAGAAGACTAGATCACAGTTGTGAAGTGCCCGGAAAGCCTGGAAACCACGCTCAGATGTGCAAGCTAGAATATTTCCCGTCACGACCAGGCTCTTAGCTCCCTCACTGGCCCTGCCACTTAGTCAGGCAGGCGCTTACCCTCCAGGGCTGCCTCTGGAGTGGATTCTGGCACTCACTGCATGGTGGACAGCAGGGTCAGGGCAGATGCTGTAAGACAGGCCCCAGGTGGGGACCCCGAGGAGGGCCGGGAGCTGGGGAAGCTTCCAGACCTGCTGTCTCACGGGATCCAGAGGGCAGCCAGTCTCTGGCACGGGATGTCCCGGCACACTCCTCACCACGGGCCACAAGGCCCGCTTGGCTGATGCCAGCCGAGGCTGCAGATCTGCCCTCTGGCCTGTAACCTGGGCGAGGGCCACTTCTCCCATGCAGGCTTCCCTCCAGGGATCCCTCTGCCGTGCCCTTGGTCGCCTTCACCCTGCTCGGCCCCTCTGACCCATCCACCACGTCCTTCTATGGCTCGGTGCTGCGAACATTCCTGCCCCTTGGCTCTTGCTCCCTTGGCATCGGGTCCCTTCTCGGGGATTTCACCCCCCGACGTCCCACCCGGCCTCTCCAGCCTGCTGTCACCTACACTCACATCCAGCCAACCTTCTCCTTTCATATCTCACAGACGCTTGGCTCTGAGCATCCCGGATGTGGGGGTGTGCAGAGAGGATCCCCATGCTGCCAAACACGGCCCATGGCCGGAAACTGCAACCCATTCTCCTGAGGCTGAGGTGCCTGCTGCCTCCCAGGACACCCTCCTTGGCTCCAACCTGCCTCCCCTTGCCTCAGTGGCCCTGCAGCCCTCTGGCAGAATGGAGGGTCTTCCAGATCAGTCAGACCTAGTGCGACCCCCGCTCAGAGCCTGCAGAGGTGGCCCAGCATCCCAATTGAGCCAGGAGCTGCCCGTTCTGGGCGTGGCCTCCCTCAGAACTTCTCAGCCCTCCCTCCCCCACCCCACCCACTCCTGTTCAGCCTTGGTGCTGGCTGTGCCCCTGGCCTGAAGTGCTCCCTCTGCCAGCCCCACACTCCCACACTTAAAGGGTTTGTCCCCTCACCTACCCCCATCCTCTGCTCAGAGCTTCCTTTCAGGGGTCCTGCTGGAGAAGCAGCGAGTGTCCAGAGAATGCTGCAACCCCACCAGGCTTGTCACAGGCTGACATGTGCAGACACATTTTTTTTTGTTGTTTTTTTTTTGCTTTTTGGGTCGCACCTGGCGATGCACAGGGGTTACTCCCGGTTCTGCACTCAGGAGTTACTCCTGGCGGTGCTCAGAGGACCATATGGGATGCTGGGACTCGAATCCGGGTCGGCCATGTGCAAGGCAAACGCCCTACCCGCTGTGCTATCTCTCCAGCCCCATGTATCTTTTTTTTTTTGGTTTACTTTTTGTTTGTTTGGGGACCACACCCAGTGGTGCTCAGGGCTTACTCTTGGCCCAGGGATCACTCCTGGCAGGCTTTGAGGGACCATAATGGGATGCGGAGGATCCGAACCTGGGTCAGCCACATGCAAGGCAAACACCTCCCCCACTGCACTATTGTTCCAGCCACACATAGCTTTTAGCTTCCTCTTCTACACAGCCCTGATACTGACCGTGCCCACCTCCAGGCCTCGGTGAGGAGGAACCGGACTGAAACACAGAATCAGTCCCTAGAATAGATGCTGGGTGCAATAGTGGTCCCTTCACGCATGTCTCATCCAATCCGCCCCTAGGTTGTATCATCTGGACGTCACTCAAACACGGCTGCCCTAGCAGGTTGCCCTTCTCCCCTTGAACTGAGCTGAGGGGTTTCCGCCCAGTGTAAGCGGGGCCCTCTAACAAATGAATGACAATGAAACTGCCGGAACAAGTAGTGAGTGGCCCATCATGCGGGGTATGCAAGGAGAGGGGTACCAGCAGGCAGAGAGGCCTACGTTCATAGCCTGGCACCGTGCCCAGCTGTGTTCTCAGTCTAACAGGAGGGGCCTGAGCAGGACCCACAGGGTCCTGGAGGCCCAAGAGCCCAAGGTGAGACTCCAGGCAGCCAAACAGGGAGCCAGTCTTTATGCGTGACGAGGCGTGTGGCAAGGCCCTCAGCCTGCAGCGGGCAGGTCCTGCGTGCCCATTTCCCAGGGTGAGGTGGGGTCGGGCTGGGTGACGGGGTGCCCCCTGTTCCTCCGTGCACTTACGTCTCCCCATTCCTGCAGGCACGCAGCCGCTGAGCAGCATCTTGGCTCTGGCCCTGGCCTTCGTCCTGATGCTGGCCGGGGGTGCCCTCAGCTGCCTCATCAGGTGAGACTCGAATGGACTCTGCTCCCCACACAGGGGGCTTCTCTCAGATGCAGAGCTACAGGACCCCCTGCCTGCCTTGCTTTCCTCTGTGCCCCAGTGAACCGAGCTTGGGGCAAGCCCCGCTTTCAGACAGGACAGTGCCTCTGTGTGTGAGGGCTGGGCTGCTGCCCCCCTCCGCCCAGTGTCCCCACACCTCCTGCTCTGCCCTCTGCCCTATGGTTGTGATGCTGGTGGGGGGTACAGTTTTTAAGCTCCGCTGATGGCCCGTACCCGCCCGGGCTCCGCTCCCCTCGATGGGTGCTCACTGCACATGACCTGGCTGCACACACACCTGGTTGGGTGCTCCACATTCCGTCGAGTCCCCATAGCAGAATTGCTAGATCTGTGCTTGGTGTGTGTGGGCGGCAACTGGGGGTCGGACTCAAGACCTTCTGCTCACAGGACCAGGCACTTGGAACCTCCGAGTACTCCCCCAGGCCTGGACTCTTCAGCGTTGGGGTTGCTGTTGGTTTTTGTGGCCTCTCAGTTGGTACAGGGGACCCAGGGACCCAGAAACATCAGCCAACCAGGCAGACAGTCCAGTGCCAGGGCCTGAGGATGGGGCACTGCTTTAGACCCTTGGTGCCAGGGGCAGCCACTAGGACCTCCCCTCAGAACTCGGGCCTCGTTGCCCACACCTGGTGTGCTGTCATGGCCAGGAATGGACCCTGGATGGCGCACTTGCAAGGTTGCACCCTCACCCTGTCCTATGTCCACAGCCTGGCCCTTTTGCAGTGGAAAACAAATCTTCCCAGGTCGGAAGTCCCCTCTGTCCCCTGGGAGGACCTTCTCCCTTTCTCTGTACTCCTACCTCAGCTCAGCCCCCAGGGGCCTCCGGGAGTCCTGGGAGCTCTGGAGTAGGTCTAACAGGTCAGGGGTCCTGAGTGGGGACCCAGGGGTTGGGGAGGGGCTCAACCAGGAGTGCTCTCAGCCTGGGCGAGACAGGTGGGCAGACAAGAGAGGATAGGAAGAGACTGGGGGGTGGGGGGAAGATTCTGGGTCAGTGCAGGTTGGGGGAGCTGCCAGTTGGGATCCTGTGTTCCCAGATTTATCTTGGCTTCAGGCTCGGCATCCACCAATTGAGGATGGTATGGGGCCCGCACAGGATCGTGCTGAACACAGAGGAGCTCACCTTTGTCCATCGGCCCCCTAGCAGACGGGTGAGCCTGTGTGGGGGCTTGGGGGACAGGGCGGACCTGATGGGGTGTGACAGGAGTGATGAGATCATGTGGGGGCGGGGCTTTGGCAGGCGCAGTGGGGCGTGGCCTGGAGCGATGGGCATGACCGGGGGCGTGGTTTAGGGGCGGGGCGGGGCTTAAGGGGCGTGGCTCCAGACATTCTCCCATGCCCTTCCAGAGACTGCACATGGACAATGCTAGCGAGTCAAGGAGCGTGGCAGATGGCGGGAGCCTGAGATCAGCAGCCCACGGGTCCGCAAGGAGCCTGCCAGCCCCCCAGGAGCCGTCCAATGTGGGCTTATACCAGGTGAGCCTTCTGCCACCCCCATGCCCAGGCTGGGGGTCTTTGTGGGACAATCTTAAAAGCCCAGCCACATCCTCTGGGGCCTCTGTATGCCTCCTTCTGTTACAGAACAGGAAACTGAGGCCCAAAGAAGGGCAGTGACTTCCCGGGGGCACTCAGCAAGCAGGCGGTAGGGTCGGATGAAGGAAGTGGACATTCCGCTCCCAGCCTGCAAGGCTCAGGGTCAGGCCTTGGTCTATAGCCACCTCCTGACCCTCTCTCAGGAGGGGGTCCAGCCTGGGCCACCCTACTGCTAGCTTTGGCAGAGATCCTACGTGAGGGCAGCCCAGCCCAGCAGAGCCTCTAGGCTGAGATGGGCGGCCAGTGGAGATGGGGCAGGAAGAAGGCCTGCGAGGTTCGAGTGACCCTCACGGCTGACGCTCTGGGCCAAGTGCTTGCTTCTGGCTTCTTTTCTGCCATCTCCCCAGTTGTTCCCCCTTGTTGAAGGCGAGCGCTGATTCTTACAGAACCGGGTTAGCTCACAGGTCACGGGGAAGGCCAGCAGGGGGTATAGTCCATGACACGGACAGAGGCTGGCTCCAGAGTCATGTATGTCTTTCCTGACTCTGCTGCTCTCCTCTCACTTCACAGACCGTGGGGTGCTGGGTTGCCACTGACCAACAGCTTGTCAGCCCTCATGGCCTGGCTCTGTGGTCACAGAGAGGGAGAGGGAGTGAGGACTGGGAGCGGGCCCAACTGGGTCTCACTTGATGGCACTTCGTGGCCTGGCCGGCTCTGAGAGAGGACATCTCTAAGGTGGAGACTGCGCTGGACACTCACAATGGGAGCAGCCATGACACTTGCTCTTCCTTCAACAGGGCGAGTGGGTGTGGCTGAAGAAGTTTGACATGGGCACAGTCCCCGAGCTGCGTCCCAGCTGCCTGGGCCTCCTGAGAAAGGTAGGCTGAGTGTGTGGTGGTGGTGGTGGTGGTGGGGAGATGGGGAGCAGTTGGGGGCTGCCAAACCCCACCTATGAGCCAGAGCAGGTTGTTTGGTGGTGGGAGGGTATGTGTGAGAGACAGAGACAGAGACACATACACAGAGATAGAGAGAGATAGAGAGACAGAGGAACAGAGATAGAGACTTTCCTCCCTGGGGAACTTCAGTTGCTGGCCATCAATGAACCCCAAAGAATTGTCACTATCTTGAGAGGCATGGTGTGTTGGAAACAGAGTCAAGGAGAGCCCCAGATAAAATCCTGCCTCCACAAATACCTAGCTTTCCTCAAAATAGAGCAGGGGTGTAGGGGAGGCAGAGAGCGTGAAGAGACAGCAATAAGGTAAAGGGCTTATCTTGCATGCAGCTGTTCGATTCCTGGAACCACATACAGTTCCTCAAGCACTTCCAGGGGTGATTCCTGAGCACAGAGCTAGGAGTGAACACTGAGTACCACTAGGGTTATGAAACAAAGCTCCCCTCAAAAAAAATGGAATCAGAGAGATCCAGGAGGTTAGGAATGCATAGAGTATGTGAAATAACCTAGACCTTAGCCAGCAGTGTGCCTGTGGTAAGTGAATTTCATTCACCCATCCATCCATCCATCTATCCATCCACACATCATGCATCCACCCATTTATCCTCTATCCATTCATCCACCTATCCTCTATCCATTCATCTACCTACCCACCCACCCTTCCATTTACACACACACCATCCATCCATCCACTCATTCCGTATCATCCACCCACCCACCTACTCAACCACCCATATGCCCATCCATCTTCCACGCATCCATCTACTCTCCAACCACCCACCATCCATCCATTCATCCCCATCCACCTATACATCATCCATCCATCCACTCATTCCCTATATCCATCCACCATCCATCCATCCATCCATCCGTCCGTCCGTCCGTCCATCCATCCATCCATCCATCCATCCATCCGTCCGTCCGTCCGTCCGTCCATCCATCCATCCATCCGTCCATCCATCCATCTCTCAGTGTCTCTGTACTCAGCGCTGTGCTGAATACGAAGGTCTGGGCTAGTCTGTACCAGATTCTGCCTTCAAGAGACTTAGGGGAGCTGCTAGGGATTTTTTTTTCCCAGCAGATGCGAGAGCTGAGGCATGAGAATGTCACTGCCTGCCTGGGCTTCTTCATGGCCCCTGGACTCAGTGCTCTGGTGCTAGAGTACTGTGTGCGGGGCAGCCTGGACGAGCTGCTGCGGAACGAGGCCCTACGGCTGGACTGGACCTTCAAGGCCTCCCTGCTGCTGGATCTGATTCGAGTGAGAAACCTCGCTGGCCTGGAGCTGGTGTGTGTGTGTCATCAGGGGGAGGGGGTGTCACCAGGACATAAAAGGCTCTGAGCCCCTAGGTTCAGCCCCCTCATTCAAGAAAATCTGAATGCAGACAGGGAGTCTGGGAGACAGCAGGCCTTCCTGCCTCACGGCTCAGGGACCCGCTCTCTCCTCCAGGGCCTGCGTTATCTGCACCATCGCCACTTCCCTCACGGCCGCCTCAAGTCCAGAAACTGTGTGGTGGACGGGCGCTTTGTCCTGAAGGTCACTGACTACGGCTATGGGGGGCTCCTGGAGGCTCAACGTGCTCCCCGCGCCTGCTTGGCCCCGGAAGGTCAGCTCTGGAGGGACCAGAGCTGGGACTGTGAGACGGAAGGGACTCGGAGGCCCTGTTGGAGTGGAGTGCTGGTGGGGAGCTCCCGTAGACGGGCACGACTTGTGTGAGCCTCGGCCCATGGTGTTTTCTTATACTGGGCTGGGAATGGGGGGCCCAGGAGCACCTCTCCTGGCCATGCTCTGCAGAGCACTGTGACCTGCCCCCCCATTCCGTGATGCTCCTGGTCGGGCTGCGTGTAACCTTGCCTTGTGCTTGCAGAGCTGCTATGGACGGCCCCAGAGCTGCTGCGGGAAACTGGGGTGCCTGGGCAGGGCACCCTCAAAGGAGATGTCTTCAGCCTCGGCATCATTCTGCAGGAAGTGCTGACACGCAGCGCCCCTTACAGCTCCTCGGGGCTCTCCGCGGAAGGTACCCCACTCCCAGCCTGCCACCGGCTCTGGGGCCCCGGGGAGCTCCAGGCCCGAAACAGCTCCTGAGACTCACGCTGGCCTAACCAGGAGAACTGGGTTTCTTTGGCCTTACCCAGGAGGACCCGGCTAGTTGGCCAGAGTGGGAACTGCCCAGCGTGAGCCCCCACCAAGTGGCCACATGAGTCTGGGGGCTGTGCCCAGTTCAGGCTGTGTCCGCAGACCCAGTGCATCTGCAGACTCATCTGCTGCTTCTTATATGACCTCAGGCACAGCCCTTACGTCTTGTCTTTATAGTCGGAACAGGCTCTGGAGATGCAGGGTACTTGCCTGCGCATGGCTGACCCGGGTTCGATCCCCTGCCTCCCAGATGGCCCCCTAAGCCCGCCAGCAGTGATCCCTGAGTGCAGGGCAGGAGGAACCCCCAAACACCACTGGGTGTGGCCCCCAAACCAAAAAAAAACAAAAGCAAACGGCAAGGGCAGGTGCACCTGTGTGCTGTCTGCTGCTCCCCAGCATAGGGGACCCCTGATCAATGCTGCAGACCCCCGAGTACAGAGCTGGGAGAACCTCTCTCCTGCCAGCATTGTCAGTGTGTGATCCCGTAGCAAACACACTGGGACCCAGTAAAACTGCCCTCTGATGTCTATCCGTGCGGCATGCAGGTGCTGGGTTCGTGCCCATCAGGGGTCCTTTCGGGCCTCCGTGTCTTGCCACCGGCCCTGCAGGAGACTCATCTCAGCCTCTCCTGCCGCCTGATCTGGGATATTCTCTTTCTTGACTCAGCTTCAGGCTGACCAAGAGACGTCCCCCCTAGGGACTGCCTGAAGCCAACACAGCTCTCAGCAGGGTCCCCCCCCCAAAGCCTCTCTGCTGCCCCTGGGTCTGCCCCCACAGACCCCCCTCCTCCTCGCAGGCCATAGCAGAGTCTGCCCTGGGGGCTCAGCTGTCCCCGTCTCCCTCCCTTGACCCGTAATCTGGACCAGTGACCGGAGGCAGGGGGAGCTTAGCCCTGCTTCCTCTCTCCACAAAGCGCGGCTCGGGAGTTATGCACATTCCAGGCCCTGGATTTATGGACTGGGGAGCAGGAAGAGGGGCTCTGTCAGGCCCTTTGTGTAACATTCCCCTGCCCCATCTGCCTCTGACAAGGAAGGGCCGCTGATGGGGCCTTCTCCCCCAAATCAGGACGGGGCCTGGCACCCAGGGTCCCCTCAGATTGTGCTGTCTGCCCAGGCCCCCTCTCCCCCAACCCCGGGAGACCAAGGGTGCTTTCCCTGGTCTCGGGGGCTTGTGTCAAGCATAGCTTTGCAGACCCTCTTTCAGCTTCTTCCTCTGTTAAATGGGGACCATACTGCTCGCAGCCCAGAGCAGTGGGAGCTCAGGAAACAGCCCTCCACGAGGGCACAGAGGCCCGTCTATTAGGACGCCGGGGGGCTTTGCTGTCCCCAAAGCTCTTTCTCCATGTGGTGCTGTAGCACTGGCCCCTCCTGTGGCTGCTGTTCCCGAGGCGACCACAGTGGGGCTCAGCGGGGAACCGTGCAGAGCTCTGGGATTTGGGCAAAAGCGATAGTACAGCGGGTAGGGCACTTTCCTGGCACGTGGCCCACCTGGGTTCCATCTCCAGCACCCCAGATGGTTCCCCAAGGACCGCCAGAGGTGCTGAAGCAGGAGTTAGTAACTCCTGAGGATCAGGGGACTATCTGGGATGCTGGGGATCAAACCTGGCGGCTGCCTGCCTGTACCCTCCTCGCTGGTTTTGCTCCAGACACCCGCCCCCCCCCCGATTCCTGGTTTTCTTTCTTTCTTTCTTTCTTTCTTTCTTTCTTTCTTTCTTGCTTGCTTGCTTGCTTGCTTGCTTGCTTGCTTTCTTTCTTTCTTTCTTTCTTTCTTTCTTTCTTTCTTTCTTTCTTTCTGGCTCTTTGGGTCACACCCAGCGATGCACAGAGGTTACCTGGCTCTGCACTCAGGAATTACTCCTGGTGGTGCTCAGGGGACCATATGGGATGCTGGGAATCGAACCCAGGTCGGCCATGTGCAAGGCAAACGCCCTCCCCGCTGTGCTATCACTCCAGCCCCATCCTGGTTTTCTTATTGATCTTTTCGGCTACTCATCATGGAGTGAACACTGAGGAGTAAGCTCTGAGCACTGATGGGTGTGCCTCCCCCAAATAACAGCAAAAGTCTCCTGCTCCAAACACAATGTCCTTGTCCCAGACTCCCCGGGGGACCCATGGCACACCTCCCCAGAGCCTTCCGGAGTGGGACAGCCGGACCGGCTGGGGCAGGAGCAGAGGGCATTCGCTTTCACAGAGGCCCCATCTGCAGCCCGGGCTATGCCCGGAGCGAGGGGCATGCCCATCTGTCTGATTCCCATATCCGGGGCCAGGAAGTGGCCTGGGGGGTATCTGCTCTAAAATCAGCAACACTTTATAAAATGGATTTGTATTTTACTCATCCGAGCCCCGTGGAAACGCTTTTACCCAAGAGTCACAACCATGTGTGATGTTTTATCGATTCCATCTGCATTGCACACATGCGGGCTCCAGAGCCCGCAGGGGGCTCGCGTCTGGTGCCTGGACCAGAGGAAGCTGCAGATGCAGAGAAGACCCAGTTGGAGGCTGCTTCTGTGAACCAGTCCTCTGGGGGTCTCCCCAGCAGCCTCAGGTTCCCCATCCACGAAGTGGGGCAAGGATAATGGTAGAAAGACAGACAGACAGAGATATAGAGAGACAGAGAGACAAAGAGACAGAGAGACAGATGGGAATTCAGAAAGAACTTTCTCCCCACTCCCACCTCCTCCCTCCTTACCTCTGCAGGGTGTGGGGGCCCCTCAGAGCAGGTGAATAGCTGCTGTCTGTGATCTATAATTGTGTCTTCGACTTTAAAAAAGAAAACTGGAGCCATTTTTTAATTTTTTTTTTAAAGCAGGAGCTTGAGATTAGAAAGCCCTAGTTTTTGCTTTCTTTTCTTTTCTTTTTTTGGCGCTACATTTGACAGTGCTCAGGGATCACTCCTGGTGGGTTCAGGGGACCATATGGGGTGCCAGGGATCGAACCTGGGTTTGTTACATGCAAAGCAAGTGCCCTACTCATTGAGTTATCACTCCAGGCCCTGTCCTGGAATTCTTACTGAGCCTTCTTGGCTATTCATTATGGAGCAATTCCTGAGTGCTGAATTCCTGTATTCCTGTATCTAAGGAGAACGTGAAGAGGAAAGAGGTGGGATCAGACAGAAACAGCCGCTTTTATTTTTATGTTTTTGCTATTTGGTCCATACCTGGCTGCACTCAGGGCTTCCTCCTGGCCCTGTGCTCAGGGATCACTCCTGGTGGCGCTCAGGGGACCATATTTGACCAGATCACTTGCATGTATGCCAAATGCCTACCCCTGTCCCAGTGATGATTGGCATGTGACACTGTTTGCTTCTGTGCATAGCATAAAGCTTCCACACTGCCCATAGCACAGAACTATCACCACCACAAGCCAGTGGCCAGCCCCTGACAGGACCCCAGAAGTATTTTTCGTGTGTAAACACTTGTCCTTGAGCCCCTCCCAAATGGGCAATCCAGTCTCCACTCTGGGCTCTGCACTGCCCAGGGCCGTTCTGCCCCTTTTCAGGTTGGGATGCTGAAACTTGTTTGTGCCACCTGACTGGGTGCTCGGGAAGGCCCCTTGGGAGCCAACAAACCCTTAGCCTAGCCGAGGACTGTGCTTCCCGAGACAGGGCTGGTTCCATCAGTTGTCAGGTGAGAATCTGAGGCACAGAGCTCTGGCACAGAGGAGAGCCAGGAGGATAACACTGCCCACACCTGTGATCTTTAGCATGGAGCTTGGGGACAGGAAGGTCTAGGCTGTGTTGGGAAAATATTAATGAGAATAATAAGGAAGGCGTCAACCAGTTTCATTCACACTTGTAGTAAATTGGCTCCCAAAGGTCTCTGGAGGCAGGGCTGGGAGAATGACACCCCCACCAGCCACCTGAAGGTGGACATTAGTGGACATTGCGGCAGGGTTGGGGGAATAGCAGTTGAACTGGGTTTGTTTTTTTTGGAGGGGGAGGGGATGGGATTGGGCCACACCCGGTGATGCTCAGAGGTTACTCCTGACTCTACACTGAAGAATTACTACTGGCAGGCTCAGGAGACCATATGGGGTGCCAAGGATCGAACCCAGATGGCCTGTGTGCTAGGCAAGACTACCTACTGTAGTATCTCTCTGGTGCCCCTGTGGGAGTTGGGGTTGACCAAGATCCTACTAGGTGCCAGTTGTGGTGACCCCTCTCACCTCAGATTCCTTCCCCAGAAGGCTCATTTCAGAGAGGGAGACTGAGGCACAGGCGGTCAGAGCCGAGTCCACGATGTCTGAGAGGTGGCTGCCATCATGTGGTGGGAGACCCTTTGGGAGAAAGCACGGAAGTGGCCCTTGTGTCCAGGGGACAGGCCGACCTGCGGTGCAAGCAGGACTCTGAGGTGCATCCTCCAGGCCTGATCACACGCCCTTGCCTGTGTCCCCTGGCCCCAGGCTAGTCCTCTCCCACGAGCCTCCTGTCCCGGCTTATTGCAGAAATCGTCCGGAAGGTGGCCTCTGCCCCGCCCCTGTGCAGGCCGACAGTGCCCCCGGACCACGGGCCTCCCGAGTGTATCCAGCTGATGGAGCAGTGCTGGGAAGAGGCTCCGGACGACAGGCCCAGCCTGGACCACGTCTACACCCAGGTCGGTGCTCCCTGGAGGAGCTGGGGACTCAGACCTCTCAGCAGAGAGGCAGCAGCAGACTCCCACAGCCCTGAGCAACATCTTCGAGAAGCCCGAGGAGCCCTGCACTCAGTTGGGGCTGCCTCTGCTTCATTGCAACCTGGGGTTAACCCAGAGAAAACGCCAGGAAGTGATAATGGCTCTGCAGGGGAGAAGTGTAGGGGTGCAGCAGCAAGGGGAGGGGACTTACCCTGGGTAATTGAGGGTCCGAAGGTGCAGCTAGCGTTTGTTTTGTTTTTTTTTTTCTGTTTGTTGTTTTGGTTTTGAACTACACCCAGCATTGCTCATAGCTTTGTGTTCAGGGATCACTCCTGGCAGGGTTCAGGTGACCTGGGTCAGCTGTGTGCAAGGCCAGCACCTTCCCCACTGGACTGTCTCTCTGGCCCCAGCAGAGCACGGGCCTTATCCAGTGTGCGCCTGACTGCAGTGCTGGTGCAGGGCCAGAGCCGAGAGGCCTGTTGTGGCTGGGTCAGCAGCATTAATCCCCTGCATCAGTGAGTAGATCTGAGGGCTATGGGGGCCCCCAGGCGCCCTTGGAGACTGTGTCAGGTGGGGTAGGGCAGGGCCTCAGTGGGGGCTGCGGGCCTGACTAGGCTGGCTAATGGCTCCCAGGGGCCCATCTCCAAGCCCGAGGTGACACCTTGATGCTGCCCCTTCCCGTCCTCCATTCCCCAGCCAGGGAGGGATGTTGTCAAGGAGAGAGAGTCAGAGGCAAAAAGACAGAGGCATCCACAGGGCCTGCCCTCCTTCCCCCACCTGCCCTCCAGCCTCGGTGGGATCTACTCTTCAGAGTCAGAGCATTTGGCCGCGAGCTCTGACCGGCTACCTGTGCTCCAGTCCCAGCAGGAACCTTCCCAAACCAGAGACTGCCCGGTCCGAAAGAACAGGAGGTTCTTGCCCTCAGCAAGGGGTGAGTGTAGGAGAAGGCCTGGCCTACACTCAGGTGGAAAGGGCCAGGGTGGTACAGGGTACAGACATCTGGAGAAAGGGGAAACTGCATGGCCCAGCGGGGACCTGAAGGGGTCAGAATGCCTTCAGGGACGTCTTCACTGCTAGTCCACCTTGGCTGAGTTGCTTGGTTGAGTTGTTTGGTTCTGCTCAGGTTTTGATGTTGCCTAGAACAACACTGAGCATAACCTGCCATATTGGGGTGACCATCAAGTAAGAAAGGCAATTTTTCATTTTATTTTTGTGGTGCCAAGGAGTGAATCAGGGCCTCAAGACAGGTGGTCCACTGCTGAGCTATCATATCCCTGGTCCCCTAAGTTTTTTTTGTTTTGTTTTGTTTGAAAAAAAAAAACATTGTTTAGGGGCTGGAGAGATAGTACAGCAGGTAGGGTGCTAGAGAGATAGTACAGTGGATAAGGTGCTTCTCTTGCAAGTGGTCCACCTGGGTGTGATCTCCTGCAACCCATAGGGTCTCCTGATCACTGCCAGGAGTGATTTTTAAGTGCAGAGCCAGGAGCATCACTGGGTGTGGTCCAAAACTAAAAGAAAAAAATTCAGAAAGGAAATGTCTCTGAGAGGAAATGTCTCTGAGGGCCAGAGCAATAAGCAGTGGGTAAGCTGCTTCCCTTGCACATGGCTGACATTGGGTCCATTCCCAGAAACACATAGGATTCTCCCAAGCATCGCCAGGAATGATCAGTGAGCACAGAGCCAGGAGTAAGCTCTGAACACTGTTGTCTGTAGCCCAGAAACAACAACAAAATAGTTTTTTGAGAAGAGAGTAAATAAGGTATGAGAGAAAGGACACTGACCTTGAAATCAAAAGACTTGGGTGTATATTGGCTTGACATCATCCAGAGAGTAATAGCCAATGCAATTAAACAAGAAAAAGAATATTAAGAAGAAAATTATTTGCAGATCCTGTGAGTGTGTATTTGAGAAACTGAAATCATGAGAAAACCACTTCAAGTGATAAACTAACTCAGTGGGGGCAGATCCAGCATTATGTGGCCCTTGAAAAGTCACTCCCCAGCTTCTTTGTTTCTTCAACTATAAAATTGGGGTTGTCCTTACAGAGCGACCTTCTCAGGTACTTCCTGTCCAAGGAGGCTCAGAATTCAGCAATGACACATACACCCTGTTGGTCTTCAAGGGTGTGTGTGTGTGTGTGTGTGTGTGTGTGTCCTTGCTTTAATGGACAGCACAAAGTGAAAGTTCCCCTCTTCTTACAGACATCTGGCTGGGAAGTGGTACTCATGGAGGTGAGGTGGTCTCTCTCTCTCTCTCTCTCTCTCTCTCTCTCTCTCTCTCTCTCTCTCTCTCTCCCTCTCTCTTTTAATTTTGGGTCACACCCGGCGATGCTCAGGCATTACTCCTGGATCTGCACTCAGGAATCACTCCTGGCAGTGCTTGGGGGATCATATGGGATGCTGGGAATCTAACCCGGATCTGCCGCGTGCAAGGCAAACACCCTACCCAAGTATTATCGCTCCAGCCCCCCTTTCTCTTTCTTTCCCTATCTCTCTCTCATACACACACACACACACACACACACACACACACACTCAGGTGCTGGGTTAGAGGAATGAATCCTTCACTTTGACCATCATAAATTTGCTTCTACTTTGCCCGTTGGGAAACTGGCGACCACAGGGGGATGGACCTGGCAAATGGCCTTTGGGAAGTTGCTGTGATCTTTCTTGGAAGTTGCTGAAGATGTGATTCATGACCCATGAATGTTCTCCTCTAGAGACCCAAGAGAGAACCTTGTCTCTGCTCAGGACTGACAGTGTGTGTTTGTTCAAACGTTCGTTTGCCTTTGAACCTGGTGATTGTGCATATTTATGCCTTCATTTTGTGGTACTATTTTCTTTTTCTTACTATAAAAATTTTTGGAACAAGGAGAGAAACGGAGATGTTGTACATACATAGAATGTTTTTACATTCAACTTACCTACCCTCTGTCCCATTACCCTCTCATCCATCCATCCATCATAGCCTACCCATCTAGTGTCTGCCTATCTCTCTATTTACCCATTCATGTACTCATCCATCTGTGGGCCTACCTATGTGTCTTATGTCTTTAAGAAGAGCAAAGAATGCCTGTCTCATAGTTGTTGGCAAAAATGTTGTGCTGGGCACAGCCTTCTCTGCAAATCTCCCCGCCTGCCTGTCTCATTCTTCCCCCCATGACCTGTGCTCTGCTCTGCTCTCCATCCTTGCTTTCCCGACCCACGAATCCAACTGCTTAAGCAAGGACCCTTTCCCTCATGTTTATTAAATTCTAATGCACTATGATAATCCATCAATTTATGCATCCATTTTATATTTTTTCTTGAAGGAATATTAGCTGTGTGAGGACTCAGTTTTTTTGAGCATATGTAAAGAGAAGGTTGGGCCACAGTCTACTGTACTCAGGGCTTATTCCTGGCTCTCCTCAGGGATCACTTTTGGCAGGGCTCAAGAGATCCCATGTTGGAAGTCGAACCCATGTTGACTAGATGCCAGGCAAGTGCCTTAATCTTTGTACAACCTCTCCAACAAACTGAGTTCTTGATATTATTTTTTAAATTATATTTCAAATGTTTAAAATTGTTTCTTGAATAAATAAAAGCTTATAAGATAGATGATTGGCACACCCCATTTCCTTTTGCATTTAGCCCAAAATCTCTTAGTTAGACAAATGAACCAGGACAGTATTGGCTGTCTGTGATGGAGCATGAAACTTATAAAGGAAAATGAAAGACATATAAATATGGTGTTTCCCCCCCCCCCAGTGAAACAAATTAGTTTTATTTAGGAAATACAGAGTCGAGAAAGGGAGAGTCCTGTAAAGTAAGGAAGTTAAATTACATACCCCAAGCTGAGATGCAGGTGACTCTAGAGTAGAATGCACCCTCATTATTTTCGAGTGATCATAGCAACCCAACTCCCGCCTGGGTGAGTTGACTCTCGGCTTCTGTCTTCAGTTCAAAGGCCTCACGCAGGGCAAGAAGACCAGCGTGGCTGACTCAATGCTGCGGATGCTGGAGAAGTACTCCCAGAACCTGGAGGACCTGATCCAGGAGAGGACAGAGGAGCTGGAGCTGGAGCGGCAGAAGACCGAAAGGCTTCTCTCTCAGATGCTGCCTCCGTGAGTGCCTCTGAGCCCCTCAGGAGTGGGGGTGGGACTGCAGCTGTGGGGGCTCTGAGCCCAGGGGATATATGGAGGAACTGGAAAATCTGGTTCACTCGATTCTTCCAACAGATTTCCCCGGAGTCCTTATGTGTGCCAGGCTCTGTGCTAGGCACATGGCTATTACATTTCTGATCCCTCTGTCCTTTGTGTGCAGGAAGCAGGCATGTTGTTCCTGTATCACCTCAGAGGAAGTCTGTCCAGAGAGTGGGACCGACAGACAGAGAGAGATAGACAAACAGACAGACAGAGAGACAGACAGAGACAGTGACAGAGAGGTCACTGCCAGATCCCCTGAGGCTCATCTAGGACCCCTCAAATCTACCCCTCAGTCCACACTGTGGTAAAGGGGCCCTTCCGATCCCTTCAGCTCTGTGGCTGAAACTCTGAAAATGGGTGCGACCGTGGAGCCGGAGTACTTTGACCAGGTCACCATCTACTTCAGTGACATCGTCGGCTTCACCACCATCTCAGCCCTGAGTGAGCCCATCGAGGTGGTGGGTTTGCTCAACGACCTCTACACGCTGTTCGATGCTGTTCTGGGCAGCCACGATGTGTACAAGGTGAGGAACCCTCTGCTTCCTTTACTACTGTTTGTGTCCGCGTCGACTTCCGGTCACTGTCACTCTCCTGCTAGCCCCCCAGCCCAAGAGGGTAAAGTTGTCACTACTTCCTCTTGCTCACAGGTGCATTGGTCATCTGGGAGGTTGCGGGACTCAGCTGGATTCATTCCTGATGGTCAGCCGTGAGGGGAACAGGAAGCTCTGGGTCCTGTTGAGCTTGCCTGGGTCCTGTTGGAGCTTTGCAGCCTTGGTGGGACCCACTTGGTTCTGTCCCAAGTGTTCTCTCTCACCTGACAGCAGGCTGGTGCCGAGGGTCCCAGGGGGAAGGCAGAAGGACCAAGGCCTCTTGAGGTCTGAGCTAGGATGGAGCATGCTGCTATTTCTGTTGTGATCTATTTATCAAAGCAAATTCAAGGCCAACCCAGAATCCAGAGATGCCACAATAAACCACACCTCTGGGTGGCTGGAGTCATAGTACAGTGGGGAGAGCGTTTGCCTTGCATGTGGTCGAACTGGGTTCAATCCCCAGCATCTCCTATGGTGCCTTGAGCAGCACCAGGAGGGCACAGCTGGGAATAAGCTCTGAGCACCACTAGGTGTAAAATTTCTATATACCTCTAGATGAGAAAAACTTACGGTGATTATAGAGAGGGCCAGAGAGTGGGTCATTTTGACCTTCGTTGGCCAGAGGGCCCACTCTTCTATACGTCCGTCTTTTCATTTGTTTATTTTGGGATTTCGGGCTCAGGGATCACTCCTGGCAGGCTCAGGGACCATATAGGCTGCCAGAGATGGAACCCAGGTCAGCTGAGTGCGGGGCAAATGCCCTACCCACCGTGCTATCACTCTGGTCTTCTTATGTTCTCTGACTCTGTGTGGACAGTCCCTGTGCTGGACAGTTGCGTCTGCCCCTGCCCCTGCTCCAGGGGAGCTCTCCAGGCTGTGGTTAAAGATATACCAGCCCACAGTGGGAGTGGGAGCAGAAGCTGATGGGTGCCGCTTGAGCTAGGAATGGGTACGTTAAGAGCAGGGTGGGCTTCCTGGAGGAGGCGCTGGTGCAGCTCCACCTGGGCAGCAGAAGCATGAGGCTTGAGGCTGGAGCGGATGGATGATTGTGGGACACTGACGGTGGCTAGACATGAAGTGGGCACAAGAGGTCAGGGGCACTGGGAGGTGGAAGTATCCTCAGTGGGAGCCTTCTGTGACTGGCCCCTGAGCAGCTCGTGACCATGGGCTGCCTCCCGTCCTGCCCCAAGCCCAAGTCTGTGGATCTGAGGGCAAACAGCTTCTCCCGCCTGGCCTCCGTGCCATCAGCTCTGTGGGTCACAGTGCTGCACAATTCTGTTCCTCCATCCCGTCTGCTCCTGCACGGGACCCCTCACAGACCCCTGCCCCTAAGCCTGCTCCAGGTGCCCCAAAAGAGGCCTCTACCCAGAACAGCTGCGTGCAGGTGCTGCTCACAGTCATCCTTTTACCATCTGCTGCCATGGCCCTCCCTGCAAGCAGGGTCGCCCCAAGGCCAGACAGAGAGCCCATACAGAAAGTTCCAGAAGCAAGGGCTTGGGCACTAATAACGTCAGCACAGCAAGTCAACAGCAGCTGTGGCCAACACTGCCCAGGGCTTCTTCTGTGCTAGACACTGGTCCAAAGGCTTGTAAGCCGGAAGTTACTCAATCTCTGTGGGGCAAACACTGACCAGGACCCCCCAATTATCAACCAAAAAACAAATGATTAAGAGACTTGGCAAGGCGTGGGGGGAGGGACGTGGGAAACAAGCATGAACTTGGGCATTGCAGACACAAGGGCTCCCTGGTGGATGCCCTGGCCCTGTGACGTGGCTTTCCTTATAAAGGGGCACAGTGGCCCCCACAACCAGCCTCACCTGCCTCCCTACTGTGCCCCTCCTCCCCTCCCATGCACCGGGCCTGCATGAACTCTCTCTCCCTAGACATTGCCCGCATCGGCCCCCAGGCCTTTGCACAAGCCCTTCCCTCCTTCTGGAACTCTCTCCTCCTGGCCCGTCTCCCTCCTGTGACTGGCACGTGATCTCCAGCATGGACGGGCACTCCACTGCTCTCCCCACTAACTCCCAGACCGCACAGCCACACCCGCTTCTTGCGTCCAACCTCCACCACTCTCTCCTCCAAACCCGGCAGTGCCCACCACGTGGCTGGTCCGTGGACAGTACGCATGGACTGCCTGAAGCACCCTCAGGGGTCCCAAGAAGGCAATTCTGGGGCTGAGGTAGCACAGCGAGTAGGGGGAGAGCCAGGACAGGACATACAGGCGCATCCCTGCTCTGTCCACTTGGCCCCAGGACCCCGCTCCGACCCGCTGGCCCCCAGCCTCAGCCGTGGCTGGACACGGCTTCCTTCCTGCCTCCTCATCACAGCCCGGTTGTGTCCGGTTCTGAGCCGCCGTGCCTCACGCCGACTTAGTTTCCATCCTGCGTACAGTGCTGTGCTGGCCCCCGGGGGGCCCCCCGAGAAAGATTCCTCATCTCATCTGGCGGCTCGCACAGCTTTGATATTCACGAGTCACCCCTGGCCTGGCTCTTCCTCCCCTGCTAATCTTTTCTCACACATGTGTTCCTCCCAGCTCTGAATCATGCCTTCTGCTCTGCTCTGAACGCTGGCCAGGAGGTCTGCGCCTTTCTGGCGGAGCGAAATGAAACGAGGCCCACTCACCCCTCCAGATGTGGGGGACGGAGGCCGCGCGCCAGGATGTGTGAGCGCGTCGCTCATCACTCACGCCCTCCGCCTAGCTTTCCCCTCCGGCCCAGCAGGATCTGGTTACCGACTGCCCTTTAATCCGGGCGGCCTGGGAGACAGCCAGGCCGTCATTTCCTGGGGCTCTGGGGCTCTGTGATCCCTCCTGGGCCACGCTGAGTGAGCACTTTGATGGCTGGAACATGCAGGAACCATGTGTCTTTGGGGGAGAGATTTAACCCCCACCCACCAGGCCTTAGGCGGGTGAGACAGGCCATTAGTGCTGGCTCTGTGCTTGGGGTGAGTCCTGGCTCTGTTCAGGGGTCACTCCTGGCAGTGCTGGGGGACCATATCTGGGCCTCTGCAGGCAAGAACCTCTCCAGCCCTGTGCCTGTTAGCGCTGATGCCGGGTCAGTGATGCCCAGCCCTGGTGTGGGCGCTCTCCAGGGACTGCGGTTCAGGCTGCGGTCGGTGCTCCCACAGGCGGCCACGGTGCTTCTGGACACTGGTGCTCCTGGGGCTTCTGCCCTTGCACACATGCTTGTCAGGACTCAGTCTCCGCGTTGAAAACACGAGTCACGGCTTTGATGCTCGTGGAGGGCTGCAGGATGGTCACACACCTGCTTGTGGGGCTGACATGCAATACAGAGGGGCACAGGGTTGGTTTGTCTTTCCCTTCTGGGGTGTGACGTGGAGATCTCTCTCCTGCACACCATGGGGCATTTCCTGCGAGACTTGGCGGTGGACAGGGGCGGGAGGGTCTCTGTGGAGTGGACAGAGTGGGGTGAAGCAGGGATGCATGGGGATGCCAGTTAGGGGATGAAGTCAGGAGGTCCTGCCAACCAGGAACGTCTCTGCTGGAGCAAAGGTGGAGGGTGGAGAGGCAGCTCAGGGGGGTGAGCACATACTTGGAGCACATGCACCAACCGGGGGTTGATCTTGAAGCAAGCCTAAGGCAACAAACCGGAAGTAGCTCCAAGCACTTGCCAGGTGTGACTCCTAAACCAAAAAAAAAACCCAAACACAACAAGAACGTATCTGAGTGGAAGGTGATTAGGACAGCTCAGGCCCAGGCGTTGGGGTTGAGGACAGCCCACTGAGGGAAGGTTGGGGGCCGGGACTGCAGAACATGGTTCTGCCTTGTAGAGTTACAGCGCCCCCTCTGGCTGGGAGGAGCATCACCGTCATTGTCACTGTCCAGCAAGGCAGGAAAGAGCTGGGTGCTTTAGCCCTTGCAGGGGACACTGAGGAGGGCCAGGGAGGACCAGCGCCGTCGCCTTGGCTGGCCTAAGGAGATGCTGGGAACCGTCTGCAGCGGGTGTTCAGCAGGCAAGAAGTAGTGTCTACCTGATTCAACTCAGTGTTCCAAAATCAGTGTTGACAGTCGGGAAGTGGCCACCTCCAGGAGGGACCCAGTCACAGGGATATGAGCAGACCAGGCCAGCCACTGGGGAGGCTGTGGTAGGGGCACCAAAGTCTCCCCTCCAATTCCGACATCCTGGGTAGTCTTTCCTCCAAAAGCATTAGCCAAGGAGGCAGTGCCAGTGCTAAAGACAAATTCTCTGCTTATGGAGCCTCTGGGATGGACCTGCTTTAAAAAAAATTTTTAAGTGAATATTTATTTATTTATTTTTTTACCGAATCACCATGAGATGCAGTTACAAAGCTTTCGTGATTGAGTTTCAATCATACAATGATCAAACACCCATCCCTCCACCAGTGCACATTCTCCACCACCAATGTCCCTAATATCCCTCCTGCCTCCCACACCCTGTCTCTGTGGCAGGCCCCTTCTCTCTCTCTCTCTCTCTCTCTCTCTCTCTCTCTCTCTCTCTCTCGCTCTCTCTCTCCATCTCTCTCCTTTTGGGCTTTATGGTTTGCAGTACAGATACTGAGAGGCCATCATGTTTGGTTCTTAGTCTCCTTTCAGTGCACATCTCCCTCCCGAGCAATCCCTCCAACCATCATTGACTTAGTGGTCCCTTCTCTATCCCAACTGTCTTCTCCCCCAGCTCATGAGGCAGGCTCCCAACCTCTGGAGTTAAGTGAGTACTTTAATACGTCCTTCCCTTCGGAGGAAATGACCTGACACAGGTGGTTCATCTAAGATAAATAGCAGAGCTGGGTAATTCTCACCCCAAAACCACATTCTCCCATGTTCACCTTGGGAGGCCAAAGGGCTTAGAAAGTACGATACATATCAGTGTATGCACATATAGGCACAACTATGTGTATATACACCTGTATGCATATAAGCACACACATGCATATATGCACCAACATGAGTATATGCAGGTACACATGTATATGCACATACATCAGGCATGCATGTAAATATGTCTATGCACATATATGCATATAAGCACACATCAGGCATGCATGTATATGTGTATATGCACGTCCATGTGCACATGCATTTCCCTGGGGGAAGTCCACCTGCTTGTGGCCATGGGCTTCTTTGGCTCAGAGAACACGAGAAAAATCAGGCACAGGGGCAGAAATAGGCCAGTCCGCTCACCGCTGTGGACCTGGGAGTCCCCTGCCAGGGCTGGCATGGGGTCCGGCAACGCCTTGCGCTGTGGGGACTTGGGGGAAGGTGGGAGGACGTGAGCTCCCACCGCAGGGTGAGGCTGTGACTTCTAGGTGGAGACCATCGGGGACGCCTACATGGTGGCCTCGGGGCTACCTCGGCGCAACGGCAGCCGGCACGCGGCGGAGATCGCCAACATGGCCCTGGACATCCTCAGCTCCGTGGGCGACTTCCGCATGCGGCACGCGCCCGATGTGCCAGTGCGCATCAGGGCTGGCCTGCACTCAGGTGAGGGGCGCGTGGGGCGGCCTGCGCTCAGGTGAGAGCCACGGGAGGAGGGGGGATGCATCAGGGCTGGCCTGCACTCAGGTGAGGGCCGTCGGGGGGAGGGGGTGCATGGGGCGGCCTGCACTCAGGTGAGAGGCGCGGGGTGGTGGGGGGCGCATCAGGGCCGGCCTGCACTCAGGTGAGAGGCACGAGGTGGTGGGGGGGCGCATCAGGGCCGGCCTGCACTCAGGTGAGAGGCGCGGGGTGGTGGGGGGCGCATCAGGGCCGGCCTGCACTCAGGTGAGAGGTGCGGGGTGGTGGGGGGCGCATCAGGGCCGGCCTGCACTCAGGTGAGAGGCACGGGGGTGGGGTGGGGAGGGTTGCATCAGGGCTGGCCTGCACTCAGGTGAGGGCCGTGGGGGGAGGGGGTGCATGGGGCGGCCTGCACTCAGGTGAGGGGCGCGCAGTGGGGGCACATGAGACGGCCTGAGCTGTGTTGAGGAGCAGGGTGGGGGCTCATGGGGCGATCTGCACTCGTGAGGGGCTTGGGATGGGGTGGGGGCCATCAGGACCTGCCTGCACTCAGATGAGGGGCTTGAGTAGTGGTGGACACGGGTGGCTGTTGGACTCTGACCCTTCCCCCTTCCCTTCCCTGGGGCTCAGGCCTCAAGGAGAGAATTCTGGAATTTCTTGCTTCTAAAACGCTCCAGAGAAAAGCTCCGTGTGTTTTCTCATATTATTTTAGGATTCTAAGGTGTGACAGCAGGGAGTGGGGGTGCTCAGACCCTCCAGTCTTGTGTGTTGATCGGTGTTTGCTTGTTGGGGCAGCCGGCAAAGGCATCTTAGTCCATGCTCGACCTTCTGTGGTCCTGCACACAGAGTGAGCTCTGTGCTCTCCGGTGGGCCCTTTCTGAGTCCTTTTTGTCCTCCTGCTGGTGTTGCAATCAGACGAGATCAGAACTGGCGTCCTTCAGAACCTGCAGCCTCTTGCTAATCTTGCCACCCGCAACTCCCATCATTCCCTGCTGGCCCGCTCTCTAGGCTGCATGCGGTTTCCCACAGATCTGTGGTTCTCTGCTTTACTCACACACACACACACACACACACACACACACACACACACACACACACTCATCCATTCAATTGTTCCTCCTTAGACACTGCTCAGATACCACTTCCTCCAGGAAGTCCTCTGGGCTGGGCTGGAGTCCCCATTCTGAATGGCACAGAAAGCTTCATCCCCTCCTCCCAGCTGGAGGTCGGGCTGAGGAGTGGGGATGGCAAGACTGCCACAGGGACCTTTCTGGTTCCAGGCCCTACTGGCACTCACCGGGCACATTTGGGTTTCAGGGCCCTGTGTGGCAGGTGTCGTGGGTCTCACCATGCCTCGGTACTGCCTCTTTGGGGACACTGTTAACACGGCATCCCGGATGGAGTCCACGGGGCTGCGTAAGTGTCGCGTACTTCTCTCAAGTGAGCGCCGGGCAGGACTCTGTCAGTGACCCCTACCTGCTGTTAGGTGCCCAGTAACGGGAGCACCCCCTAGTGGCTGCATCCTGGTGAAGCAGCTGTCAGGACTTTTCACCTGCCCTGGGGTTGGCCTTTTTTGTGGTGTTGTGAAGAGAGAGTCAGGGTTCTTCTCCTGAAGGCAGCTGCCTTGCTTTGTAGCTCTGAGCTAAACGTGCTTTCCCTGGGCCTTGATTCCTCATCTGTACTGTGGGGAGCTCCTTCCCCGTGTAGCACCATTATTAATTCCTTTATTTAGGGATTTTTTTTTGGATTGGGGCCACACCCAGCGATGCTCAGGGCTTACTCCTCGCTCTGCACTCAGGAATCACTAAATCACTTCTGGCAGTACTCAGAGGACCATATGGGAGATGGGGATTGAACCCTGGTCGGCCACATGCATGGCAAACGCCCTGCTGGCTGGACCATCGCTCCGGCTCCTGTGGATCCCTTTGATGACATGGTTAGAACCGCTGAAAACACGGTGATGGTCCCACTTGCTCTGCTCCTGAGCACACACGAGCCCCCACCAGCTGCCCCTGCAGGGGTGCTCCCTTCTTAAAAATAAAAATCAATAAAAAAAATTAAACTTCTCTGGGGGCCACAAAGGTAGTACAGTGGGTAGGGTGAATGCCTTCCATGTAGGGTTCCCTGAGCCCCACCAGCAGTGAGCACAGAGCCAGGAGTGAGCCCTGAGCATCACTGGGCTCACCCAAAAAGGAAATAAAGAACAAGAAATTAAAAAAAAATGCTTCTCTGTCCTTCCTTAACTGCCAGCAACCCCCCTGCAGGTAGAAATTTTGAGGGTTTCTTGAGTTTTTTTTTCTTTTATGGGTCACAAACGGCATTGCACAGAGGTTACTCCTGGCTCATGCACTCAGGAATTAATCCTGGTGGTGCTCGGGGGACCATTTGGGATACTGGGAATCAAACCCAGGTTGACTGCGTGCAAGGCAAGTGCCCTACCTGTTGTGCTATCACTCCAGCCCCCTTGAGTTTCTGACCATGAAGTAATTCATTTGCTTTCCTCGAGGCCTCCGTGTTAGTGACCCCCTCCCTGATAGAGGGCCATGGGCTGGGAGAAGAAGCCACCAAAGGAATCAGAATTGTGGGTGTTTCTGTCCAGAGCGGGGGGTGGGGGAGAGGCGCTCTGCCCCCAGGGACGCCACCACAGGTGGTGACTGGGTCCTGCCTCTCAGCCTACAGAATCCACATCAGCCACAGCACTGTCCAGACGCTGCTCAGCCTTGATGAAGGCTACAAAATCGACATCAGAGGCCAGACAGAGCTGAAGGTGGGAGATTTGCTTTCCTGGGATTGGTGGGGAATTTCCCAAATGCCCATTTCCACGAGGAGTGGGAGAGTCTTTCCTAAGTGGCTGACGGGAGTGTCCGCCTGCGGTTAGAGACTTATCTCCCAATCCCATGGAATATTTTCTTCCTGGAGGCTTCCTCCTCCTCCTGCTGTGTGAGAATGCCCTGGGCAGTCATTTCTCTGTCCACAATCTGCCTGGGCAGCAGACAGAGTGCAGCGTGCTGGGACAGATGAGGAAGGGAGGGTCAGTGTCTCTGCTTTCTATAGGGCCACGGGGCCACTCCCAGCCGTGCTTGGCCCAGCTGTGCCAGGCAGTGCAGCCTGGACTTGGGGGTGCCGGGCATCCAGCTCAGGACTCCCCACATGTTAGATTCACCTGAACCACCTCCAGGGGCCCATCTTACAGTTAAAGGTAAAAGGTAAAGGCCCTCCCGTTGTTCATCGATTTGCTCGAGCGGGCCCAGTAACGTCTCCATTGGAGACTTTGTTGTTACTGTGTTTGGCATATCGAATACGTCCCGGGGAGCTTGCCAGGCTCTGCCGTGCGGGCGAGCTACTCTCGGTAGGTTGCCGGGCTCTCCGAGAGGGGCGAAGGAATCGAACTCGGGTCGGCCATGTTGGCTGCGTGCAAGGCAAACGCCCTACCGCTGTGCTAGAGGCACAGTGACTTGTCCAAAGCCACACAGCTGGCTTTCCACGCACTGGCTTTCCAAGCACTGTGCCTGCTCTCAAGCACTGTTAGTCTCCTACTCATCCCTCAGAACCCTAAGTTGGATGTCCTTGCTCTGCAGCCTGCTCTGACCAGACTTCTGGCACTCCCAGCAGTGGCGATTGTGCTCTCTCTGGACATATCCAGTCTGGGAACCAGAGCTCGGCTTGTTGTGTGTATGGTGTGGGGGAAACCTTGCCTCTGAGCCCTCCCAAACATAAGCAGAAGCTGCCACCAAGTGGAGCTGTGCCTGTGTTTGACTGTCAGCATGTGAGAAGGGAAATGGCACCAAGTTCCTTTCCTCCCTCGTTACTTCCAATCCCCTAGGTCAGTGGTTAGAGCTTGGCCCAGCAGGACACTGCAGGACCGGGGCATGGAAGGGCCCAGGGCAGCAGCTGGTCCCGAGGGTGGTGCGTCCTTTCCCACCCAGGGTCATGGCACACCGGGAGGGCCCAGCTGAGAGAGGACTGGCAGTTTGCAGCTGCAGGCAGAGCTGGACAGGCCGGTGTCTTGGGGTCCTTGGCTCAGGAGATGGGGACCTAGGGAGAATGAAGTAAATGAAGGCAGCTGTTCCTGTTCAGGGAGAAGACAGGGGGTATCTGAAGACCCCCAGAACAGAAAGGGGGCCAGAAAAGGAGCAGGATGGGTTATACCCAGCCTCAGGGAGGGCCTCCACGCTGGCCCAGGGATCCTGAGGAGCAATACTTATCCTTGGCCCAGGCTGGGGTATGGAATTGTCCTGTATCCTAGTCTCTGGCCTGCTGTGCCATTGTGGAGGGGGCCAGCCCAGTCCTTCAGTAGTTGGAGAGAATGACACATCATACAATGTTGGTGTCTTTCGCACGGATCCGCTGCTCATAGAATTCACGGTGCAGTGTTCATTCAACTTCTCGAACAGGTGGTTGCTTATTTGGTTTTGTGGGGCTGAGAATCATACCCAGAGCCTCCTATATGCAAGGCAAGGACTCTCGCCCTGAGTTGTGACTCCCGCCCCATTAACTTCTTTCAGTCTCACAAGTCTGAGGTTTTGGGTGTGCTGAAGCATAGAAAGGTCAAGCTAGTTGGCCAAAGTCATGCAGCCTGCAAGAACTCCAGGCTCTAGGCTGCTCTCCCCGAGCTCTGGAAATTGTGCCCCTGTAAGAAGTGGGCGAGGGAGGGGGTGGTCTGCTCGAGCAGGTGTGCTGATCACTTCTCTCTTCAGGGGAAGGGCGTGGAGGAGACCTACTGGCTGGCAGGGAAGGCCGGCTTCCTCAGGCCACTCCCGCCGCCGCTGCAGATCAAGCCTGGGTGAGTAAGAGGAATTTCCCTCCAAGGTTTGGCGGCATTTTTTTTTTTGATATTTGATATTTGTTATTTTTCTGATGATAGGAGTACTAGCTGTTGAGAGTGGAAAGCTGGGGAAAGACAGAATTCTTTTGAGATGAACCAACTATCTCCCCACGCTAGGAAGCAGATGCCCGACAGACAGTCACGGTTCAGGGTCCGGGTGAGGACCACCCGCGCCAGTCTGGCAGGCCCTGCCTGGGCGTCTGAGCACTTCACTGATGGCCTGGACAGAGCCAAGCATCTGGGCTGCTGCAGGAGCTGTGCCCGGATTGGCTAAATCCCGCTGTTGCTGCAGGAGCTGTGCCCGGATTGGCTAAGTCCCGCTGTTGCTGCAGGAGCTGTGCCTTGATTGGCTCAGTTCCGCGTTGCTGTATGAGCTGTACCCTGATTGGCTCAGTCCCGTTGTTGCTGCAGGAGCTGTGCCTTGATTGGCTCAGTTCCGCGTTGCTGTATGAGCTGTACCCTGATTGGCTCAGTCCCGTTGTTGCTGCAGGAGCTGTGCCCTGATTGGCTCAATCCCGCTGTTGCTGCAGGAGCTGTGCCCTGATTGGCTCAGTCCCGCTGTTGCTGCAGGAGCTGTGCCCGGATTGGCTAAATCCCGCTGTTGCTGCAGGAGCTGTGCCTTGATTGGCTCAGTTCCGCGTTGCTGTATAGCTGTACCCTGATTGGCTCAGTCTTGCTGTTGCTGCAGGAGCTGTGCCCTGATTGGCTCAGTCCCGCTGTTGCTGCAGAAACTGTGCCTTGATTGGCTCAGACCTGCGTTGCTGTATAGCTGTACCCTGATTGGCTCAGTCTTGCTGTTGCTGCAGGAGCTGTGCCCTGATTGGCTCAGTCCCGCTGTTGCTGCAGGAGTTGTGCCCTGATTGGCTCAATCCCGCTGTTGCTGCAGGAGCTGTGCCCTGATTGGCTCAGTCCCGCTGTTGCTGCAGGAGCTGTGCCCGGATTGGCTAAATCCCGCTGTTGCTGCAGGAGCTGTGCCTTGATTGGCTCAGTTCCGCGTTGCTGTATGAGCTGTACCCTGATTGGCTCAGTCCCGTTGTTGCTGCAGGAGCTGTGCCTTGATTGGCTCAGTTCCGCGTTGCTGTATGAGCTGTACCCTGATTGGCTAAGTCCCGCTGTTGCTGCAGGAGCTGTGCCCTGATTGGCTCATTCCTGCTGTTGCTGCAGAAGCTGTGCCCTGATTGGCTCAGTCCCGCTGTTGCTGCAGGAGCTGTGCCCTGATTGGCTCAGTCCCGCTGTTGCTGCAGGAGCTGTGCCCTGATTGGCTCAGTCCCGCTGTTGCTGCAGGAGCTGTGCCCTGATTGGCTCAGTCCCGCTGTTGCTGCAGGAGCTGTGCCCTGATTGGCTCATTCCTGCTATTGCTGCAGAAGCTGTGCCCTGATTGGCTCAGTCCTGCTGTTGCTGCAGGAGCTGTGCCCTGATTGGCTCATTCCTGCTGATGCTGCAGAAGCTGTGCCCTGATTGGCTCAGTCCCGCTGTTGCTGCAGGAGCTGTGCCCTGATTGGCTCAGTCCCGCTGTTGCTGCAGGAGCTATGTCCTGATTGGCTCGGGCCCGCTGTTGTCCTGAGCCTGTAATCTTTCCATTCTGAGTGGGAAGATTCTTTAGTCCTTGATGGCTGCGTCACGGGTGGGTAAATATTTTAATTGACATATGTCAGTAAACTGCCATACAGCCGGCTTCCCCTGTGGAGGGGTTTACAGAGCAGAGGGCACCCACAGTTTTAGCCTCAGGGTTTGTGGGGATCCTTATTTAGTCCTCCATCCTTTGGGACCCAGGCTCCTCCCTGAAGCAGCAGAGGTGTGGGAGACCCAGGGATCTTACTGCAAGAGCTGTTCCTCGCTGCACCCCACCAGCCCAGGGTGGTCCCCAGAGAGACGGGGCAAGAGCCGAGGGGCCCCCAGTGGCTGAGATTCGTCATGGACTGCATCAGCCCTGGGCTCATTGCTCCTCTGAGGAGCTCCAGGGTTGGCCATGGGACCAGCCCAGAGGGCCCTGCCCGAGTTTATCCTTCAGACTATTGCCAGCTGGTCTCTCCTGCCCATGCCGGATGGCACTCCCAGCCCAGGCCACCCCCTGTCCTCTCTCAGAGATGAGGGACACGTGGGACGCCCTGGGGCTTCCTGGGGAGGTTTCTGCACAGGGCAGGGACTTGAGGCCAGGGCTGCTCTGCTTCAGAGCCCTGAGGCCTCAGGAAGCAGGAAATGGCCACGCCGCAGGAGAGGCAGCGTAGCAGAGGGACCCACGTGTCCCCTATGAGAGTGGGGGACCCCCAGCACTATTTAGGGGGCACTAATAGTGTTACCCAGATAACTTGGCTGATGGTGTGGGGCCTCCAGAGCCACACAGACAGTGCTCGGGTGCCCGCAGGGGCATGTCTGGGGGCCACGCAGCGCTGAGGACCACACTCGTGCAGGCCTGCACCCCGACCCCCGAGAGCTCCCCCACCACGCACTGTTTATGAGCCACTTGCCGGCCTGTCCTTGGGGATTGGGGGGTTGGGGGGCATGTCTGTGGACTGCAGCTTTCGGGGTGACCCCTGACCACCAGGATCCGGAGCATGGAAGCTGTGTGAGCTGGGGAGGACCCCCTCCAGAACTGCTCTCCTCAGGGGTCCTCCGGGGTCCCTGGGCGAGGGAGAGATAGGCCTTCTGCCCTTCCTTTCCTGCAGGGCATCTGCCTGCCCTGGCCTCCCCTCTGAGAGGGGCCCATGGCCCCCTGCCCTCCCCCCTCAGCCCAGCCACTCTTTCAGAACCCCGTTCTGGTGTTGCTGCCTCATCTCCTCGTCCTTCTCCATCTTGGCCCCACAGTCTCTCAACACATTCCAGAAGGTCCTGGGAAGACCCATGACCTCTGTCACAGTCACTGGCTCGTGGGCAGCTGTGTGGCACTGCCTTGACTCTTCCTAGCACCTCAGGCCCCCATGGGCATCTCCCTGGTGACCCAACTCTCCTCCTGAGGCCTCACCATCCGAACCCTGTCCGGGAACCTCCACCATGCCCACACCTGATTCTGTCAGTCAGTCCTGGTCTCGGCCCCATCAGGGCCCACCCTGTCACTTCCTGTCCCCTGACATGCTCCCGGCAACTCTGCATCCCTCTGTGCACAGGGCCCTCCACCCATTTCCAGCCGGTGCAGGAGGAAGCTGTGATGAAATGAAATGACTGATAGTTTCAAAGGTGCACCCTGAGCAGTGCTCAGGAGCCTCCAGGGCCACTCGGGCACCGAGCTGGGCTTGGGGCAAGAGAGCATGTAGTGTTGGGGACCAAATTCAGGGCCTCACGCTTGCTGGGCGTATGCTCCAGCAAGTGCAAAGCACCTTACCTGCTTTTTAAAAAAACAAATTGGGTTGTTGAGTGGGTGGGTGCTGGCGTGGTAGTGCAGAGGAGAGGGCGCTTGTCTTGCTTGCAGCTGACCTGGATTCTACCCGCAACATCCCATGTAGTCCCCTGAGCGGAGAGCCAGGAGTGAGCCCTGAGCACTTCCAGGAGTGGCTCAAACACCAGACAAAAGCAAACTAGAGGCCCCAGCCCAGCAGTGCCCAGGGGTCACACTCCCAGGGGCCTGCGCCCCTCAGATGGGCGAGGGCTGGAGCGGCAGCGTGGGAGTGACTCTGAGCTGTGTCCACACCCCTGAGGGCCAGGCTCCTCCGTGCTGCCGCCCAGGCCCCTCTCGTCCAGCTCGCTCCCCTCCGCCCCAGCCCCCTTCCGCAGGGCTGCCGCCCTGACCAGGGGGGCCTTTGCCCTGCTGTTCCTGTCTCTGCTTCGGGGAGGGGCGCAGGGGTCGCTCTTGGCTCTCTCGGTCTTCGCTCGTGTCTCTGCGCACTGTTGTGTCTTGGCAAGTTGGTGGAGTCTGGTCCCAGCTGCAGAAGCCGGGAACCCGGGCGGTGTCTGCGCCCACGCAACCGCCCTGGCTGGGAGTGAGTCTGCAGGAGGCCCTCGCCGGCCCCCTGCGCTCCTGCACTGCCATCCTGGGTGGGAGCCGCACGTCTGACCTCATTTGTCATCCCTGAGCTCCCTTCTGCAGATGCCTTTACACTCCGGGACAGAAACTTCAGGAAGTGCCAGAAACATTTTCATCTTGCTGGCTCAGGGAGGGAGGGAGGAGAGTGGAGATCAGTCCCACGGAGCCGCGTGGGGTCTCCAGGCAGGGGGCTGAATCCTCACACACCAGGCTCGGGCTCAAAGCCAGCACGCGGGCTCACGGAGGGGTCACGCGCTCACACCTGGGCAGACCAGAACCACTGGGCATCCGGAGCCACGTGCTCACACCTGGGCACCCGGGGTCACGTGTTCAGACCTGGGCAGACCAGGACCACTGGGTGCTTGGGGCCACGCACTCACACCTGGGCAGACCAGGACCACTGGGCATCTGGAGCCACGTGCTTACACCTGCAGGACCACTGGCATCCGGAGCCACGTGCTCACACCTGGGCACCCAGGGTCACGTGTTCAGACCTGGGCAGACCAGGACCACTGGGTGCTTGGGGCCACGCACTCACACCTGGGCAGACCAGGACCACTGGGCGCTTGGGGCCACGCACTCACACCTGGGCAGACCAGGACCACTGGGCGCTTGGGGCCACATGCTCACACCTGGGTACCCGGGGCCACGTGTTCATACCTGGGCAGACCAAGACCACGTGCTCACACTGGGCAAACAGGACAGTATGTTCTCATGTGCATGTAGAACTGTGCTCACATGGGCACATGGGATCACACATGAACACACAGGATTGCGTGCTCACCCCGGAGTCCCTGGAACCATATGCTCACACACGGGTGTACATACACAACACTTCTTGTGGGCAGGGGGCCTTCCCCAGTGGAGACACAGCCCTGCCCCTCACCTTGCCTGCTGGGAGGTCGTCAACAGACGCACAGTCTCTGTGGAAAGGACTTCGGGAACCGGTGGGCGGCATTTGTCAAGGGGTTGTCAATAAGGCAGACGCTTCTTCCAATTTGAGCGAAGCTTAACTATGCTGAGCTTGCTCTTTTTGGTTTAAAAAAAAAAGGCATGTTGTCTGAGTGTTCATATGCTATGAATTTGTACCATCTGTAGAAATTACTAGAGCCTGGACATGACTGGGGAGACAGAGGAAGGGGACAGAAAGTCCTCTCTGTCGTCATAGCCCAGGCTGCAGTGGCCATAGGGAGGGCTTCGTCCTGTCCCCAGGACACTCCTCATGGGCTCTTCCACGCCCCTCCCGTCTCACATGTGTACCTGTGAGGCTGATGAGGGCCTGGCCACCCCCCAGAATTGAGCTTTTCCCTGTAAAGCTAATGCCCCACTCGACCTTCTGGGGAACACCAGGGAGGAAAATAAGCATATAGGGAGGGGGCCCAGGGTTCTTGCCCAGGACAGGGCTTCACAGCCTTCCTGTCATCTTCAGGGAAGGGGGACAGTTCGGACAATTCCCCCCCCCACTCCACCCCCAGCCCACCCTCAGGGGTCAGTATTAGGGGCTGGAGCAAGAACACGGGGCAGGGGTGGGGTGGGGGGAGGGTGTTTACCTTCCACAGACAGACTCAGGTATGATCCCCACATCTCATGTCCTCGCAGCCCACCAAGAGGAATTCCTGAGCACAGAGCCAGGAGCAATGCCTGAGCATGCCAGGTGTGGGGAGAAAAAAAAAAAAAAAAGAAAAACCACCTCACCTTTCTGAGCTCTTGAAGGGGGCACCTGAAGACAGGCGGGGAGGGATTTCTGTAAGGGGCGGGTGCTGCACCCTCACGCGTGCTCTGAGCAGTGAGCTTCATTCTGGCTTCTCTCTTTCCTCTAGGGAGCCCTGGCAGGACCTCATCAAGCAAGAAATCAAGGTGGCTTTTGTCAAAGCACGTCAGGGTCCTCAGGGGCCCAGCAGCTCCCCAGGGCCTTGAAGAGGAGAGACCTAGATGGGGCCTCAGTGGGCCCAGAGACGCTGCCCCAGGCCTCTCCGTTCCAGCCAGGAGTTGTGTGGATGAGCTCCCCAAGGCCAACGCCCTGCTCATTAATCAGTACCCTGGAGCGAGATTAATTGTCAGTTCCACAGGAGTCCTATGGATAAACATGCCTCTTGTCACCGAGGCAGTAAAAATAGAAATGTTCCCTGCCTTTCACGCAGTGCTGGGCTCTGATAAATGCCCCTGTCTCTGAGAGCTTGTTAGGAGAGGCTCTTCCTCCCCACACACTACAGCCTGGTCCCAGGATATACCCAGAGCCTCACCCCGCCCCACCTCACAGCACCTCACAGCCTCTGCTCCTCTCCGTAAAGGCCCCTTCAGGCTTGTTCCCAACACAGCCAGCACTCCAAGGCCGCACCTCCTCCCACCTCTCCTCCGAGACCGCTTCTCCCTGGGGTGTCTGTGAGGGCTGGGGCTGGGGGCCAGGGCTCCCGGAATCTCAGGGGACGGAACAAGGGGACTGCTAGCTCATTGGTTCCTAGGAAAAGGACATTTCTGTCTTCGCAAGACCCTTTGTCACATATATCCTCACACACACAGACTCACACACACAAACACACTTTCTCACACATACGTGCACACAAACATATACTCACACACATTATACGCTCTCACACAGATTCACGCACACACATATACGAACACATACCTTCTCACACATGCACAGACATGCACTCACACACATATTCTCATACACAGATTCACACACAAATACACACACTCACGTATATATATTTACACACCTGTGCATTTAGTCACACACAAATATACACACTTCTTCATGCATACACACATACACATATATACACTTACACACAAATACACACACTCACGTATATATATTTACACACCCGTGCATTTAGTCACACACAAATATACACACTTCTTCATGCATGCACACATACACATATATACACTTACATACAAATACACACTTTCTCACACACAAATGCTTGCACGTACTTTTACATACATTTGCACACTCACTTATACACACTCGTGCACAACACATGCTTTCTCACACGAACACATGTTCACAGATAACACATTTTCTCTCTCTCTCTCTCTCTCACACACACACACACACACACACACACATACACACCTACACACACCCTCATGAAACTGGCTCCTAACATCAAAGGATTCTCACCAACCCCCGAGGAGGGGTTCAGAGCACTGGGCAGGTGGGATTCATTTCTCTGATGAGGGGAGAGGGATGGGGGTGGGGGTGGGGGGTGCTGTGCCCTAAACAAAGCCATCTGGCTTCAAAAGACCCCAGGCTTGCAGGGGGTGGAGGGTGGCGCTAACTGACCTGGGGATCATTGCCAGGTGTGACACTCACAGGAACAGTTTCCTCAGAAGCAAACTGGAGCTGGAAGGCTCCACTGTGTGTCCTTGTGTGAGGAGGACAGAGCTCACTGGGCCCTGCAGGACTAGGAAGGATCCTCAGGGGACACTTGGGTGTGACTGTGTCTGAGTCCCTCTGACCTCTCTGTGTGGTCCACCTGAAGTCAGTGGGTTTTCTCTCAGGACCTCAATCTGTAAAAGGAGTGTCTGGTGCGGGGCCAGAGTGATAGGACAGCTGGTAGGGCACTGGCCTGGCACACAAGTTTGATCTGTGGGACTCCAGGTGGGCCCCCAAGCACCACCAGAAGCGATTCCTGAGTGAAGAGCCAGGAGTAAGACCTGAGCACTGCTGAGTGTGCCCAAAAAACCGAGAGAAAGGGGTGAGGGGGAAGAAAGAAAAGAAAAGAAAGAAAGAAAGAAAGAAAGAAAGAAAGAAAGGAGGGAGGGAGGGAGGGAGGGAAGGAAGGAGAAAGAGAAAGGGGGAGGGAGGGAATGAAGGAAGGGAAGAAAGAAAAAGAAAGGAAGAAAGAAAGAAAGAAAGAAAAAGAAAGAAAGAAAGAAAGAAAGAAAGAAAGAAAGAAAAAGAAAGAAAGAAAGAAAGAAAGAAAGAAGAAAGAAAAAGGGGGAGGGAGGGAAGGAAGGAAGGAAGGAAAGAAAGGGAGGGAGGGAAGGGAAGAAAGAAAGAGAAAGACGGGAGGGAGGAAGGAGGGAGGGAGGGAGGGAAGGAAGGAAGGAAGGAGAAAGAAAGAGGGGAGGGAGGGAATGAAGGAAGGGAAGAAAGAAAAGAAAGAAAGAAGAAAGAAAGAAAGAAAAAGGAGGGAAGGAAGGAAGGAAGGAAGGAAAGAAAGGGAGGGAGGGAAGGAAGGGAAGAAAGAAAAAGAAAGAAAGAGAAAGAAAGAAAGAGAAAGAGGGGAGGGAGGGAGAGAGGAGGGAGGGAGGGAGGGAAGGAAGGGAAGAGAGAGAGAAAAGGTGGAGGGAGGGAGGAGGGGGGAGGGAGGGAAGGAAGGAAGGAAGGGAGGGAGGGAAGAAAGAAAGAGAAAGAAAGAAAGAAAGAAAGAAAGAAGGGAGGGAGGAGGAAGGGAGGGAGGGAAGGAAGGGAAGAAAGAGGAAAGAAATAAGGGAGGAAGGAAGGAGGGAGAGAAGGAAGGAAGGGAAGAAAGAAAGAAGGGAAGGAGGGAGGGAAGGAAGGAAAGAAAAAGAAAGAAAAAGAAAGAAAGAAAGAAAGAGAGAAAGAAAGAAAGAAAGCCCCCCAAAAAAGTGGGTAAAGGAGTGTTGGCCTTGGTAGCCTTGATGTCCTGGGGTGAGACTGACAGGGACTGGCCACCGCCAAGCCCCTTACACAGGACTCATCCCTGCGCAGTGAGTCCCCAAGCCCTGGGCATGGCAGCACCCACCAGCAGCCTGCCTGGGGCTGGGCCAGGGCGCAGGGCAGCCTGTGAGGTCGGAGGAGGCGGCAGCTGTGCCAGGGGCTTCAGCGGTGGTGGTGGGGGGGGGGCACGTGTGTGAACGTGTGTGATTGGGAACATGATGTGACGATGTGGCCCAGGGCCCTGCGGTCTCGTGACAGCACCTTCGTGCATGCCTGCACGTGTGTGCTTGTCTGGGGGCGTCTGTGTGTGAGCCATCTGCCCGCGGACTCAGGCAGCCCTCGAGATGGGCGGGGTGGGTTCCAGACCACCACAAAGACAGAAATCCCTCCATCATGAGTCACTGAATTGTGGGTTTCCCAGCGCGCAGAGAATCTGTTGGTACTGCAGTTTGTTCGGCGAGCTGAAGCATGGCATCTAAGAAAGCAGAGACCTTCAGGAAGCGCAGCCCCTCTGGAGACCCGAAGCAGCATGGGGGGGGTGGCGGGGGGCAGGAGAAGGCACCCAGTGCGAGGTCCATGCAGACAGGCTTCGACAGGAGAGATACAGTCCAAAGGGCGCCGTCCAGAGATAAGCGCGAGGGCCCGGAGAGCTGGATGCACTTACCTTGAAAGCAGCCGGCCCCCAGCACTAGCTGGTGACTTGAGCATCACTGGGTGGGGTCCTGGAGACCCCTGAGCGCCCAGGGTAGGCCAGGTAATCCTGGCCAGGTAAGCCAGGCAGCCAGATAGCCTCAGGCCCTTGCAACGGGCCACCAGCCTGCTGAATCACCAGGAGGGGTGCCCTGAGTACCAGTGGGAGCACAGCCCCCCCCAAATCCCCAACGTGCAATCAAATAAGGTGTCTATCTGCACACACGTGCATCCACGTGTGTCTGCCTAGCTCTGTGCACGCAGGTGCAGTGTGCCCGCCTGCCACTGCTCTAGCCGTGGGTGGGCGGGAAGGGCACGTGTCGTCTGAGCAGGTGCCATCCCCGCTGTGGCCGAGCTCCCCTGCAGCTGCGGCCTGTAGGGTGCTGGGTTCAGCCTCTTGCCCCAGCTCTGCCCGAGGCCGAGGCCGTGGCCCTTAGCACCCGACAGCGCGGGAGTGATGCGCACAGACCCCAGCCCCCCACTAGGGGGCAGCCACGGCGTTCTAGAGAGAGGCAGAAGCGCCCGTGGCAAGCCCGTTTCCCAGACTCCAAGGAGATGAACTTAGGGGACAGTGAGAGGACAGCAGCTGTCCCTAGACCAAAGGCCTGACCCAAGGGGACACGGCGTCCAAGGCTTGTCTAGTTTCAGCCATTTGCACTTTCCGTGAAACGATGCCAGGTGCCTCTCAATCTTTGCAGGGACATCTGGGGGGCGCAGGCTGTCGTGTGAGGGGTTGTGGGGACCCCACAGACAGGACAGTCCTGTGGGTAGCGTCTCCCGTGGCAGGTCCCCGATGAGCCATGGGCGTCCCCACCCTGCTCTGTTCGCTGGCCTGACCAGAGCGAGGGGGAATTCCCCTTACCCCACCCCCACCCCCTCGCCAGGTCCTTCCTGCTCCCATCCCCACCCCCACTGCCAGGGACTCACCTCTGTCTCTTCCCCATCCTCGGGCTACCCGGTGATGCCCCAACTGCCTCCAGCCCCTCCTGCTGCTGTTGTCCAGGCACCCCACAGCACAGCCCCCCACCCCCACTGCACTCCGGACCCTGCTGCCCACCCTCTCCTGCCTCCACACTAGGGCCCACCTTTCCTCTCGCGACGCCAACAGTTTCACCCCGAAGGTCACCTGGTCTGGGTTGGGGAGGTGGTTGAAGGGGCTGGGCTGTGCGCGTCAGTATGCTGAAGACCCAGGTTTGACGCCCGGCACCAGATGGCTCCCAGCCGCTGCTGGAGTCGCCCCGGAGAAGAGCCAGGAGTAGCCTCTGAGCACCTCTGGGAGTGCCCCCCCATATTAAAAAATTAATCTCTGTAAATGGATCCTAGTCCTGGACCAGTGGGCTGAAGGCTGTGGCCGTGGCCTGTCACCTCTGGGTCCAGCTACAAAACCCTTCAGGCCTCAGGCTCCTCGCAAGCTCCTCCTCTAGGCCCTTTCCCAGAGTTGTCATGTGTGTGCCCTAGGAGAAGCCAGGCCCCTGGGGACGACACCCCGTCCTCGGGGCCACCAATGATGCACCGTGGACCGTGTAGGGCACTCAGCACTTTGGCATCACCCTGTAACCAGCTCCAACTTGCCTGTGCATCCAGGACACAGGAGAGCTCCTGGGGGTCCCCAGAAACCACACCACTAAGCCTCATAAGCCCCTTAAACTCAGTCTCCCTGTGAGTCACCCCCCACCCCCAGCGACTGCACGGTCTATCCTGTGTCCCCGGCTTGCCAACCCCATTGCAGTCCCCAGCCAGCCAGCACCCACCTTCCCGCCATCTCAGCAGCTGGGAGGGTCCTAGGGCACCCAGGAGTCCTACAAAGGACCCGCTCTGTAAGGGGTGCAGGGGGGAAACGTCTTTCCCCGTGATTCCCAGAAGCTCCCGACACCATCGCCAGAGAACTGGCTGGAACTGAGCCTGGATGCTGCAGAGTCACGCGTGCAGGCCGCGGCCCCGGTCACACAGTCCGTGGGAAGAGATGACGCAGACCCAGGGACAGTCTGGCCAGACCAGCTGAGGGAAACGGGCGCCAGTGAGGGTGGGGCGTGGCGGGGTGGGGGGGAAGCCGAGGGCAGCAGTCAGGTGTCCGGAGGGCAGAGGCAGGGCGGAAGGGGCGGTGTCAGAGCACACGGTGGACACGGGTCAAACCCAAGAGCGGCAGCGTGGGGTGAGCAGATGAGCCGGGAGGGGACCCTCAGGCCTCCAGGCTCCCCGCCAGGGGCGGCCCCCAAATAGTGCTTTCTCTCCCCTCTGCAGCCTCAGTTCCCCTCTCCCTTGGCACTGAAGGATGCTGCCCTCCCCAGCCCCAAACCCATGAGTTCAGCCTTTATTTTTCCTTTTGGATGGAGAAAACTGTCGGGAGAGAACAGGAAAGGAGAGTGTGGAGGATGGAGGGCGCGTGTGTGCGCAACCTGGCTGGTGCCTTGGCCCCTGGCGCAAACAGTTATTAGCAGGGGGGCGACAGCTCAGACACGCGTGGAGGAAGAAAGCAGCAGGAAGGAGACCCCAGGGGGAAGGAAGCCGTCCCAGGGGCCTGGGGGGGGGGCAGGGGAGGCAGACCCAGGAAGGAGGGGGAGGATGAGAAGGAGAGGGGGCCAGCCATGAGTCCAGGATGGGGAGGTGGGGAGAGAGAGGCCCAGGAGAGGTGCCCTGAGGTACCAATGACTGAAGGCTGGGTAGGGCAGCGGGGAGGAAGGTGATCAGGTGGCCTGGGGAACCAGGGACCCGAGCACCCATCCAGAGACCCCGGCTGCCCCGCTGGGGTGAGGCGGGCAGAGTGCCAGCAGCAGCTGGGGACCTGGGAGGTACAAAGTAGGGGCGGGGCTGCGGGGACAGGGGCTGCCCGCATGTCCCAAGAGGCCCGGCAGGCGTGGAGGTGGGTGGGGTGAGGGTGGTTTGGGGGGTCTGGTTCAGGTAGCCGGGGGCTCCTGTGCCCAGACACAGGGGAGGGGAGTTGGATGGATCGTGGGAGCGGTCAGGGAGGATTCTGGCGGGGAGGCCTGGTCACTCTGGAGGAGAACGGAGTGCTGAAAGGAAGTAGGAAGTGGAGGCAGGCTGGGGTCGGCAGGGAAGGCGGGGACGTGGTGGAAGGAAGTGGACACTGGTGTCAGGACATGGTGCGTCTGAAACTCAATCATGAAGTTTATTTTTTATTATTTAAATAAAGGAGAATTGGGTCAGATAGTACAGTGGGTAGGGTACTTGCCTTGCACGCAGCCCATCTGGGTTTGACCCCTGGTACCCCATATGGTCCCCGAGTCCTGCCAGGAATCTCCCCCAGGAGAGGTCAGACAGAGCCACGTGGAGGCGGATCCCCACGCATCCAGGCCTCACGCAGGGCGTCTGGGGGTCAGGCCTGTGGGAGCACCTCTCAGGGAGCAGCCGCCAAGCTTGGGGTTCTGGGTGCATCTCCTCATTCCAGGGCCGCCCCGAGACAGCAGACTCCTATGCAGATGTGCCCCTGCCTCCCGCCCACACCCGTGAAGCACCTGGTGTCGCTGCCGGCCCACCTGGGGTGGGCTTCTGAGGAGAGGGGCCATGACCATGTCTAAGTGCACCTGGGGCGGGGACTGGACTGGGGGTGCCCAACGCCGCCGAAAAGGTTGGAGTCCAGTGTCTGCTCACATCTTGGCCTCTCACAGCCCTGGGCCGGAGTCTGACCCACTCCAGGAGAGTCACGTGACAGAGATGAAAGGGGTCCCCCATAGGCTGTGCTAAAGAGGACCCCGGCCCAGGAGGGCTCTGTCTCTTATGCCCCACACCCAGTCTCTGGGGAAAGATGGCCACACTGCCCACCTCCCTTTCCTCCCCTCCACTCCCTACCCCACACACATGGCCCAGGCACGGTTGGGGCTGGGGCGTGGGGGGCATGAGCCACCATAAAGGAAGCCCAGTCAGCAAATGCTGGGCCCCAGCAACCAGGTGGCTGTTGGGCCCAGCACAAAGGAACTTCTCTTCAAGCTCCCACCTCACCGAGGCCCCGTGTCTCGCTGCCCGTCGAAAGGTCAGGAGCCGTCACACAGATGCGGGCAGCCGGGACGGAAGCCAACCAGGCCCTCTCTGAATGGCGCCTTTGCGCTGGCTGTGCAAGGTCCAAGTCAGTGACATGACCTCTCTGGGCTTCCTCGCGCAGAGCATGTAAAGCTAATGACAGTAGCAGCAGCAGTAGCGATACGTTATTAGGAGTCGGAGGACTTATTGATTTTTGTCTCCCAAGTGGAGCGATAGCACAGTGGGTAAGGCGTTTGCCTTGCACGCAGCTGACATGACTGATCTGGGTTCGATTCCTCCGCCCCTCTAGGAGAGCCTGGCAAGCTACCAAGAATCTCTCCCCTGAACGGCAGGCAAACTCCCAGTGATGTGTTCAACATGCCAAACACAGTAACAACAAGTCTCACAATTTGTTGTGAGACGTTATTGGTGCCCGCTCGAGCAAATCGATGAACAACGGGAGGACAGGGCTACAGTGCTAAGAGTTGCTCAGGAGGTCCCGGAACTCTCAGCCAATCGAGGAGTTCAAGTTCAGGCCCTTCGATGTGGTGCTCGGTTTACCCCGGCCAACCTGGTCGAGCGTGGGGGGCCCCAGGGCCATCCCCATGAGGCTCAGGGGTCCATGTGGGCTCGGCTGCACATAAGACATGTGCCTTAAGCCCTGAGCTCTCTCTCTCTCTCTGCAGCCCAGGAGTCGGGGACTGAAGGACTCATGAGGTGACCGTGCCCTGGAAAGTCCTGGCCAGCCATCTGTCCCCCACGTGGGGGATGTGCAGGCTCCTCCCCGGCCCTGGCCTCAGGGCTCTCTCCTAGGGGAGATTCCTAGTCCTGTCACCACCACTCTGGCTTCATGCTTTCATTTCTGCAGCCTGACGGGAGGGAGGCGGGGTTTCATCTCCCCGTGGGCTGGAGGCTGCCCCAGAAGTACCTACCACAAAACTCACCTGTTCACACCTCACCTGTGTGGCCCAGGTCAAAGTCTGCTTGAGTAGCAGGTTCTGGTACCCCTCGCTCCCTGAACCAGACTCTGGGGCCCAGGAGTAAGCTGGCAATCTGCTTGAACAAGCCCTCGGGGGCTGTTTGACGCTGTTTGGGCATTTGGAGCCCATGGAAAGAAAGAAACCTTGTCCCCCCCCCCTTGCCCACATGACCCCAGCACGTGGCCAAGAACCCGTGTCCTGCCATGTGGAAGCCGAGGCGTCGGTGGGGTTCTCTGAGATTGTGGGGGTGCTATTACCTGTGGGGCTCACTCAGGGCCACGTGAGTCCGTTTCTGGCCCTGCAGGTCTCAGGCCCAGAGGCAGCTCGGAGCTCGGCACTGGGAACCCAGACTTAGGGAGGGTCAGGTATTGGGAAAGGATCTCTGGGGGGCCCAAGAGACGGGGTGCCCCCACCCTGCGATGCCCGCGGGGGCAGAAAGGGCCCACATCTGCCCCGGGTCTCCTGAGCTCTGGGGGCATTGGCCTCTGAGGCAGCCCCTTCTCTACTTCACCATCGCTGGGTGCCCTACTTGCCAACAGTTCCCTCCACCCAGGGGCAGGATCACAGATCTTGGCGGGAGGAAGTCAGAGTCAATAATCAATAATCAAGGTGACACAGTTCTTAGGGTCCCCAGCTCAACAGCCCCTCAGAGCCAGCAGAACAGCTCCCTTGTTCTACAAGCACGCGAGAGCAGGACTTGCTGGTGAGACACTGGCCCCTCTCACGGCTGCTGGGCCCTCGGTCACGCCACCTTGGGGTGCTCTCCAGAACCTTCTTCCCTCTCCTCCTGGCCTGGCTCTGCAGCTGTGCCTATGAGCTCAGCAGTGACGCCGATGACACCCCAGACCCCCCTGGGTGGAGAGAAGGGCACACACATGTGACCGCCCTGTGGTTAACCTGGACGCACGTGTCTGGTGGTCCCCAGGGCCCGGGTGGCAGGTTCTCGGCAGAGCTGCCAGGTGAGGCCTGGGGCTGCGGTTTCACGGTCCGTGGCCCTGCCTGCTGCACCCGGACTCCCCTCTCCCCTCACACTCCTCCTCTCCCTGGGGGTGGGGTCTCCCAGGGGTCATGGGGGAGCAGGGTCCAGCCTGGTACCCATCCTCCTCAGGGTCCGAGGACTCGAGCCTTTATCTGCCCGGAGCTGTGGGGCCTCAGGCAGCCATGCAGTCTCTCTGTGCAGCCGCCCCTATGCAAAGGCTCCCCTTCACCCCTGGCTGCCAGGGAGGGGCCGGTCAGTTCCAGTCAAGGACCAGACACCAGTCAGTCCCACAACCCGCCCCAGGACCCCTTGTTCCTCGCAGCGAGGCCCACACACACGGTCCCTTGAGCAGCGTTTGCGTCCCAAGCACCCAGCGTTGGCTTTGGGTCCCCAAACGCCCGACAGCTGACCCGGAAGCATTTGTTCTTCTCTCCCACTCTCCCCAGTGGGAGGCCTTTGGCGGGAAGGGTCTAAGCCTTCCCCGGTCCTTCCCTCTCTCGTTCTACAAGTCAAATGAGGACAGTGAGAGTCAGAGAGGTTTAGCGATTGGTGCCCGGTCACACAGGATGTGCGCGTTAGTTACTGCCTCTGAGGCCACTCATCTCTGTTGGGACCATCGATTTCCTCCTCGACTGAGGCAAACCGTCCCGGTGAACCCTGCGCCTGACTTGGTGCCTGAGGGGGTCTTGTCCCACCAGCACGGCTGCCGTGAAGACGCCAGAAACCACGCCTGCTGTCTTCCCTGCGAGATGTCTGGAGCGATCCAGACACGTCCACCAACACCCACCGGGGAAGGCTGGGCGGCCACTGATGAGCAACCTGGGAAAAGGTGTGCGGGCAGGAACCACACAACACTGGCCAGGAAGTCGGTATGGTGGTCTTTAGAGGAAAGACTCCCCTCCCCCAATCTATTCCTCAGCAAAGCAATCGGCTCCCCCGCCTTGATGCTCCTCCTCCTTCCGGTCAAGTTCAGGCTCCTAGATCTGGCCTCTGGGGCCCCTGGGCTCAGTCATCACTGTGTCCTCATCTGCCTCCCCTCCGGCCGGCCTCTCTACAAGGGTCCGTCCTGGACATTTAACCTCATCCAGGAACTGCGCGGAGGCCCCTGGGGAGGAGGCCCTAGTTACCGAGCAGGGCCAGCGCCCACCAGGTGCTGCACACACACACACATACTCTGCACCGAGTCAGCCCAGGGGGTGGGGGTGGGGGTGGCAGTGTCCGCTATTATTAGTCTCATTTTGCAGATCAGCAAACTGAGGTCAGCAAGTTCAGGCAATCAGAACTGCGGAGCAACGCGGCAGCTGAAGGGGTGCTCGGTGTGTGGCTTCCCGCGTCAAGCCCTCTGGACCCAAGAGCCACCCACCTGCAGCAGGTGGCATGCTTGGGTGCCCAGCTGTCGGAGTCCCGGGGGGCCCCAGCCAAGCACTGAGTGACTTAAGTGATCAGGGCCACAGCCTTCGGGGTGTAGGGAGATGGGCACGCCCACAGCCCCTGCATCACCTCCCACGAGCCCCACTGGAAGCCCTGTGGTTTCAGCCTGGGCTGGGGGGCAGGGGGGGAGGGGGGGCAGCAGCTAGGGCGGGAAAGCCTGGGCAGTGCGGGCACAGGCTGGGTCCCCTACACTCGGCCCTGACACTGGCGGCTAGCTGGAAGGCCACGTTATCCACCCACTTTAGAGACAGGAAAAAGGAGGCTCGTCCCTGGGACACCTGGCAGAGAGGGGGCTGAGATCTGAGTCTCTGGGAGGGAAGCAGAGGACCTGGACCTCCTCCTCCCCAGGTCCTGCCCTCCCCCACCCCCATTCCTATCGGGGGTCGGTTTCTGGGGAAGGGTGCCCAGCGCTTGCCCTGCGGGGGGTCCCCATGAGCACACAGATGGGGCCGGAGAGAACAGCCTCCTGGAGGGGAGTCAAGGAACCCGGCGTGCAAGCCTCACTCCGCCCCAACAGGCCACGGGTCCCAGGCGGCACTTCCTCCCGCCCCGGCCCCCAGGTACAGGGGGGCGCCCCGCCGCCGCCGGTCTACCCTGGAAGAGAGGCGGCGGGAGAGGAGCTGGGTCCGGCGGTTGGAGCCCCTCCCCAGGCACCCAGCTGGGGCGCGCCCGGCAGGCCAGGAGGCGCTCCCGGCTCCTGGACCCGGCAGTTTGGGAAGCCTCAAGCCCTGCTGCTCACGGCGGCAGTGCTCGGCGGCCCAGCACAGGCCCCGCAAAGCGAGCCCGGGAAGGCCACTGGACAGGACACTGACCCTCCCATAGGCGCTCACTCGGGACCGGTCACTAAACCTTTAGGCGGGTCCCTTCGCCTCGGTTTCCCCGGCCAGTTCACTAAGGACCCCGGAGTGGACCGGGGAGGGCGCGCGGGGATCCGGAGGGGAAGTGCCCAGCCAGGACTGGACAGCGGGGCTGGCCCGGCCGGGGGATCCCCCTCGGCGGCTGCCCCAGGGCTGGCGGAGGGGTCACTTCCTTCCGCGCTCGGTCCCTCACCTCTCCTGTTTGCCTCCGCGGAGCGCGGCCGCGGGGGAATCGGAGCCGGATTTCCTGCGCGGACCTGCGGCTCCCGGCGCCTGGCCGCGCCGCCGCTGACCCCGCCGGCCCGCCGGCCCGCGGACTGCACGTGCGGGGGGCGGCGCCCCCGAGCCGGCGGCCGGGCGCTAGGACCGCGCGGCGGGCGGCCGGCGGCGCGCGAGGCTATTTAAACCGGCCGGCGCCCCTCGCGGGCCGAGCTCGGTGGGCAGCGGGCCGGACCCCGGGACAGGGCCGAGCCGCAAGATGCGCCGCGGCCGCGCCGAGCCAGGTAGGAGCCCCCCGCGCCCCGCCCCCGCTCCGGGCCCCCACTGTCCGGGGCCAGGTCCAGCTCGACCCACCGCGCCGCCCAGCCCGACTCGACCCGGGCCAGAGCAGGGGCGGGAGCGCGGGGGACACGGGGTGCGCGGGGGACACGGGGTGCGCGGTGGACACGGGGTGCGCGGGGGACACGGGGTGCGCGGGGGACACGGGGTGAGCGGGGAACACGGGGTGCGCGGTGGACACGGGGTGCGCGGTGGACACGGGGTGAGCGGGGAACACGGGGTGCGCGGGGGACACGGGGTAAGCGGGTGGACACGGGGTGCGCGGGGGACACGGGGTGCGCGGGTGGACACGGGGTGAGCGGGTGGACACGGTGTCCGCAGTGGACACGGGGTGCGTGCACAGTGGACACGGGGTGCGTGGTGGACATGGGGTGGGCGCGTGTGCGGGTGAACACGGAGTGCACGGTGGACACAGGGTGAGCGGGTGGACACGGGGTAAGTGGGTGGACACTGGGTGAGTCTGTGTGCGGATGGACACGGGGTACACACTGGACATGAACATGGGGTGTGCAGTGGACACGGTGAGTGGGTGTACGGGTGGACAAGGGGTGATGGGTGTGCAGTGGACACGGGGTGGACACAAGGCTATGTGTGTGAGGTGGACACGGGGTGTGCGGTGGACACAGGGTGTGCGGTGGACACGGGGTGGACACAGGGTGATGGGTGTGTGGTGGACACAGGGTGATGGGTGTGCGGTGGACACGGGTGCGCAGTGGACACAGGGTGGGTGTGTGTGCAGGTAGACATGGGGTGTGTGGGCGGACACGGGGTGAGCAGGTGGACACGGGGTAAGTGGGTGGACACTGGGTGAGTCTGTGCGGATGGACACGGGGTGCACACTGGACATAACATGGGGTGTGCAGTGGACACGGTGAGTGAGTGTACGGGTGGACAAGGGGTGATGGGTGTGCGGTGGACACGGGGTGGACACAAGGTTATGTGTGTGAGGTGGACACGGGGTGTGTGGTGGACACGGGGTGGACACAGGGTGATGGGTGTGAGGTGGACACGGGTGCGCAGTGGACACGGGGTGGGTGTGTGTGCAGGTGGACATGGGGTGTGTGGGCGGACACGGGGTGAGCAGGTGGACACGGGGTGAGCTGGTGGACATGGGGTGCTCGGGTGCGTGGGTGGACATGGTGATGGGTGTGGGGGTGGACACGGGGTGCGTGGGTGGACTCGAGTGCATGGTGGACATGGGTGTGGGTGTGTGCAGGGTGCGTGTGGGGTGTGCCCGTGTGAGTGAGTGCATGAGGGTCCTGTGGGAGTGTGTGGGAGGGAGCACACGTGCGTGAGTGTGTGTGTGCATGGCGCTGAGGCAGGGAGGCGCAGGGGTGGCGTCTGCTGTGCTGGAATCTTCCCCCGGAGGCAGATGAGGCTGGGGTGTGGGTTGTACCCTGGGACTCTGGGTAAGTCACTGCAAGACTCAGTTTTTCTTTTCTCTTTCTGGTTTCGGGCCACTCCCCCCTGGTGCTCAGGGCTCACTTCTGGCAGTGCTCAGGGGTTCCCGGGATGGGTCCCAGCAGGTGGGGTGCCTGCCAAGCCAGCCCCGTCCCTGCTGGGGCTCACAGAGCCGCGCTTTCCTTTTTCATCCCGGCCAGAAGGAGGCCCCGTTCCACAGGGGACAGGCACTGCCCGAGCAAGTCCAGCCTTGGGCCGGTAGAGCTGGGCTGGGGGCAGCCGCCTCTGAGCCTCGGTGTCCCTGCCTGAGAGTGGAAGCTCTGCTGGCAGCTGGGCTTGAGGAGAGTGACCGAGGTCTGGATCCCGCGCTAGAGGCTGCAGCATCTCTCGGGTGGCCACGGGCCGTAGAGGTCCCCCCACCCTGCCTCCACCTTTCTGCCCCCAGCCTCCTCCCCAGGCCGGGTCTCTGCAGTAGCCAGGCAAAGATGGGGTGTCTGCTCTTGTCCCCCACCACAGTGCTTGGGGGCAGTTGGCGCAGAGCCAGATCCAGGCTGCGGCCAGGCTGAGGGGCTGAAAGGTGAGGGGCTGGGCCCAGAGACTGCAGGCGCCTGGTCCTCTGGGCTCCTCACAGCCTCCTGGGCACCATGGGGGGGGGGGTGCCCTTGTGGAGGGTCCCTTCCAGCCAGAGATCAGAGCATGGCGGTCAGGCAGGGGTCTGTCCCTGTGCGGGCAGGTGGGACGGGCGCCCCCCCCCCCCCCATCCCCTGCAGCTCTGACTTCAGGTTCCCCTCGCACACTCGCCACCAGCCCCCACCCGAGTGTCTCGCCACACCACCACCACAGCCCCTCACCTCTTCCCGAACACCCCTTCACCCCTCCCCTAGTACCACCTCATCCCATCACCCCTCCCCTCCCTGAGAGAGTGAGTACCCCCTCACCCCTCCCCTCCCAGTCAGCTCCCCTCCCCCCTCCCCCCCCCCCCCCCCCCCCCCCCCCCCCCCCCGTCAGCTCTCCTCACCCCTCCCTGACCAGTGAGAGTGAGCGCCCCCTCACCCCTTCCCTCCCTTCCCAGTGAGAGCAATCCTCCCTCAGTCCTTGTCCCCACAGTGACCCGTGGGGGATGAACAGGCCTCAGGGAGGGGTGGAGGGGCAGCAGGGGCAGAGGCCCGGGGCAGTTCCAGGCTGCATGAGGGCGAGGGGATGAGGCCAGGACGGGTTTCTTGTCTGTCCACAGGCCCCAGAGTGGCCCTGAGGGGGGACAGCAGGCACCGACTGCTCCAGGGAAGGGTCCGTGGGAGGTGTATGGGGGGCACTGCTTTCGTGGGAGGTGTATGGGGGGGGTGGGGGCAGTGCAGACAGAACCCAGAATGGGGCTAAGGGCATGGCAGGTGTTCAAAGGCAAGAAGCACTGCTTCTGGGTGCCCAGTGCTTGGCCGCTAGCCGGGGACATGGGTCCCAGAGGAGCGGGAGATGGCCCTACACTTTCGGGGGCTTCCTGTCAGGGGAGCCTGCTCCGAGCTGAGTCCTTGGGACCTGAGGATGGGGCGGGCCCCATTGGGAGGTGACACTCAGGGAGATCCAGGGCCAGGAGCACTGAATGTGGAAGGGAGGAAGCAAGGCATGGGGAAGGGGAGCCCCCCAAGAAACGGGCATGGTCAGGGGCCCAAGTGGGGGGTCAGGATGGGGGACAGAGGCCAGGCAGGGCCCAGTCTTCAGAGCATTCAAGAGAATGTGAAGATTTTGCATTTTAAATGGCAAAACAAAATCTGTGAAAGCCCCACCGGCAGAGGAGAGAGAGAGAGAGAGAGAGAGAGAGAGAGAGAGAGAGAGAGAGAGAGAGAGAGAGAGAAAAGCTGGGGCACAGGGCTGGGGAAGGGGGCAGGGTGGGGGGTGGCAGCCTAAGGAAGGGATTTAAAAGATCCGTGTAACCTTGGCGAGTTGGAGCAAGAGTAGATGACCGGCTGGAGCAATAGTAGTCCCTCAGGCAGGCAGGGTGCACAGCTTACACTCAGCCAACCCAGGTTCCATCCCCGGCATCCCATACAGTCCCCTGAGCCCTGCCAGGAGTGATCCCTGAGCACTGAACCAGGAGTGACCCCTGAGTCCTGCAGGTGGAAACTCCCTTTCCAATAAAAAAAAAAAAAGGCTGGTGAAGCAGCCTCTGCCTTTAGACATGTCAGCAAGAATACTAGCAGATTGCCACCAGAAGGGGGCGTTGGGGAGAGGCGTGCATGAATGAATGAATGAATGAATGAATGAATGAACTTAACGGAGTTTCGTCCCTACCTGGAGCCTCTGGCTCCTGCCCCCTCCCACCCACCTGCTAGGAGAGAAACGTTGGCCCAGCAAGTGAAAGTCGAGGCCAGAGTAAGCGTGGAGGGCAGCGGTGCAGGCCAGGGCTGGCCCCCTGCCCGCACTTCCTGTCCAGGCCTCAGGCCCGACCTGCAGACAATGGCAGGGATTCCAGAACCAGAAAATCAAAAGAAAAGGGACAAAATAAAAATGAGAGGTTGGGGGCAGGTGGGGGGTGGAATTCCTTCTGGGTCCAGCAGGAGGGGCTGGGCTGGGCAGTGGTTGGGTGGAGGTGGGGGAGTGCTGGCCATGGACTGGCCTCGCTCCCCATGTCACCGAGCTGGCCCTGAGTCTGGTCTGGAGCCCTCTGGGTTCCTCGGCTCTAGCTCAGCCCACCTCCCACTCCAGACTCCCTTCCGCCGCACGGGGTGTCTCTGGAAACCGAAATCGGATCACCCTCAGCTTCAAAATTCCTGCTGGGCAGAGAGTCAAGGCCAAGCCCTTGGGTTGATGCTGGGGGCCCTTCGTGATGGGCTCAGCCCCTCATTGCCCAGCTCCAGCCGGGGGAGGAGAGGCCTGGAGGTCCCAGAGGGTGAGGATGGACACGTGTGAGGGTGGGACTCGTGGTAGTGGGACAAACCAGGGATGTGACCCCGTGTCTCCTGCCTTCCTTCCACAGAGCCATGAACTGCTTGTTCCTGCTGTCCTTGGCCGTCCTGCCGCTGGCCCTGGCTACCTCCCAACACCGCGCAGACAAGGTGCCCTGTAAGATGGTAAGAAGAGGGTAAGCCCCCTCCCCCCCACACACACCCCGGGGCTCTACGGCCCCAGCCCCAGTTTAGAAGTCAGAGACGTTCAAAGAGGTTTTGGGGTTTTTATGGCGGTGGTTTATTTGAGACCATACCCTGCAGAGACCATGCCCTGACTCCTGGCTTTGTGCTCAGGGGTTACTTCTGGAGCAACTCAGGGGACCATATGGGGTGCTGGGGCTCGGACCCAGGGGAGGAGCAGCCGGGCACCAGCCAGGCACCAGCCGGGCACTGCGCCCAGCTCCCGCACCTCCCCTGCACTTCCTTTCCAGGCCCTTCTCCCTGCAACTGGGCTGGAGCGATAGCACAATGGTAAGGCGTTTGCCTTGCACGCGGCCGGCCTGGCCGAGCTGGGTTCGATTCCTCCGCCCCTCTCGGAGAGCCCGGCAAGCTACTGAGAGTATCTTGCCTGCAAGGTAGAGCCTGGCAAGCCACCCGTGACGTATTCAATATGCCAAACACAGAAACAACAAGTCTCACAATGGAGACGTTACTGGGCCCGCTCGAGAAAATCAATGAACAACGGGAGGACTGTGCTACAGTGCTCCCTGCAACAGCAAAATGAGGAGGGGTGCAGGTCCTTCTAAAGGCAGACCTCATACTCCTCCCCAGGACCCCTGGAAGTGTGGGCGCAGTTAGGTGGGGGGCTTGGAGTGCCGGGAGCAACAGGACCCCGGGCATGTGGGCATCTGGGCCATCACGGCTTACCAGCACCTTCCTCACGGGCTGTGCTGGGTAGCCTGGTGCTGTCCTGAGCTTGTCTGGGCTCCGTGCAGGCATCTGGAGCCCGATCAGAGCATGTTGGGCCCTGGCCTGAGCTTTCGGGCCCGTCCCCAGAAAGTCCGGAGGTGAAACACTTTCAGGCGGGACATGGAATCACATCCCTGGCTTGTCCCATCACCAGTCCCACCCTTAGTGGCTGCTTTCTGTGCTCAAGGAGGAAGCTGGGACAGCCCTGGCTCTGTCAGATAAGGCACGGGGTGGGATGGGTGGGGGTCCTGGAGGGGTCTCATCTCGGGGGAGTCCACCCTGCTCTGCTCCGCTTCTTTGCTTTTCTGTTTCCTTTTCTTCTTGATGTTTGGGTCACAACTGGTGATGCTCAGGGCTTACTCTAGGCTCTGCACTCAGGAATCACGCCTGGTGGTGCTAAGGGGATCCTCTGGATTGCCGGGGATCGAACCCGCTCAGCCACATGCAAGGCAAATGCACTACCCGTGTACTGTTGCTCCGGCCTCTCCTCTGCCCTCCCCCCTCCTCCCCTGCCCTCCCCTGCCCTTTCCCCTCCCCTCCTCTCCTCTCCTCTTTTTGGTTTCGGGCCACACCTGCAGGTACCCGGGATTACTCCTGGCTCTGTGCTCAGGGATCGCTCTTGGCGGGGCTTGGAGGACCACATGGAATACAAGGGATCAGAATGGGGTTTTCTGTGTGCGAGGCCAGTGCCCTCCACGCTGCGCTGTCTCTCTGGCCCCCGGCCTCCATTTCTTTAGTGGTTCCAGTGGGGTGAGTCCTGGGGCACGTAAAGGAGAGGGTGTCCTGAGCCAGGATGGGTGCTCTGAGACGGGTGTTTCTCCTGGAGGTGAGGCTGTAGGAGCCCAGGAGGGCCCTGGAGGCTGTGCGGAGTGTTCCTGGAGGCTGGCAGAGGGGACAGGCAAGGAGGGCAGGCTGGGCATCTGTTCCGCACAGCGTCTAGCTCAGGGCCACCACTGCAGGGGACCAGCCTATCACAGAGCCAGGAGAAAGGCCATGCCCACCAGCTGCCCAGCACTGTCTGTGGGGGGCTGCCTTCTCCTATGGCCCCTACCCTGCGTCTCCCGTGGCCCCACACCCTGTCTTCTGGCACCCCCATCTCCCAGGACCCCTCTTTTCTGCAGAGGCCCTCACCCTATCTCTTGGTATCCCCCACCCTGTCTCCCAGGGTCCACCACCCTGTCTCCCAACACCCCATCTCCCGGCACCCCCGTTTCCCGGCACCCCCGTCTCTCTACACCCCCATCTCCCAACACCCCTGTCTCTCAAAACCCTCATCTCCCACACCCCCTGTTTCCTGGCACCCCGATCTCCTGACACCCCCATCTCCCACGCCCTCTCTCAGGCTCTCTGCTCTCTGGCCCTGGCTGGACACAGCATCCCCCTTCTCTCTCCTTTCCGGAAGGCGGCTGACACTTGGGCCAACGGTGTCTGGGACTCTCAGCTTCACCCACTCCTCCAGGGCCCCCCACAGCCGCTTGGCCAGCCCCTTCCCTGTCTAGCAGGTCCCCATGCTGATGGGCCCAGTTCAGGGATAAGTGTGAGGAGCACAGGACAGTGAGTGCCATGAGGGGTCCTGGAGCTGGGTATGCAGGGGGACCTCAGGGAGCAGGGATGTGGAGGACAGCCCACGGTGGACGAGAGGGACAGGGGCTGCTGTGGCGACTGGGCAGCTCCGGGACACGCAGGGAGCTGGGGAGCCAGGGCACAGGGCCACAGAGAGCCTGAGTGCCCTGTAGGGGGTGGAGAGTGACCAGGACACTGTGCAGAGGGCACCGGGCAGAGGGCAGGGTCCGAGCCTTTGTCAGGTGCATGGCAGAGGGGAGATTCTGAATGGACAGGTGGGCTTGTGTGGTCCTCTGTGGGGAGAGTCAGGAGTCCCAGGTGCTGGAGACTGCGGGAGGGAAGCACATTTGCAGAGGGAATTCTAGTGCCCGGGTTAGACCCCTAGCACTGCCACAATAATTAATGGCTTAAAATAGAAATCAAGAATCCTAGCTCCAAGAGCTGAAGCTATGGCTTGTACAGAGAGCCCTTGTGTGTGGAAGGCCAGGGTTCAACCTCTAGCACCACAAAATCAATTCCAAACACTGAAGAATTTTAGTTGCAGAAATCAAATGTGATGGAAAGACAAAGCTCTAATCCCGGTCTGCTCCTTACCAGCTGCGGGTCCCCCCTGGCCTCTCTGAGCTAGGGGCCCTATAAATAGGGGTTCTCCTTCTTGTTGGCAGGCTCTGATGGGGTCCAGGGAGGTGACGGGCTTTTCTGTTTGCTTTTTTTTTTTTTTTTGCTTTTGGGTCAGCAATGCACAGGGGTTACTCCTGGTTCTGCACACGGGAATCACTCCTGGCAATGCTTGGGGAACCACATGGGATGCTGGGACTCGAACTCGGGTTGGCCGCGTGCATGGCAAACACCCTACTCGCTGTGCTATCACTCCAGCCCCTGCTTGCTTTGTTTGGGGGCCACACCTGGCAGTGTTCAGGGCTTACTCCTGGCTCTGTGCTCAGGGATCACTCCTGGTGGGCTCAAGGGAACGTATGAGGTGTCTGGGATCAGACCTGGGTTGGCTGCATACAAGGCAAGCACCATCCCGGCTGTGCAGTGCTCCAGGCCTGAGGCACAGGCTTTAAAGTGCTCCGTCATGTGAACTGCTGAGTGGGTCGGTGGTGGGGAAAGGGCCACGTTCTGGGGAGGAGATGGGGCAGGGCTCAGTCCTGCCCCCGAAGGACTTGGCCAGGCCCCGTAGCCATCTTGTTCCCCCCCATCCCTACTTCTGCCCTCACCCCCAGGGCACAGGGGGTTCTGGGGCGCAGCAGTGGGAAGGAGGTCACGACAGGGGTGCATCGGGAGAAAAGATGGCCCCAGCAAGCTCTGTGGGCAGGGGGGTTGGGGGGTCGGGGGCGCTTCCTCCCCTTTGCAAACATTTCTCCACGCGTGGATTTCAGTCTGACCCCAACTGGGTTTAGTGGATGCTCTGGGCCCAAAGATGGTCCTGAACCATGGAGGCAGGAGGCTAGTACCCCCTCAGGGACTTGCTGCTTGCTGGCCTAGGGCTCCCTAAGCTTTGTCCACTGGGCAGTCTTCAGGGGTGGAGTGGGGGCGGGGGGGCTCTCTCACCCGTAAGCTCGGGTAGATGGGTCAATGGGACAGACTACGCCAGACATTCTGAAGACATTTCTGCTAAACGAGCCCCCACATTCAGTTACACGCCCCCACAGTTGAAGCAGATGGACTCTGGGCGAGGCCTGGCCCCACTGCCTGGGCCTGAGAGAGACTATGGCCCATGGCAGCTGCTCATCTGTCCTCTGGTTGGCCAGTCATTGCTCTGTCCCTCTGACCATCAGTTTCCCAGAGGCCCGGCCTGTCCCGGGTGCAGCTGTGGGGGGTCTCCATCCAGACTCGGGGTCATGAAGCGAGGATAGAGGAGTGTCCGGCATGTTGGGTTACCAGAAGAGGCCCCACCGAGCCACCTGCCCGCGGGGGTCAGGTCTGGCTCACCCTCCTGCCCGGTCTCATGCCTGCTCTCCCCTCTCCTCCTCCCCAGGTGGACAAGGAGGCCTTGTGCCAGGGCCTTGGCCTGCTGCAGGTGCCCACTGGGCTCCCGCTAGACATGGAGGCCCTGGACCTGTCCAGGAACCAGATCCGGGACATCCTGGCCACCCCTCTGGGCTTCTACAGGGCGCTGCGGCACCTGGACCTCAGCGCCAACGAGATCAGCATCCTGGAGCCGGGGGTCTTCCAGGCCCTCCCGCTGCTGCAGAGCCTCAGCCTGGCCCGCAACCGCCTGGGGGTGGGCGCCCCGCTGAGCGGCGGGGGCCTGGGCCCGCTGCCCCGCCTGGCCACCCTGGACCTGTCGGGCAACAGCCTGTACAGCGGCCTGCTGGAGCGGCTGCTGGGGCCGGCGCCCACCCTGCGGGCCCTCTCGCTGGCCGAGAACAGCCTGACCCGCCTGGCCCGCCACACCTTCCGCGGCTGCCCGGCGCTCGAGCGCCTGGACCTGCACAGCAACGTGCTGCTGGACATCGAGGACGGCGCCTTCGAGGCCCTGCCCCGCCTGGCCCACCTCAACCTGTCCAGGAACTCCCTCACCTGCATCTCGGGCTTCAGCCTCCCCCAGCTGCGGACGCTGGACCTGAGCTGCAACAGCCTGGAGGCCTTCCAGACGGAGCCCGAGCCGCGCGCCGAGTACCAGCTGGCCTGGCTGGACCTGCGGGAGAACCGGCTGCTGCGCCTGCCCGAGCTGGACGCGCTGCCCCGGCTCACCTACCTGAACGCGTCCAACAACCTCATCCAGCTCCCGGCCGGGCCGGCCGGCGCGGGCCGCGCCGACGCCCACCTGCCCTCGGCGGGCCGGCCGGCCGGGTCCCTGTCCGCGCCCGGCGGGGCGGCCAGCAATGGCTCGCTGGCGCCCCGGCTGCTCAACCTGGACCTGAGCTACAACGAGATCGAGCGCGTCCCGCAGGAGTTCCTGGAGCGCCTGCCCGGGCTGCGCGCGCTGAACCTGAGCCGCAACTGCCTGCGCGCCTTCGCGGCCCCGCGTCCAGGCGCGCTCCCCTGCCTCGCGCTGCTGGACCTCAGCCACAACGCGCTGGCGACGCTGGAGGTCGGGGCCGGGGCCCTGGGCTCTCTGCAGACGCTGTTCTTGCAGGACAACGGCCTGCAGGACCTGCCCGCCGACACCTTTACCAGCCTGGCCAGCCTGCAGCGGCTGGACCTGCGGCAGAACCGCGTCCGGCCCTGCGGGAGCCCCGGGGCGCCCGGCTCCGCGCGCTGCGTGGCCTTCTCGGGCATCCCCTCGCTGCGCGTCCTGAGTCTGGTGGACAACGAGATGGAGACGCTGCGGGCGGGGGCCTTCCGAGGCACCCCGCTGACCGAGCTGGACCTCTCGGCCAATCCCGGGCTGGAGGTGGCCACGGGGGCCTTGGAGGGCCTGGAGGCCTCCTTGGAGGTGCTGGCCCTGCGGGGCAACGGGCTGACCGTCCTGCAGGTGGACCTGCCCTGCTTCAGCTGCCTCAAACGGCTCAACCTGGCCGAGAACCGCCTGAGTGCCCTGCCGGCCTGGACACAGGCCGTGTCCCTGGAGGTGCTGGACCTGCGGAATAACAGCTTCCGCCAGCTGCCGGGCAGCGCCATGGGCGGCCTGGAGCCCAGCCTGCGGCGCCTCTACCTGCAGGGCAACCCGCTCAGCTGCTGCGGCAACGGCTGGCTGGCCTCGCAGCTGCACCGCGGCCAGGTGGACGTGGACGTGGGCGCCGCCCAGGACCTGCTGTGCCGCTTCGGCTCCCAGGAGGAGGGCTCCCTGGGCCACGTGCGCCCCGAGGACTGCGAGCAGGGTGGGCTCAAGAACCTCAACCTCCTCCTCCTCCTCACCTTTGCCCTGGTGGCGGCCATCCTGCTCACCACGCTGGCCACCTGCTGCTGTGTCCGCCGGCAGAAGTTCAGCCAACAGTACAAGGCCTAGAGGAGCGTGCAAGGCGGGTGGACGATGTGGGGGGTGGCCACTCAGCGTGCGCCCAAGGGGTGCACGTGACGCCCTCCCCTGGTGGGTGTCGTGGGTGAGCCGCGGTGCACTCCGGAAGCAAGAGAGGCCGCCGGCTCAGCACTCCCACGGTCCACTAGCTTGCGGCACGCCCTGGACACGGGGTGTGGGTGAGGAGGGCACAGCCCAGCCCTCAAACCGGTGCAGGTGGGAGAAGGCGGCAGTCCCAGACCCCGGCAGGAGGCGCGTAGGAGCCCCCTGAGCTTGCAGCTGGCCGAGGGCTGCAGGGAGGAGGGTTTGCCCGCCTGGGCTCCAGGGAGACTGTCATGTCTCCTTGTGACGCTCTGTCTTGCCGGGACACCAGGTGCTGGTGGCCTGGATGGTGGGTGCTTGAGGCAGGAGCAGCACCTGCTGGCGCCCTGTCCGTGGCTTTGTGGAGTTTCTGCCCTGGATCGGCCCATTCCGGGCCCCCTGGGATGGGGTGGCCACCCTGGCCCCGGCCCTCCTGTGATCTCGGTCCTGTTGTCTGACGGGCAGGAACTCTGGCATCTGGTTCTGCTTTGCACCAGGCGTGGCAGTCAGGATGCAGACCCCACGTGCCTCTCACCGCAACCCTCTGAGGTTGGCGTTCTTCATGAATGTGGCTCTCGAAGGTCCCAACCGGCGTCCCTGGCCAAGAAATGCCAGGACTGGGACTCAGGTGCTTACCCTGTTGGCTGCAAGCCCAGAGCCTTGCCCAGGACGGGGTGTAGACGGGACGGGGCCCTGGAAGCTGAGCCTCTCCGTGCTGCCCCTTGCTCTCCAGCCAGGCCCCCTCGCCCCGCCCTGCCTCGGTTTCTCTCTGTGTCCTCTCCTCGTCTCTCGAGCCCCTCACCCAGCTGCTCCCTCCACTGAGCAGAGCCAGTGTTCGAGACTCGTTGAGTCTCCCCGTTGCAGTCAGATAGGGAAGCTGAGGCAGGCAAAGAAATACTTCGTCTGCTCAGAGCTGCGCAAGTCACTGACAGCGGCTGGGGTGAGGTGAGGACTTGGAGAAGTGGGGCCATTGTGGGCCGGAGCGATAGGACAGCCAGTAGGAACTTGCCTTAGACACGACTGATGGGGCTCTGTTCCCAGCACCCCATCTGTTCCCTCGAGCCCACCAAGACTGTCCCCTGAGTGCAGAGCCAGGCGTATGCGCTGAGCACTGCAGGTAAACCTCCAAAACAAAACGGAACACACCTAAAACCAGAAAACCGATTGGGCATCCGACCTCACAGGGATGGTGCAGGGGTGAGAGGGGTCGGACCCGTATGGTTTGCTTGCTCAGCTTCACGTGACAAGCCGACGCTGGCTCCAAGGCTCTTTCTGGTTCCCACCATGCAGGAATTTTTCCCCCTAGAACAAGGAGTAGAAATAGCCCTCCTGACGTGACCCTCCGAGCCATCCCTCAGGGACTTGCCTTTGTCCGGGAAGGAAGAGGCTGGGCCAGGCGTACGGCTGCTCTCTTCCCCCGTCACTGTGCTCGCTTCTGATACTGCTTACTGCTTAGGAAAGCGTCGGGCAGCAAAGGTCCTTCCTTCTCTCCACCCCATTTTACAGACGGGAAAACTGAGGCCCAGAGGAGGTCGAGGACTCAGGGAGTCAATGGCAGAGTTGGGGCTGGTTCCTGCCCTGCTTGGGGTCCGGGGGGCGGTAGAGGGGGTGGGGGGCTCCAGCCCTGGGTGGGCTCACACTGGTGCACACAAACACTCCTCAGGCATGGCGGGTGGGCACGGCTCCGGCTCGCCTGCCCGAGATTCAGGAACACTACCCAATGCTGCTCACTCCCGGGCCCGGGGCCCCTTCTTTGTATAACCCCTGTGACGGAATAAAGCCATTTCTGCAGAAACAGTGTGGCCTGGAAGCTTGCTGTGGGTTCTCGGCTGCAGTGCTCTCCTCTGCAGGAGGGGTTAGAGGGGCCTGGGGCTGGGCAGGCACACTGCCTGGCCCTGAGGAGGGGGACTGGGCCAGGAACCTGGTGCCCGTAGCCCTTTCCCTGCCCTCAGAGGCCAGCAACTGCCTCCTGAGAGTGCCCCTCCCCTCCCCCTCTCCTTCCCCTCCCCTCCCCTCCCCCACCCGCTGCCCCTCCCCCTCCTCCCTCTGTTCTCCTCCCCCTGCCCTCTTCCCCCGCCCCCTCCCCTCCCTCTCCCCTGCCCTCCTCCCCCTCCCCCTGCTCCCTTCCCTCCCTCTCCCCCTGCCCTCCTCCCCCTCCCCCTCCCCTACCTCTTCCCTCCCCCTGTCCCCTGCCCTCCTCTCCTCTTCCTTTCCCCTCCTCCCCTCCCCACTTCCCCTCCATTCCCCCTCCTCCTCCTCCTCCCTCCCTCCCTACTATCCTCCTCTCTCTCCCCTGCCCCTGCCCCTCCCCTTTCTCTCCTCTTCCTCCCCCTTCTCCCCCTTTCTCCCCTTCCCCTCCTCCCCTTCCCCCCTCCCATCTTCTCTTCCTCTCTGATCCCCTCCTCCCCTCTCCTCCCACCCCTCCTTACCAGTAGTCCCCGACCCACTTCCCCACCTCATCCCCCTCTGGGTACAGTAGCCCCCCATCCTGAGACTCCCTCAGCCCTGCACCCCACGGGCCTTCTCCAGACTCAGGCAATCTCAGCCGCCCCCCCCCCCCCGCCCACCTCCTTGACCCTCACACACGGGCCTTACCTCACCTCCCATCCACACCCTGCCCATCCCGCCTCCCCTCTGCTTCTGCCAATCCCAGGGCGCTGTGGTCCTCGGGCCTCCCCTTGCTCTGCTCCCCTCTCTGGGCTGTCTGAAGGACCACCTTCCCCGGTGCCTGTCCTGCCTCATTGGTGGCCACCCCTGGCTCTGATGACACCCACGCCTGCGTCCTGGCACCCAGAGTGAAAGCAGACAGCAGAGTGGGGGGAGGGGTAATCGCAGGTGGCAGATCCCAGTTAAATTTAGGAGAGCAGGAGGGCCAAAGGAGAGCCCCCCAGATGGGGGGAGAGTTTGGGGTCCAGGAAGGACCAGGCTGCTCCCCCAGTGCCGGCATCTGCGTGCCTGAGTCTGCTCCTCCCTGCTGCCTGGGCCACTCAGGTCCCAGTGGAGGAAATGGGCGTGAGAGCGGTGCGGGCCGGGCCGCCTGGCCCCAAGCCCGCGAGGTCCCTGACCCCTTTTCCTGGAAAACAGCAGCGCTCAGTCACCTGGCTGAGACCCCCAACGAGGCAGAAATTCCTGTTTTCAGCCAAACACGGACACCGTTGCCAAATAGGTCATGGGAGCAGTGGCAGGTTCCAGGCGCCAGCCCCTGCCACATCAGCCCGAGGGTCAGGGGGGCCGGACGAGGGAGGGAGGAGAGGCAGCACCCCAGGGTGGGGGCCCTCTGCAGGCCGAGGTGCAGTGCCCAGATTCATCCTCTGCGGGGCCTTTAGGCAGTTCCTGGGCTCATCTCTAGCACCTCCAAACCGAATCACAGAGCCCTTTGAGCACTGCTGTCCTGTTTCAGTCCCGCCGGCTTGGGTGTGATGCCTCCCTGTAGAGAAACGGAGACACATAGGCCACAGCTGTAAGGGGCCAGGGCTGAGACCGACCCCACGGCTGCCCATGCAGAGTCAGTAAGCTGCCCACTGCCTAGCACTGCCTCCTGGCCCTCCCCCAACACCAGCCGCCTCCTGGAATGTTTCACCACAGCCCGCTTCCTACCCACTAGCCAAACTCCTCCTTTTCAACACTCGCCTGCATCACCACCTCCAGGCAGACCTCTCTGCTCTCCCCTCCCACCGCTCATAATTCCCATCTGCGTCATTTGCTAGAGAGAGTGGTCCTACATCTGCCTTACTGTGGGAGCCAGCACTGGGCGGGTGCAGCAGAGGTTGATTGACCCTGTGACCCCTGCCCTTTGGGAAACCCCCCAAACTTGTGGGGATTAAGTCCAGACTCAGACAAATATTCTCGGACACATCCAGGGGACCCAGAGGACATGGGGGGGGGGGGAGAGTCCAGGGATTTCATCTCACTTCCTCCTTTCCTTCCAGTCCCTCTGCCTCTGGGACTGTCTTATCTTCCCCGCCTCCTCCCCCCCCCCTTCCCCCTCCTCCTCCTCCTCCCTCCCTCCCTACTATCCTCCTCTCTCTCCCCTGCCCCTGCCCCTCCCCTTTCTCTCCTCTTCCTCCCCCTTCTCCCCCTTTCTCCCCTTCCCCTCCTCCCCTTCCCCCCCTCCCATCTTCTCTTCCTCTCTGATCCCCTCCTCCCCTCTCCTCCCAGAGAGCAAGGAGGGAGGCCAGGCTGTTTATAGGAACTGGAGCGGCTCCATCCATCAGCTCTGTTTGGAGCCGGGGCCCAAGGATAATAAATGCCTCGGCCCTGCCCCAGCTGTGCTCGGCCTGAACTTGGCCATCTGAATCTGAACTCCGGCTCTCAGCCTGCCCGTTCTCAGGCCCAGCCCCCGCCCCGCCCTCCTCCTCCCCCAAGGCAGCCTGGGAAGGATCCAGGGCCTGGACTCCACCTCGACTTCGTTTTGGGGGGCACATGGCAAGTCGGGCTGCTTGCCTGTGCCTCTGTTTCCCCAGCTGTGAAATGGGGTCACGGTCCCTTTCCCCGCCCTCCATCCCCACTCAGCCTGCTTGTGAAGCAACAGTGACTTGAGCATCTGCTCTGCGCTGGCCCCTGCGGGCTCTCTGGAGAGCCGGCCAGACCGCCAGTGGCCGAGCACCAGAAGAGGAAGTGGTCAGCACGGCGAGGGAGGTCCAGATTTGGGGCTCAGGCAGTTTGTTTGCCGCAGGGAGTGGCTCTCCCAGCTGGAGGGATGGAGTGAGGGGAGATTTGGGGGACATCCGTGCTGGCCTCACAGGGCAGGGTGGGATCACAGCCCGGGGGGAAGAGTTTCCAGCCCATCCAGGCTGCAGGCAGACACAGGCTGGGGTGCAGCTGAGGGTCTGGTCTGTCTCCGCCCTATGTCAGCCCATCCCTCCCGACTTGGCCTCCTGATCTTCCAGCACCTTCTTTTCTGAGCTTATTCCTCCCTCCTGGAACTTTCCTTCCTCTGGAGTGCTTCAGACGGACATTCCCGGAATACTGCATGTCCCCAGCCCGAGATCCCCCCAAAGATCATCCTAGAAAGTGTAAGATTAGGATAGGAGAAAGCCAGTGGTCAAGAGCAGATGCTTCTGGAATGAATCAAGGACTGAAGAAGAGTGAGTCAGTGGGAAAGAGAGTGAGTGAGTCAGGAAATAAATCCCACGGACCCTCGGTGCGCAGAGCCCGCACGCCATACAAGGTGTTAAACATACAAGCTGACGCCCTGCAGGAGAACCGCTGCCCAAGGGGGCCGGGAAATCGACCTACGTGCCTGGCCCCACACGCTCACGGCGCCATCTACCAAAAGGCCTGGGAGGGGCCGGAGCTTGGCTAGAGGAGCCGGAAGTCTCTCGGAACGTGGATCCATAGCCCCTCACGCCCTTGAATTTATCAAAACGCTTGGGTAGAGCTAGAGCCACCAGGGATGCCCACACACTCCTTGTCAGGTTGTTTTTTGGCGGGGAGGGAGGTGTCCCACCCAGCTGTGCTCAGGGGTTACTCCCGGCTCTGCACTCAGAAATCACTCCTGGCTGTGCTCAGGAGACCCTCTGGGATGCCAGGGATGGAACCTGGATTGGTTGCATGTAAGGACTGCTGTCCTGTCACTCGGGCCCCTCTTGTCATTTTTGGAGCGGCCCCCTATGCTGGGACTCACACACCACTTCTGCCCTCTGTGCTTTGGTGGCCTGATTCTACCATCACGGGGAAGGAAGTTGTCAGGGGGGTGGGGGTGATGCTCTCAAGGGAGGGGTCCCGAAGTTAAGCGCTGTGAAAATGGGGCTGGCTAGGTCACCGGGTGAGAGGGTCTTGTCCCAAAGTCATCTGTTTTAAGGGCTAGAGAGATAGTACAGTGGGTAGAGCGCTTGCCTTGCACATGGCCCGTCCATGATGGGTTGAGTTCAATCCCTGACATTGCATATGGTCCCCTGGAGTAGTACCACGAGGAGTAATTCCTGAGTGCAGAGCCAGAACTAATTCCTGAGTGTTGCGAGTGTGACCCACCCTCTGCCACCACCCCCACCCCCGCCAAATAAATAAGGAAAATCCAAAGAATAAAGTCCTTTGATTTTGAATTTTATTTCATTGTGGACTTTTGTGTTTTGTTTTGTTTTCTATTGTGCATAAAAATCCTCCCTTCATTTCCCCGGCCAGCTAATGCCAGTCCTCCCCTCTGCCCCCTGGTGACTGGCATGAACTCTCTCTGCTCTGAGGTTATTGATCACTGACAGATACATTTAAATTGTACTCAAACATGCACATGTACAATGGGCTGCCCCGGCTCCCAGGCAACCTCTGATTCCGGAAGTAACGCCCACAACCTGCCCCCCAGCGCCATGTTACAGCGCAACAAAGAAGAAAACCGACTGGGGGGCCCCACAGCTCTCGGAGAATGCTCCAGATCCCAAACAGAGCCGATATCACCAGGAGGTCCCAGATGGGGTAGGTGTTGCATACCGCCTTCTCCAGATGGAACCCCGATGACCATGAGCCTGCAAGCGGGCACCAGGACATTCTTTCCAAACCACGCAGCCGCATAAGCGGCCACGTGACATCTCCTTATACACAAAGTGATCAATGGAAAGTAAATCATCCAAGTTTCTCCCTGAAAATCAGACTTAAACTCTTTTGCAAACTATAACACCCAAAAGGAGAGAGAGAACAGAGGGGAATGCCCTGCCACAGAGGCAGGGTGGGATGGAGGGATGGGGAGTGGGAGGGATACTGGGATCCGTGGTGGTGGGAAATGGGCACTGGTGGAGGGATGGGTATTCGAAATAAATTAATTAAAAAGCTTGGGGAAAAAACATGCACGTGTGATCATGTGCTAGGGCTTTATCTTCCTATATATATAAGGACAAAATTCTGTTATGTCCAGTTTCTTTGATCCCTCTTCTTTTATTCAGCAGTAACTTCAAGGACATCCCCTGCCAAGGAACGTACAACTCTGATTCATTTTTGACAAGGCGCAACTTTGTCAAATAGTGCGACTATTTCCTCAGTTATTCAGCCATTCCCTAGTTGATAGTCATTTTATTATCCTTTCTGGCACCTACAAACCTGCCACAAAAGCATTCTTGCCGCTCACAGGCTCCTGCTCAATTTTATCATTACAAGTGAGATTCTCAACTGATGAACGTTACCCATGATATATGCTTTTTTTTTAAAAAAAAACATACTTTATTTTATTTTGGTTTTGGACGGTCACACTCGGCTGGGCTCAGGACTTTTCCTGGCTTTGTACTCGGGAATCACTCCTGGCAGGCTCAGGGGACCATCTGGGGTGCCGGGTATTGAACCCAGCTGGCCACATGCAAGGCAAGCACTCTACCCACTGCACTATTGACTTAGCCCCAAAGCCTGCTTTGAAACAAGACAGCAGTGCTTCATATTTCCATGAACCCTTAGGGGAAGAGCATCTTCCAAGCCTCCCTGTCAAATGCAATTTTGTGACTTCAGCTCTAAAACAGTCTCCTTACTTCATTGTTTGAGATCACATCGTTTGGCTTCAGTGTGTGTATTTCAGGAGACCTTCAAACAAGCGTTGTAACATCACACCATCACCACGGCGCTGTCCGTCCCCTTCCACCCTCTCTGCACACTCCACTTTCCCCCCACAACCTCAGTTCTGTGGTTCAAATCCAAGCTCAGTTTTCAAGTGGTTTTGTCTGTTCTCTTGCATTGTCTCTTGATATCTCACATAGGAGTGAGCTCATCTGGTATTTATCTTTCCCTTTCTGTCTTCCTTGGCTTAGTACAACACCCTCCATGTCCTTGCAAAACGCAAAATTTTATCTTTTCTTATAGCCGAGTAGCGTTTCCTCGTGTCTGTACGCCTCTCTTTCCCCATCCATCTGTTGTTGGGTGTCTGGGTTGCTTCCATATCTAGACGACTGCAAATAGAACTTCAGTAAACACCAGAGTGCGTATCTCCTTTCAAATTCGTGTTTTTTTTTTTTCACTCACTGAACAGATAGCAGATACCAGGATTATTGCTGAATCATATGGCAGGTCCCTTTTTAGCATCTTGAGAAACCTCTGTACTTATTTCCAAAGAGGGTGCCCAATTTACATTCCCAGCCATGTCTTGGGGGTTCCTTTAGCCTCCAGCGTTTCAGCAGATGCTGTTTCTGATCTTTGTGATATACGCCATTCTCACAGGTGTGGCTTCTCATTATTGTTTTGATTTACAGCTCTGGATAATAAATAATGATACATATTTTATTCTCACGTGCCTGTTGGCCATCTCATTGTTACCTTGAATCGCATTTCTCTGCAGTGGGATCTGAGCAGCTGTTTGGACAAAGACTTCAGAGAATTGTCCATTTTGTCATTTGCCCCTTTTTCCTGTTGAACTATCCCCCCCCCCCCCCCCACACACACACACACAAACCTCTTCATTTGTAAAAGCTTGATGTATATTGTGGCTATTGAGCTTTTCCTAGCAATTTTATAAGAAATATTTTCCAAATCTCCTTCCTTGTCTTTTGACCTTGTAGTTTTGTTTTGTTTTGGGGCCACACCTGGAGGTGCTCAGAGCCTACTCCTGGCTCTGAGCTCAGGGATCATTTATGGAGATGCTCAAGGGAACCACATGTGGTGCTGGGGATTGAACGCTGGTCAGCTCCATGCAAGGCAAGCACTTTACTATCTCTCCAACTCCTGCTTTGTAGTTCTATATTGCTTATTTTTGTTTATTTTTTGGGGGGGCACACCCAGTGGTGCTCAGGGGTTACTCCTGGCTCTACACTCAGGAACAGGGCTCCAGAGACCATATGGGATGTGGGGGATCGAACTCCATTTGACTGCGGCAAGGCAAGAGCCCTTCCCTCTGTACTATCGCTCCAGCCCCTTCTCTCTGTTTCTTTCTTTTTTTTTTCTTCTTTATTTATTTATTTATTTATTGAATCACGGTGGGAAAGGTTACAAAGCTTTCAGGTTTAGGTCTCAGTCTTGCAAATATCAAACACATTTCCCTTTACCAATACTTATTTTTTACCATGAAGAACCCCAATAAAACCCCACCCCCCACCCCTCCCAGTCCCTGTGGGGCAGATGAATTCTAGTTAACACTCTATTTGCTTTGATTTCTCTGTTTCTTTTTGATGCCTTGTTTTTCCTTTATAGTTTCTTCATTTGATTCTTCCACAGTCGCTTAAATTTTCTTACTTCCTCTTTTACATTTCGATCTTCAATCAAAAATGTATTTTTTATGGGAAATTTTGGAATAAATGCATTTTTATGACAGATTGTCCAGAGGGAAAATAATGGTGCTAATATAGCTTATTCAATAATTAAAAGCTCATCCATCAGCTATTAAATTCTGCTCTTATTTATCTTTGGGATCTATTGTTGGCTCTGTTCCATCCATTCCATTGGTCGGTTTCTCAAACCCTGAAGCAATATTCTGCGGCTAGTTTTAGAGTTTGTGATAATGCCCTCCTGGGCAACTCCTCTGTTTGCATCGTTATTATTTTCAAATAATAATAATGCTGCTCTTGGGCCTTTATTATTCCACATAAATATTAAGATACTTTCACTGGAATTGATTTGAGGTGAATTGGTGGGGATTTGGGTCATACCGGCGGTGCTCAGGATTCCTCCTGGCTCTGTGTTTGAGTAATCACTCCTGGCAGGTCCCAGGGGGTCGTATAGGGTGCCAGGGACTGAACAGAGAGGGTCACATGGAAGTCCAGTCCCTTGATTTGGGGCGATTGGCACGTCTCCAATATTAAAATTTCCCACCCAGAGCCACACGGTGTGTCTCTCTCTGCTTAGATCAGACTTCTACCTTTCCCACGACTATATAACCTTCATCCCCGTCTCTGTATGGGCTCTAGGTCTCTCTGTTAGGTTCATCCTTTAAAAAAAATATTTTAGTATTTAGTACCACTGTAGCACTGTCCTCCCGTTGTTCATCCATTTGCTCGAGCGGGCCCAGTAACATCTCCATTGTGAGACTTGTTGTTACTGTGTCTGGCATATCAAATACGCCACGGGGAGCTTGCCAGGTTCTGCCATGCGGGCAAGATATTCTCTGTAGCTTGCTGGGCTCTCCGAGAGGGATGGAGGAATCGAACTCAGGTCGGCGGCGTCGGCCGCGTGCAAGGCAAACGCCCTGCCACTATTTACCATAAATATTTATTTCATTTTATTTTATGCTTGGCTTTGGAATCACACCCGGAGATGTTCAGAGCTTACGCCTGGCTCTGCGACTCAGGAATTACTCCTGGCGGTGCTCAGGGGAGACCATATGGGGTGCCAGAGAATTGAACCCAGGTCTGCCATGGGCAAGGCGAAAGGCCCGCTATTGATCTGGCCTCCGTTGGTTTCATTCCTGACTATTTTATATTCCGTGTCAACACTGTAAGTGGAATATGGGTTTTTTTTTTTCTATTTCCATTTAAACATGTTTGCTGACAAAATAGAGGACAGTGATTGGTTTTTATATATTTTTCTAATATCCAAAAACTGTGTGATTTTTCTTTTTTCCCCTTTTTGTTTTTGGAACCTGGTTGGCGGCGCTCAGGGCTCACTCCTGGTGGGGCTCAGTATGCTGTGTGTGGTGCGGGGGAGTGTCCAGCCCCTGTAAGCTGTCCTGCCTGCTGTAACTCCTGTACTGGAGCTCCTGCCCAACTAAAAAAAAATAGTTATTTTCTTTCTTTTTGTGGTCATGTTGAGGTTTGGTTGGTTTGTTTTGTTTCTGACAGGACTCGTGGGACCCCATGTTCTACCAGAAGTCAACCCCAACAGGGCCAGTTCCATGCAAGACAAGCACCTGACCCGTTCTGACTTTTCTTTCCAGCCCCTTTCTTCTGAGTTTAAATAGATCCATTGGTTTTGTTTCTGCATCTGTGTTTGGTTGCTCTGCGAGGGTCCCTTGGGTTTTCTGGGAACCCCATTGTGCTGGCTCCATTGTACCCAGGGTTTCCTCGAGGGCCTCACCCAGTGGCACCTGCCCCCCCCTCACCAGCCCCCACCCCCTCCCTTTCTGGCTACTTTGTTTCACAGAGCAATTTTGTTCCACTCACTGGAATTCTGCTGTAGAGCAAAGGTTAAAATGGGTGGTCCAGGGTCCAGATTTAGTCTCTGGGCATGCTTTACTTGGCCCACACAACAGTTTGCAAAAAAAAAAAAAAATCTGCATTACTTGCCAACATTTAAAACTTATAGAGGAGTCATTTCATATGGGAACACAGAAGGATCTGGAATCTGATTTTTCTTAAAAGATGAGAAAACCTGAGGGCTGGGCCCCACCTCCACCCCCACCCCCAGGCCCATGAGCGGCAGAAGCTACGAAACTTTATCTTCCCACCTAGACAGCCGGGCCTCAAGGACACCAGCATCCAGTCCCCTCTGCACCCCAGGGCATGACACCCATCTGACTCCCTTCATGAAAACTCTCTCTACTGTCCCATTTGCAGGCTGCAAGGACACCAAGTTGGGAATCCCTACCAGCAAGATACGATCTTCATCTTACTGCGGACTCTGTTGCTTTTTTTTTTTTTTTTTTGGTCTTGTTTTTGGCTTTTTGGACCCCACCTAGCAGTACTCAGGGCTTACTCCTGGCTCTGCACTCAGGAACCACTATTTGCAGAGGCCTGGGGACCATTTGCAGAGCCGGGGATCGAACAGGATTGGCTGCATGCAGAGCAAGTATCTTAATCCAACTCTCCAACTCTGGAATATGATTTCGAAATGTCATAAAATATACAACGCACACAATTATAAAGGAAATCAATTAACTGACTGCTGTTGCCAAAACATCGAAAAGAATTTGAGGGCCTAGAGAGATAGTACAGTGGGGAGGGCGTTTGCCTTGCATGCAGCAGACCCAAGTTTAATTCCCGGCATCCCATAGGGTTCCCAGAACAGTGCCAGGAGTGATCCCTGAGTGGAGAGCCAGGAGTTACGCCCAGACAGAGCACCGCTGGCTGTGACCCCCAAAGAAGCCCCCACCCCCAAATTAAAAAGTTTGGATTTAGAAACAAATATTTGTAATGAACATATAAAAGAAGGAGGCCCAGCAATGCCTGCCCTCACGGACACTGCCGGCCGTGAGCAAGGTCACGGCTCCAGCCAGGCTGGAGACAGCTGCGATGTCTGTGTCTTCTGCCTCATGTCACAGAGAGGTGAGCTCTGGGGAGTTTGAGGCGTCCGCTCACAGCAGAAGAAGCTGTTCTGCTTTGATCAGGGGCTCACAAGGAAAAGAAAGATGTCATTTCTGTTCTCATCCAAGTTTGCAAACCCCAAGAATTCGACCCAGGCTCCCACGGATCTGGGGTCAAGACGCCTGCTTTGGGAAGAAGGCGCTAATGGCAGCTACAACAAAGCAAATAGCAAAGAAACAGGATCCCACAGAGCCCCCCGTCCTGCGTGTGCTGGGTCAGGCAGGCCTGGGTGTAAATTAGATTACTGTTTCTGGAGGGCTCTTTGGCAGGCTACTCCAAAAATCTTAAAAATGTGCATCTGCTTAAACCCAGCAACTCTAGTTCTCGGAGTTTCTCCTAAGGAACAAAGGCGTTGCCAGAGGAACACTGAGTGTGATGACGACCCCTAGTCAGCTTTTACCTGCAGCTTAGAGGGGGTAAAGGGCCCTTTTGGGTTAAAACAGAATTCTTCTTAGAGAATGATGATCCCTAGTGGGGAAAAGAAAAGCAAATGGAGCCAGAGAGGTAATAGCAGTGTAGTAGGGTGCTTACCTTGCATGAGGCCGACCCAAGTTTGATCCCCAGGATCCCAAAGAGTCTCTGAGCAGTGCCAGGAGTGCTCCCTGAGCACCGAGCACAGAAGAAGAGCAAAGAATGTTTACATGTAGGGGGCTCACTGATAAAGTTCAGCCAAAGGGTACTTGCCTCGCACGCATGAGGTCCTCAGTTTAATCCTCAGCACCACAAAAACACTTTGTATTTCAAACCAGGCTTTCAATTCTTTCTGCAGAAATACATAAAAATTTATTAGAAATTCTTACTTGGAGGAAGAAGCTCTTGGAATACGGGGTGTAAGAGAAAGGAGACTTTCACTTTTAACTTATGGCTTTAAATAGTGTTTGGATTTTACCACGTATATCTACAACTTTTATATTAAAACAAATTTTATTAAAAAAATAAAAATCAAGGATGTCTTTTGCAGAAAGGAGATGAAATCATGAAGGGAAAATAGCCCGTGGAACTCTCCCAAGGCAGAGTTCTAGCGAGGAATGAGGCATCTCACACTACATCCGTTTTATTTTATTTTTATTTATACATTTATTATCAAAACACTGTGATATAGAGCATTACAAAGCTGTTCATGATTGGGTCTCAGTCATACAATGTTCTAACACCCGTCCCTCAATCAGTGTACATTTCCCACCACCAATCACCAATGTCCCCAGTTTCCTTCTTGCTACCGCCATTCCAGTGTGCCTCTATAGCAATGGCAGACACTTCTCTCTCTCTATCTTCCCCCCTCCTCTCTTTCTTTTTATCCTATTACATCATAATTTTATTTTATTTATTTATTTATTTATTTATTTATTTATTTTTTATTAGTGAAACACCATGAGGTACAGTTGTAGACTTACAAATTTTTGTGCTTGGGTTTCAGTTATACAATGATCAAGTACCCATCCCTCCACCAGTGCCCATTTTCCACCACCACGGGTCCCAGTATCCCTCCCATCCCCCATCTCCCCCATCCACCCTGCCTCTGGTGTCAGGGCATTCCCTTTTGTTCTCTCTCTCCTTTTGGGTGTTGTGGTTTGCAAAAGAGACATTGAGTGGCAATCATGTTTGGTCTATAGTCTGCTTTCAGCATGCTTCTCCCATCCTGGGAGGATCCTCCCAACACCCTTTATTTGGTGCTCCCTTCTCTATCTGAGTTCCCTTTTCACCTAGCATGTGTGGCTGGCCTCCACGCCACGGAGCAAAATTTCTGGTGCTAATCTCGGCTGTTCTTGGGTGTTAGTCTCCTATTTTGTTGCTTTATGTTCCCCAGATGAATGCAATCTTTCTATGTCTATCCCTCTCTTTCTGACTCATTTCGCTTAACATGATACTTTCCACGTAGTACCACTTGTATGTAAATTTCACGACTTCATCTTTTCTAACAGCTACATAGTACTCCATTGTGTAGATGTACCAAAGTTTCTTTAACCAGTCATCTGTTCTTGGGCACTCAGTTTTTTTCCAGATTCTGGCTATTGTAGAGTGCTGCAATGAACAAACAAGTACAGATGTCACTTCGACTATACTTTTTTGCCTCTCTGGGATATATTCCCAGGAGTGGTATTGCTGGATCAAATGGGAGCTCAATTTCTAATTTTTTGAGAATCGTCCATACTGTTTTCCAAAAGGGCTGAACCAGTCGGCATTCCCACCAGCAGTGAAGGAGGGTTCCTTTCTCGCCACATCCACGCCAGCACCGGTTCCTTTTGTTCTTTTGGATATGGGCCAGTCTCTGAGGTGTGAGATGGTATCTCATTGTTGTTTTGATCTGCAGCTCCCTGATGATTAATGATGTGGAGCATTTTCTCATGTGCCTTTTAGTCATTCGGATTTCTTCTTTGAGAAAGTTTCTGTTCATTTCGTCGCCCCATTTTTTGATGGGGTTGGATGTTTTCTTCTTGTGGAGTTCAACCAGTGTCTTGTATATCTTTGATATCAATCCCTTGTCGGATGTGTATTCAGCGAATATCCTTTCCCATTCTGTAGACTGTCTTTGTATTTTGGTTGCTGTTTCTTTTGAGGTGCAGAAGCTTCTTAGTTTAAGATAGTCCCATTTGTCTATCTCTGTTTTCACTTGCTTGGCCAGTGACGTGACATCTTTGAAGATACCATTAGCTTCAATATCATGGAGGGTTTTGCCAACTTTGTCTTCAATGAACCTTATGAATTCCAGTCTGATGTTGAGGTCTTTAATCCATTTTGATCTTACTTTTGTACATGGCATTAGGCAGATATCTGAGCCCACTTTTTTGCATGTAGCCATCTAGTTTTGCCAGCACAATTTGTTAAAGAGGCTTTCCCTGCTCCACTTCACTTTTCTTGCCCCCTTATCGAAGATTAGATGATCATATGCTTGGGGGAAGATGTCAGTATATTCAACCCTGTTTCATTGGTCTATAGCTCTGCCTTTGTTCCAGTACCATGCTGTTTTAATTATTACTGTTTTGTAGTAGAGTTTGAAGTTAGGGAGGTTGATTCCTCCCATTTTATTTTTCCTAAGAATTGCTTTAGCTATTCGTGGGGGCTTATTGTTCCATATAAATTTCAAGAGTGTTTTCTCCATTTCTTTGAAGAATGTCATCTATATCGTAATAGGGATCACATTGAATTTGTACAGTGCTTTGGGAAGTATTGCCATTTTGACAATGTTAATTCTCCCGATCCATGAACAGGGGATATTTTTCCATTTCCTCGTGTTCTCTTTTATTTCCTGAAGTAGCGTTTTGTAATTTTCTTTGTACAGGTTTTTTGCTTCCTTAGTTAAGCTGATTCCTAGGTACTTGATTTTTCTGGGGCACAATTGTGAACGGGATTGTTTTCTTCATGTCACTTTCTTCTCTTTCACTATTTGCGTATAGGAAAGCCATGGACTTTTGGGTATTGATTTTCTAGCCTGCAACTTTACTATACAAGTCTATTGTTTCTAGGAGTTTCTTGGTAGAGGTTTTAGAGTTCTCTAAGTATAGTATCATATCATCTGCGAATAGTGAGAGCTTGATTTCTTCCTTTCCTACCTGAATGCCCTTAATATCTTTTTCTTGCCTAATCGCTATTGCGAGTACTTCCAGTACTATATTGAACAGCAGTGGAGAGAGTGGGCATCCTTGTCTCGTCCCTGATCTTAGAGGGAAGGCTCTCAGTTTTTCCCCATTGAGGATGATGCTTGCTGTAGGCTTGTGGTAGATGGCTTTAATTATGTTGAGGAAGGTTCCCTCTATTCCCATTTTGGCGAGGGTTTTCATCATAAACGGGTGCTGGATCTTGTCAAATGCTTTCTCTGCATCTATTGATATGATCATATGATTTTTATCTTTTCTTTTGTTGATATGATGGATTATGTTGATTTATTTCCGAATGTTAAACCATCCTTGCATCCCCGGGATGAATCCCAGTTGGTCATGGTGTATGATCTTTTTGATGAGTTGTTGAATTCTATTTGCTAGTATTTTGTTGAGAATCTTTGCATCCATGTTCATCATCTCTCTCCTCTCTTTCTCTCTCCTCTTTCTCTCCTCTCTCTCTCTTCTCTCTCTCTCTCCTCTCTCTCTTTCTCCTCTCTCTCCTCTCTCTCTCTGTCTTTCCCTTTGGGCATTGTGGTTTGCAATACAGATACTGAAAGGTTATCATGTATATCCCTTTACCTACTTTTTTACCTATTTTCAACACTCAGTTCTTGTCCAGAGTGATCATTTTCAAGTTTTATCATCATACTCTCAAATTAGGGTACCTTGGGTATGGCTTGGTAGTATGAATGTAGAAATCTATTGACTGACCTGGAGAGAGGCTCAAAACAGTACAAAATTGTGGTGGTGGGGCGTGGGGGGGGGAAGCAGCAGTTCATAAAATGTGTGTAAGTGCCCATCTTTGCTTGTACGTATTAGTCATGTATAATAGGATGTTGAATAGAGTGTTCACTCTCTGGATTATGCTGTGTCCCAGGGCCTGAGGAGCAGCTCCAGATTGGGGCCTGAGAGATAGTACAGTGGGGAGGGCACTTCCCTTGTCTGTGGCCGACCTGTGTTCAATCCCTGACATCCCATAAGGTCCTCTGAGCACTGCCAGGCATGATTCCTGAGTGCAGAGCCAGGAATAACCCCTCAGCACTGCTGGGTATGGCCCCCAAACAAACAAACAAGCAAATAAGCAGCCCCCCGATGAAATCCAACAGGACTTGGCAGCGTCTGGGATGTCCCCTCAGCCCCCCACCTCCAGCCCCCAAGCAGGTACTAACCTAGAGAGGAAAGTGGGTATTGAACTTTTGTGGGGAGAGTCAACTGCCACAGGCGCCCCATGGCTGAAGACTTGGGGCCCGGGACATACACAGGAATGTACAGAAAACAAGGAATGCACACAGATGGGCCGCCTTGTTCCTGGAAAGGTCTGAAGCAGAGAGGATAGAAGGGATGGCCCAGAAGGAGCCCGAGGTAAGGGCTGAGGCTTCTGTGGGAACAGAGTTGGCCAGAGAAAGAGAAGAGTGTTTCTGTGGGACCAACTGGACAGTGCAAAGTAGCTGGATCTGAGCCATCTTGGTCACGTCCTTCTCTAGACCTGGAGGCGCCCAGTAGAAAGGCTCCTCAACCACCAGAAGCTTCTCCAAGCCCAGAGACCCACAACAGAGGCACCAGACTCCCCAGAAAGTGATTGCTCCACGAGAGCCAGGGCTAGAGGTTGGGATCTTCCACCCAGAAATGTCTCATGCCGGTTTCCTGTGAGTTCATTTGAAGCAGATCTAGAACAATCCTTGAAGGCTCCCTGAGCCCCAATCAACTTCGAGCCCCATTTGAAAAATCAGAGCAGTGGCACAAGCAATGCTTCCCTCCTCAGTGTAGGCTTCTGAACCCTGGCTGTAAGCTCTAAGGATGAGAGAAACAAGTGGTCTGTATGCCTGAGATCTCATTTGCACTTGTCAACTTCACTTCCATAGTACAGCCCCCCAAAGGGTATGGGTGTGTGAGCACCACCAGGTGCCCAACAGCACCCTCCCCTGGGAGAAGGCCCTTGTACCCCGCTGATAATCAGCTCTTTCACCACCCCAGTCCTTAGCAATCACAGATCCATCTTTTTTGGTAATCTTTGGGTTGAAGTTTCAAGGTTTCTACCGATGGTTTCTCTAATTATTCACTGATCGAGGACCGTTTGGTTTGTTTTCTGTTTGGGGCTTGTATTATCAATAAAGCTGCTATGAACATTCACATAAAGGCTTTGGGTTTTCATTTCTCTTGGATAAATACCGGATCCAACAGCGGGTATGTTTAACCAATTACTGGGATTTTTTTTTTATTCCCTTCAGCCCTGTGTAAGAGTTCCAGTGGCTCTAAACCTTCACCAACAGTTTGATATTGTCAGTATTGTTCCTTCAAATCCATTGCATAGGAAAGAGTACAGTAGGAAACTGGAGTTTTGTTTTGTTTAAACAGCAAGGTTTTCTGTAGAGCAGTCCTGATTAGATAAGTCTTTTTTTTTTTCACCCTTTTGAGTTACACCCTACAGTGCTCAGGGGTTACTCTTGACTCTACACTCAGAAATCACTCTTGACGGTGCTCAGGAGATTTCTATGGCAATGGCAGACTCTCTCTGTCTCTCTGTCTCTCTGTCTCTGTCTCTCTCTGTCTCTGTCTCTCTCTGTCTCTCTGTCTCTGTCTCTGTCTCTCTCTCTCTCTCTCTCTCTCTCTCTCTCTCTCCTTTTGGGCATTATGGTTTGCAATACAGATTCTGAAAGGTTATCATGTATATCCCTTTACCTACTTTTTACCCTACTTTTAACACTCAGTTCTTGTCTAGAATGATCATTTCCAAGTTTTATTATCATACTCTCAAATTAGGGACCTTGAGTATGGCTTGGTGGTTAGGTACTGGGAATTGAACCCAGGATGGCTGCATGCAGGCAAATACTCTTCCTTCTGAACTATTGCTCTGGGCCCTCAGACAAGCCTTTTGGCTTAGTTGTTTAACTTTGAGGCCAGACCCAGAGGTTCTCAGGAGCTACTCCCAGCTCAGTGCTCAGAGCTTCCTCCCAGGGGCCTTGTTGTGCCAAGGCTTGAAACTAGAGATCAGTGTGCAAAGCTCCTCCCCTCTGAGTTTTCTCCCTCACCCTCAGATAAGACCCTTCCAAATATTTCTCCAACAGATTAAGGTTTCTGTTTGAATCGAATGAGATTTTTTAAAGAGTTTTTATTTAGAAACAATTTTAAAGTTGCAGAAGAATTGAAAGTATAGTTCAAAGATTTCTCAGACTCGCCAGCTGCTAACAATGGTTAACAAACGCTTTGCTTTGTCATATCTGTCTGGATACATCTTTCCCCAGAACCATTTGAGAATACACTGCAGGCCTCACTCCCCGATATATTTTCTAATTTCCTCCTTTTAAAAACACTTTATTTCATTGTTTCATTTTCATTTGGTGGATTTGGTGGCAGCAGTGGAACCCAGGCTCTCATACATGTCAGGCATGTGTCTTACCACTGAGCCACATGCCTGGCCCCTAGCCCAAGCAGTTCAAGTTTCTTTCTTTCTTTTTTGTTGTTGTTGTTGTTTTCATTTTTGAAATGAAAACATCCAGGAGTTACCCCTGGCTCTGTGCTCAGGAATCACTCCTGGTGGGGCTCCTCAGGGGACCATATAGGGTGCCAGGGATCGAACCCAGGTCGGCTGCGTGCAAGGCAAGTGCCCTACCCACTGTACCATCACTCTAGCCCCTCAACATGTATTTCTAAGAAAAGAAAAAAATAAGGACCTAAGGATAGTGATCAAACTTAGGAATCTAACGTTGCCATCATAGCAGTATCCAATCCTTGAGCCAGATCCAAATGTCGCTGAATGCCCTCGATTTTGTTCTTTGAGAAACCTTGGACCCAAGATCCAGTCTGAAACCTCACGTCTGATGGGGCTGTGGTGACTCTCGGCTCTCAGAATCTGGAGGCGTTTCTCGTTTCTCACCGACTCACACAACGCTGACAGGTCGCTGGAATCTGGGCTGATTCTTGTGTTGACCGGCTTTCAGTTTGGGTTTGTCAAGGTTTCCTCTGTCATGATCTGCTTTTTTGGCAGAAATCCCACAAGAGTGACATGCCTTTCTCAAGACGCCACATCTGGGGGTGCCTTTTATTCCGCTGAGTAGAATGTACCTTATCAGCAAGGTGGGGGAGGAGGGAAAGGACAAGGCTGAAGGAGGCTACTGGGTGCCGCGCTGGGGCGCCTTTTACTCCTCCTTGACTCCATACAGAAGGGTCCCGCCCATGAGACATCTCATCCAGCCCCACACGCCCTCCATACTCTGCCTCCTTGTCCACTGCAAGGCAGACCGTGGCTCCGGTGGTCCAGGGAGCAGGAGTCTCGCTTACGCAGAGAGGTCAGGCCACAGGGGTTCTTTGTCTTCTTCATTTCTCCTTCCCCAGGTCTGTGCATCTCAGGGTTCTTCAAGGGCCGTGTTTACCCCGAGTCAATCTCAACATTCTACTCACAAGAGCCAGTGACGACGCCCAGTGTGTCTTCAGAGTTGATAACTTACTCTTGAATGTCCAGAAATGGTGATTTCTTTTTTTGTTTTTGGGTCACACCCGGCGATGCAGAGGGGTTACTCCTGGCTCTGCACTCAGGAATTACCCTTGGCAGTGCTCAGAGGACCATATGGGATTCTGGGAATTGAACTCGGGTCGGCCACATGTGAGGCAAACGCCCCACCCTAACCGCTGTGCTGTTGCTCCAGCCCCAGTGATGATCTTTTAAAGATGAAGGATGACCAGTTTCCAGGGATTGACATTTTGAACCAGGGACCAGAAGTGTCAGCTGCCTGGGGCAGGGGGAGGGGGGCTCATGCCCTGACCAAGACTGACAGCTATTGGGAGTCCGGGGGTGTGGACCTTGTGCCCCCAAGACATTCTGGAAACCTCCGGCTGGTGGCTTCAGAAGGCCGGGCTTGGAGGCAGGCCCTTCACAGGAAGCCCCAGTTCAGCTCAGGTCCGCCTCTTTCCCCTTAAACTTCTCCCGACTTTCCTCCATCCCCGCGGCTTGCACAGAGACCCCACACGAGCCTCCCTGGTCTCTCTGCCCTCCAGAGGCAAAGAAGCCCCCCAGAGTCCCGCGTCTGTTCCAGCTCCTTTCTATGTCTCTTCGCAGCCCCTCTGTCTACCCGGCCCAATGTCCCCTGCACCTGAGACTCTGACAGTCACCACCCTGGCCCCTGGGCCCTGACAGGACCCCACACCCAGCCCAGGTAGCTTTCTTCCTGGCTACCTTTCCTTCCTTTGTGCCTTGGCCCATGTTGCTCTCCTTCCGGGGTGCCTTCCCCAGATAGCTCTGCAGGGCACAGGAGTCAGGGCCCTGAGGACCCTCGCTCCGGATACCACCAGGGAATCTGCACAGCATGGCCACTGTGTGCCAGGCTCTGAGGTCCTCAGACCCAGTGAGAATAATGACACAGACTCTGCTTCCCGGGGTTGATCAATAAAGAGAAACACGGGGGCCAGAGTGGTAGTACAGTGTGTAGTTCACTTGCCGGCACACGGTCAACCTGAGTTCGATCCGCGGCTTCCCATGTGGTCCCTCTAGCACCACCAGGAGTGATTCCTGTGTGCAGAGCCAGGAGGAACCCCTGAGAACCATGAGTTCTGGCCCCCAAACTAGAAAATAAAATAAAATAAAATAAAGAGAAGCACGGACAGAGCTCAAGGGCTGGGCCGAGAGGGAAAGCTTGGAAGCTAATCTGGGGCGCAGAAAAACAAGTGTTCCTTTCAGGCGTACTAGTTTGCTGCTGCCGCCGTCATGAATGGCCACAAGCCAGGTGGCTGGACACGACAGACACGCATCATCTTCCAGTCCGGGGGGCTAACCCCCATGGTCAAGGTGCCGGCAGAGAGAGGCCCACACCCACAGGGCTGCCAGGAAAGGCCTACTCCCGGCGTCTCTCCTAGTTCTGGTTTCTGTTGCAGGATTCCCATCCCTGGACCACCCCTTCCTGCCTCTGGGCCTGCGCTCCCCCTTTTTACTGTACCCCAGTCACACTGGGTGACGGGCCCACCCAACTTTAGCATCACGATTCAGACCTTCAACAACCCAGTTTCCAAATAAGGCCGCATTCTGAGGCACTGAGGGCTGGAACTTCAACCTATGAATGGAGGGGAGGACCCAGAATAATTCCACCCTGAGTAAGTGCAAGGAGGCCACGTCCCAGCGGGCGGGGGGGATGAGGAGGGGGCCACTGGGAAATCTCAAGCCAGACCCATGCATGGGAGCAGGGCAGTTGGGTAGAAGAGGGCGGTTTCAGGCACACAAGGGGGTCCGGGGGGAGGAGGTTTTTAAGGGTTATCACTGTGTGGTATGCACTACCCGTGATTCCGACTTCCCACTAGTGGGGCAGGGGCGGGGGGGGGTGCAGAACCAGGGCAGGCCCACCCCCACCCCCCCACACACAGGGTGGATGGCATCAGGTCATTGGCACAGGCTGACTCCAGGCATGCGCGAGTCTGGGGCCTGAGCCTCCCGGGAAAGGAAGGACAGGACAGAGCTGGTCTGTCTAGCGTCAGCATCTGAGGCCGCACTCAGTTCCCAGAGCGTGTGGTGTCTCCTAAGCTCTCGTGGGGTGGAGATCATGGCCCCTACTTCACATTTCTGAGGAGACTGTGACTCAAGAGGGGAAGAGGGGCCCCTCCAGGCCCTAGAGCTGGGCAGAGTGAGGTGAGATGGCCGGAAGGCGGCCAGGCAAGGGCCACGATGCTCCCCGCTCCTCGGGGCCACCTCAGACACAGCTGCCCCGTCACCCCGGGAAGCCCTTCAGCACTGCCTCCTCCCGTGCACCATGCAGCAGGGCCCTCGGACCCCCAGCAACCCCCATCCCCAGAGCTGCAAGTTCCTGCCGCCCCTTCCGTAGGCCCTTCAACATCACAGAAGCTGCCGGGGCAGGGGACACAGCCCTGGGGTTCAAGGCCCTCAATGGACAGGGCAGCACCCACGGATGGACATTGGCCTTTTGGCCCAGCTGGGGCCGAGGCGTGAGGCCTTCTCTGGTCTTTGCTACTGAAACTAGCCCTGTCCCCACTTCAGACTCAACCCCAAAGGCCCTGGGGCTTTCGTCCTCCCCTTCTTGCCCCTTCTTGGGGTCATCTCTTCAGAAGCCACAGACTCCAGGGGGCCTAAAGTCCCTGCTGCTTCCGAAGGGCCTCACCCAGGGCCCCAACGCAGACTCCAGCCAGCATGGATATGGAGCCTTCGGGAGGGTTTCCTCTGGAGAGGGTGAGCGGCTGGGGCTGTAGGCACACGGGCTCCATGAAGCATGAAGAAGAGGCTTGTCTGAGTGTGTGTTTCTGGAAAAGTCCTCAGAGAAAGATGCCTGGGAGGGCACAAGCCATTAGTCTGTCAGCACTGAGGGTCTCCAAGAAGCCTGGACAAGGCCCAGTGCAGGGGAGAGGCAAGGGCCCGGAGGGAAGATGCAGGCAGCTTGGGGAGGAGGAGGATGGACAGAGGGGAGGGGCGAGGCCGGCAGGGTGGGCTCTGGGTGCCACTGCCGTGCCCTGGTCTGACATGCAGAAGAGGAAGGGGTCACGCTGGGTACTGGTCTTCGGGGTCCCCAAGGCGCACATGGTGGTCTGCGTGTGACCTAAAGGGAAGTCAGGCTCACAGCCGACCTGGGCCCATCCGTGAGCCAGGGCATGGCCCCCCCATCTGCACCCCTTCCCACCCTGCTCAACAGAGCATTCCCTGTGGATCCCTCCTCCTCCTCTGCCCATACCCCAACTCTCCCACCAGGAGAAATGGAGGGCTTGCAGGGGTGGGGGTGGAGGGCAGCCCCTGGAACCCTCCTGTTTGCTGGATCCCAGCAGCACCAGCCCCCAAACGGGAGACCCTGGGAACACGGATGCTGCTGTGTCTCGTGTCTCGGGTGGGCATGAGGGGTGTGAGGGCGTGCTCCAATAGAGACAGAAGACAAGGCCAGAAACAGGGCAGGAATGGCCAGCTCCCTCTGCCCCTGACCCCAGCCGGGCTAACTCCAGAAGGGACTTAGGGAGCTCAGAGAGCCTGGAGTTGAAATCAAAGGGAAATGAGACTCTCCAGGCCGACCCTAGCTGGAGGAGCAGGATATGGCTGCGGGTCCCGTCTCCTCTCCTGCTGTCTCCTGCCCCCACTTCCAGTTGGCCAAACCTGCAGCGAGGCGGTGCCCACAGAAACCAGGCTCCAGGGGCTCAGCAAAAACCTAGGGCCAGACGGGGGCAGGGGGACAGACACACACCCTGCTGTCCAGGGCTGAGTTAGGGCCCCATAGCGCAAGGCCTCTCCGTACTTCCCTCCCCAACACCTGCCTGGACTTGATAGCAAGCACCCGGCCCCGCGCACTTGGACAGTCCCACAGTCATGCCAGCCTTCTCCTGACTACAGGCTCCTTGGGTTTGTTTTTTGTCTGGGTCACTCCTGGCGGTGCTGGGGAGTGCCCAGAATTGAACCCAGACCTCTCACGTGTGAAGCCTGCGCTCAGTGCTTGGAGCTGACTCCCGGTCCTGGATTGAATGCTTTTTTATTTTTTGCATGTGCAGTTGTTCGCTTCAGGCCACGTCCAGCGGTGCTCAGGGCTTACTCCCGGCTCTGTGTTCAGAATCGCTTCCGGCAGGTCCAGAGCCCATGTGGGAGGCTGGGACTCGAACCTGAGTCTGATGTTTGTACATCGAATGCCCCACCTCCTATATCACCTCTCTGGCCCTGAATTGGGTGACTTTTTATTAGTGGGGGAGGGTCACGCCCAGGGTGCTCAGAGCTTATTCGTGGCCCTGTGTTCAGGGATCACAGGCAGGGCTCGGGAACCATATGGGATGCCAGAGATCAAACCCTCATCAACCAGTTGTCAAGAAAGTGCCCTACCTGCAGTACTATTTTTCCAACCCCTGGAAGATATGCCCCTTTTTTTTTTGGACTGGCAAGCTCAGGGGGACCATATGGGATGTCAGGAATCAAACCCAGTCAACTGTGTCCAAGGCAAGAGCCTTACCCACAGTTCTGTTTCTCTGGGCCCCAGGACTGGATGCCTTTGAAGCATCAAGACTCAGAGTCTAAACAGCAGGACAAAGATACCAGTTCCAGGAAGAAACCTGAATGCCCAAGAACAGAGGACTGGTTAAAGAAACTTTGGTACATCTACACAATGGAGTACTATGTAGCTGTTAGAAAAGATGAAGTTATGAAATTTACATACAAGTGGTACAACATGGAAAGTATCATGCTAAGCGAAATGAGTCAGAAAGAGAGGGATGGACATAGAAAGATTGCATTCATCTGGGGAATATAAAAAAACAAAATATGAGATTAATACCCAAGAATAGCTGAGATCAGCACCAGGAGGATTACTCCATAACTTAGAGGCCAGCCGGGTATCCTAGAGGAAAGGGCAGCTCAGATAGAAAAGGGAGCACCAAATAAAGGGTGTTTGGAGGATCCTCCCAGGAGGGGAGATGCATGTCGAAAGTAGACTATGGACTGAACATGTTTGCCACTCAATGCCTCTTTTGCAGACCACAACACCCAAAAGGAGAGAGAGAACACAGGGGATTGCCCTGCCACAGAGGCAGGGGGGAATGGGGAGATGGGGGTGGGGGGGATATTATCCACGGTGGTGGAAAATGGGCACTGGTGGAGGGATGGGTATCTGATCATTGTATAATCGAAACCCAAGCACAAAAAATTGTAAATCTACAACTGTACCTCATGGTGTTTCACTAATAAAAAAAAAAAAAGATACCAGTTCTCAAGCCTGAGGATGCTACAACAGGCAGGACACTTGCTTAGATGCAGCCAACCTTGGTTTGACCCCCAGCAGCACACCTGAGTACTTTCGGGAGTGAAACCTGATCACCGAGCCAGGAATAGACCAACCTCCTCCATGTACCCCCGTCCCCCACTCCCCCCAAAATCTTAACTCCTTCCTCTACCTTAGGTAAATCCCTAAATCCCCTTCCACTTCTGAATCGTGATTTTTGTCACCTTAGCACCAATCATCATGAAAATGCTATCCTTATTATTTTAACCTGCACCCCAATGGTGCCCCTCCCCCGGCGCTGAGAAGTGTACCCCAAGAAAGGAAGTGCGAGCACTAATTCACCTTGGCATGTAAATGACCAGCAACCAATTAGGGGCTTTTGCGAGGCACAGAGAAGACATAGAGTTGCACCAGTTACCAAGTTTCCGGGGCGGGGCTGGCTCGAACCCACACTGTCCACCTTGCCCAGATGTTGGTACTACCTCATGTCTTCTGGGTGCCTGGCACAGTGCATGTCCGTGTGTGAGAGACCTAAACAGATATCCCTGGGCTCAGCGAGAGACTGCCCGAGGGAGGTTCCTCTCCAGGAGCCCAGCAGCTGACTGACCCCCGGGCCAGGAGCTCCCCACTCAGGCCTCGGCCACAGCTGCGGCCAGCTGGCACCAGGTCCCAGCAAATCATTGTTTGGCCCAAACAGGAAACTGCCCGAAGGGAAGTGTGGCCTCGCCTCAGTGAGCCCCAGAAGAATGGTCCCCGAGAAACATGGGGACGTGCTGGCAGGCACGCTGTGCTGCAGCTGCTCCCCCTCGCCTCCCCCCTCCCCCCTTGGAGCCTGTTGCAACGGCACAGGGCTGGGAGCACAGGGACGGGGCTGAGGCCCCGGGCAGCCCAGTGCCCTTGCGACCCGGCTCTTCCTCTCTCTGCTCGGGGTCCACTCTGCATCCTGGTTCTCGCCCACACCACTGCTTCTGGCTGCCCATTTCCTGCCATCGTTTGCACAGTTGGACTCAGGGGGGGCCTCAGAATGACAATGGTCTGCCACGAAGGATGCTTCCCCTGATGGTTCCACAGTACCACCTGTGGATAAAGCAGCACTCCCGTTTGCTCAGGTCCTCTCCACAATGGTGCCAGGATGCCAAGTGGGGCTCTCTTGCCAGGAATGAATAGACAGGCTCAAAGCCAGGAGCCCAAAGGCCCGGCTTCAGACTCCACAGTTCTGGAGAACCCCCCAGTGAAGGGAGCTCTGAGACCCTCCCCTGCCCGGGAGGACAGGACCAGGCCCTTGCCTGAGGGTGGGAGCCAGAGACCTGCTGCTCTGAATCTATTTCTCCCGATTCAACCTGTCACTTCTTCCTGGTGACAGTCCCTTCTCCAAGCCTCCATGGCCTCAGGGATCGCCTAGCGCAGAACCTGTGTGGGGAGCCCCAAGGCCTCAGGCCCATGCAGGGAAAAAAGAAGCCCCTCTTCTTTCCTCCTCAGACCCCATTTTTATTCATATCTGCTCCCCATTTCCAGTTTTTTTGCTTGCTTTGTTTTGGGGCCACATCTGGTGATGCTCAGCGCTTACTCCTGGCTCTACGCTCAGGGATCCCTCCTGAAGGGCTCTGGGACCATGTGGGGTGCCGGGGACTGAATCCAGGTCAGTTGCGTGCAAGGCAAACCCCTGCCTGCTGTCTATAGCCCCCCAACCCCCAGGTTTAGTACCGGATCCTTCTGAGGCCCAGCTGACCGTCCAACTGCCCCTGAGAGCTGCTGGCTGGGAATATGCCCATTTTTTTGGTTATTTATTTATTTATTATTTTAAATTTTTATTAGTGAGACACCATGAGGTACAGTTGTAGACTTACAAAGTTTTGTGCTTGGGTTTCAATTATCACTGTCACTGTCACTGCCCTCCCGTTGTTCATCGATTTTCTCGAGCAGGCCCAGTAACGTTTCCATTGTGAGACTTCGTTGTTACTGTGTTTGGCATATCGAATACGTCACGGGTAGCTTGCCAGGCTCTCCGAGAGGGGTGGAGGAACTGAACTCGGGTCAGCCATGTTGGCTGCGTGCAAGGCAAATGCCCTACCCGCTATGCTATCACTCTAGCCCGGATTTCAATTATACAATGATCAAATCCCTCCACCAGTGTATCATGTTAAGCGAAATGAGTCAGAAAGAGAGGGATAGACATAGAAAGATTGCATTCATCTGGGGAACATAAAGTAACAAAATAGGAGACTAACACCCAAGAATGGCCAAGATTACTACCAGGAATTTTGCTCCATGGCTTGGAGGCCAGCCACACATGCTAGGGGAAAAGGGAGCTCAGATAGAGAAGGGAGCACCAATAGGAGAAAGAGAACAAAAGGGAATGCCCTGTTTCCCCATTTTAACCCATGAAGGAGGCAGAGTTTGGAGCCGTGCAAGTTTCCCTTGATCATGTCCTCAGGGAGAGTCACATGAGCACCGTCTTTCACCCCGAGGGGACACCAGAGAGCCAGCTGAGTGGAAGAGAAGACCAGAGGGCAGGGGATGCTCCAAGGATTGGAAACAGGCTTTGCATGCAGGACGTCATGGTTTCATCCCCAGCACCACATGGTTGCTGGAGGCCCTCTGGGACCAACGAGGGACCCCAGACACAGAAGTGTTAGCAGCTCCTGACACCACTGGGTGTGACCCTGGCCTTCTTCCTTCCTTCCTTCCTTCCTTCCTTCCTTCCTTCCTTCCTTCCTTCCTTCCTTCTTTCTCTCATTCTTTCCTCTTTCTTTGTTTCTCTCAGTTTCTTTTTCTTTTCCTTAAATTTTTATTAGTGAAACACCATGAAGCAGAGTTGTAGACTTACAAATTTTCGTGCTTGGGTTTCAGTTATACAATGATCCAGTACCCATCCCTCCACCAGTGCCCATTCTCCACCACCATCAGTACGAACAAGATTGCCACTCAATGTCTCTTTTGCCAACCACAGCACTCAAAAGGAGAGAGATAACAAAAGGGAATGCTCTCTCAGTGTCTTTCCCTCTCTCTTTCATTCTCTGTCTGTCTGTCTGTCTCTGTCTGTCTCTGTCTCTCTCTCTGTCTCTCTCTGTCTCTCTCTCTGTCTCTGTCTCTCTCTCTGTCTCTCTCTGTCTCTCTGTCTCTCTGTCTCTCTGTCTCTCTCTGTCTCTCTGTCTCTCTCTCTCTCTCTCTCTCTCTCTCTCTCTCTCTCTCTCCCCATTTTAACCCACGAAGGAGGCAGAGTTTGGAGCCGAGCAAGTTTCCTCTTTCTCTCCCCAGGACTTGTGCAGCATCAGAGCTATCCACTGTAGGCTGGCAGTCGTGTGAGGAGCACGTGTCCTTGTTTTGCATAGAGCCAGAGGCAGGGTTTTCTCTTAGTTGCAGCCAAAGGCATCTTCGGGGCCCTGTTGTCCTGCCGTCCCTGAGGCAGAGCGGGCTGGGCCTCCCCTCTCTGTGCCAGATCCCTCTCGGTTGCGAAAGGTCTGGGCAGGCAGCCAGGCTGATGGCTTGTTCACAGCTTTTTGGAAGCTCTGCATTCTTTCCTCTCTGTTCCTTGAGCCAGAAACAATTCCTCTCTCCCCACAGCTGGCCTCTGGCCCAGACCCAGGCAATCCCACTGACACCGATGCTACAAGATTGATGGGGTGGGAGGCAGAGGCCGGCGCCCCGAGCCCCCGGCGCTGGCCCTGCTCTCAGCTCTGTCTCTGGTTTTTCCCCTCCTACCCCTCCAGGGACAGTGCTCACGTTGCAGATTCCAGATTCCACGGTTGTCAGAGCTTCGGGCAAGTTGGTAATGGCCTAGGGCAATTAATTGCCCTGGTGTACAGAAGTGGAAACGGAACCCCAGGTCCAGATCTGGATCCCTGGAGTTGGGACTGGAGCCCAGGAATCTCCTGGTCTAGGTGTCTTTTCCATTGGCTCCAGGAAGGTCATCGTTGATGTGACTTTTTCCTGTTTTGAGTGTCCCGACTACCTAGTGTCCCTTGTCTTGAAACCTCATTGCTCTGATTTGAGCTTTGCTGTCCTCCTGGGTAGAAGCATCCCTTACTAAAAGCAAAGCAGGACCACGTCCACGCAGCATCGCTGTCAGCCGGCCTTTCCAGCACATCGACCTTTCCTGGGACCTCACAGCTGCCGGGGGCCCAGCTTCCCTGCCCTTAGCACCGGGGAGGCAAGGAGCTCAAGTGGATGCTGGGGATTCTCATCCCGCGTGGTCTCCAAGCTCAGCTCATCTGTTCATCTGATTTGGGCACCAACGAGTCTCTACTCAAAATCCCCAGCTCTGAGCACCAGGTATGATCCGGGCACTTGCAGGGAACTGAGCTTATTGTTACCTCCTGCAGAGCCATGGAAACTCAGTTTCCATGAATTGAAACTCAGTTCTGGGATTCAAGAAGCTCCACTCCCAGGAATCCATCTGAAGAGAAGGAAGTCGTGAACAAAGATGAATGAGGCAGAAGTAACTTAGGAGAGCAGAAGTGTGGAAACTACTGACCAATCTGGTGCACTCGGACGTGTTTGCTCTCTACCGAGCCAGCCCTCTTCTGGGGACCTGTCCTGGAGACACATGGCCAAACCAGGACGAGGTGTGGGCTTGAAGCTAGTCATAGAAGACCCACTGATAACAGTAAGAAACTGCTATGTGCCCATCACTTGACCTGTAAGTTGGGTATGCGGCAAGAAAGGGAAGGGAAGGATGTGGTGAAGACTTTCTCTTGGGACACCGAGCTCAGCAAGAGGGAAAGTGTGATAAAATGTTACAACCAGATGACTATGAGAAATTTATAAATCATGGTGATATAATAAAATTAAAATAAATGAGTAAATAAATGCACACACAAATGTTGGAGCCAGAGAGATAGTACAGCAGGCAGGGTGCAGCTGACCTGTACTTGATCCCCAGTATTCCATGGGTCTGTTGAGCCCAGCCAGGAGTGATTCCTGAGCTCAGTGCCAGGAGGAAGCACTGAGCTCTGCCAGGTGTGATAAAAAAAAAAAAGCGTAGACAGTGCCTTATCACTTATCAAAGAAGAAAGAAAATGCACCAATACATATGTAGTTTCTTTAATTAAATAAAAAGTTAAGATGAATAAAAGCTGATTCCATTTCCTCTTTTTGGAAAGGAGAAAATACAGTAAAGGGAAAGAAAGAAGTTAGGCTTCTCTGCCTGTACCCTGCTTAGTGGCACCTTTTTTTTTCTTTTTTGGTCACACCCAGCAATACACAGGGTTTCGCTGGAGCGATAGCACAGCGGGTAGGGCGTTCGCCTTACAAGCGGCCAACATGGCCGACCCGAGTTCGATTCCTCCGCCCCTCTTGGAGAGCCCGGCAAGCTACCGAGAGTATTGGATATGCCAGACACAGTAACAACAAAGTCTCCAATGGGGACGTTACTGGGCCCGCTCGAGCAAATCGACGATCAACGGGAGGGCCTTTACTTTACTTTACTCCTGTCTTTGCACTAAGGAATTACTCCCAGCGGTGCTCGGGGGACCATATGGGATGCTGGGAATCGAACCCAAGTCGGCCATGTGCAAGGCAAATGCCCTACCCACGGTATTATAGCTCCAGCCCCATTAGTGGCACCTTTTGACCCTGGTATCAACGTGTCACAGAAAAATAAGACAAAATTGAATCAAAAGATAAAGGTGATTCCCTTTCCTCCCCATCCCAACGAGACCCCGAGTTGCTGCCCACAAACGGCCTCTCTGGCTCCTGATCAAGCTACTTAATGGCCATGATCCCAGAGACTCAGAAACAAATCTCGAAACCCAGCAGCTTTTGGCAGAAATGCGTCCAGACTTAGTAGGTTACTGTCGCCGGGCCATCCCAGGGGGAAAGGGTGCTGTCTCTTCACCTGCTCCCCCTAGGCAGCTCGGTGGCCACCATCTTCCAGAGGCCATTGGACAGCCAGGTTTGGGCCCGCAGTGACGAGACACGCTGGGCCTCATGAGATGGGGGTGGAGCCGGCTCTTTCCTCCCCATCCCAACGAGACCCCGAGTCACTGTCCACGAACTACCTCTCTGGCTCCTGATCAACCTGCTTAACAGTCATGATCCCAGAGACTCAGGAACAAATCTCGGAACCCAGCAGGTTTTGGCAAGAAATCCCTCCAGATTTAATTGTTAAAATTTCGAAATTTCAAAATCGCAAGGCCCCTACTGCAGCCACATGACATCATATGTTATTCATAACCAGCAATAGAAAACAAATTGTCTACTGTTGGCTTTTCGGCAGATCTGAGTGTTGGGGTGAAATCCCAAATAATAATGGTGGATCTAGTGTCAAAATATTGAATGTAATCAAAGTAGAGAGAGGGTAATGTGGAGGTCATCTTCCCCACAGGTAGAGGGAGGGTGTGGGATGGGGGTATACTGGGGTTGTTGGGGGTGGAGAATGGGCACTGGTGAAGGTACAAGTGTTTCATTGTATGAGCGAGACTTAAACCCAAAAGCTTTGTAACTGCTCTCACAGTGATTCAATACATAAAATTATAAAAAATGGAAAAAAATAGTAAGGTGGAGTTCATGCACATTTCAATCAGCCTAATCAGTGGCTGAATAAATAGCAGTACTCCTACATTAAAAAAAAAAAAGAAAGATAAAGGCAACTTCCCCAAACCCAAAGGCAGCAATGTAATAAATGAACCTAAAGATTGCATCACCATGTGGTGCTGCATTATTTATTTCAAGGGATGGAGAAGCTGGAAATAACAGCACAAAAATTCAGGGTACGCATTCCAAGGACAGAGGAACTGCAAACTAATTCCCCATCTTCCTATGGATAAGAAACTATTGTATTGTTACTCTAAACTTTTTATAACACATAGGAAAGAAGGAGAAAGCACATCAGTAATCCTAATAATGTTAGTACTGAAGATTTTCACCCTTAAATAGCTGTAAATGCAAAATCAGAGTTTTAAGTAAAGCCTGACATTTTATGTATTTAACATGTCAATCTAAATTATTGTTGTGTTCTTTCTTTCCTTCTTTCTCTTTCTTTCTTTCTTCCTTCCTTTCTTTCTTTCTTCCTTTCTTTCTCTCGCTCTCTTTTTTTGTTCTTTGCGTTGGGATCACTCCTGGCTGGGCTCAAGGAACCAAATGGGGTGCCAGGGTTTGAACCCAGGTTGCCACATGCAAGTCAAGTGTCTGACCGGCTGTACTATCTCTTTGGCCCCTGAAGCTTACTTTCTTAAGTAGAATGTAGCTTCTTGCTTTGCTCTGCAAGGAGCAGTGACCAATCAGATTACACTGAATACCCACATTGACATCTGTGTCTCTCCACAGACTTCCTTACGAAAAGAACCGGGACTCAATTCAATCAGTTTATCAGTGGCTGAATAAATAGCAGTACTCCTACATAAAAAAAAAAAAAAAAAGCGGGACTTCTTGGCCATACAGCTGATGGAGATACAGCTGGTGGTTAGGTCTGGGCGTTTAAGAAAACGACGTTTAAGTAAAACCTAAACCTCTTGTCAATACAGAAACTAGAAAATCTGGACAACACTGCTAGGACCTGGTTAAAGGACTTACAAGTTTGGGCCAGGGATGCAGCTCAGTGCAGAGCACTTTCCTTACACGTGTGTGAAGCCCCGGGTTGCGATCTGATGCTGTGAAAAGGAGGAGTGGGGAGAGGAAGGAGGAGAAGAAAAGGTAATACAGGTCAATTAAAGGAGTTTTCTGCTGGCCAAACATAGGGACTGGAGAGATAGTACAGTGGGTAGGGCGCTTGCTTTGCATGTGGCCTACCCGGGTTTCATCCTCGGCATCCCATTATGGTCTTCTGAGCACTGCCGAGAGTGATCCCTGAGCGCAGAGCCAGAGTAAACCCTGAGCATGGCCAGGTGTGGCCTAAAACCAAAACCAAACCAAAACAACCCCCCACCCCCTGCAAATAAGAATGGTGGTGGATCACAATATATCAAATGCATTAAAAACGGAATATGTCATTGATACAGAAAACCAACCCAAACAAAAAATCCTTGAGGTCACCTATGGACAATGTTAGAAAATCAACTCGATAATCTGAAAGCAGCAAAATCAGGGGAGAACCTTCAGTTCTCACTTTGTGGTGCCTGGGAGACCATGTGGGATTCTGGAGATGAGACCCAGGAGGGCCGCATGCAAAGCAGGTGCCTTGCCCATGTGCTATCACTTCGTCCCCTACTTTGGCTGGACATGAGGAGACCTGAGCAGAGGGTGGGCAGGAGTCAAAGAAAGACAAGGAGGTCCGACCTGGGGTCAGGCTGCGGGGAGGGAGCAGGGCCGTGAGGCAGTCAGGTGGATGCTGGCATCCTTGTTGAGTGTCATGGGCTGGGGGGAGAGGGGGCTCCCCCTCTCTTGGCTGAGACGTGACCCAGATTCTAGCCCTCACTGTGCTGTCTGCCTGGGCCTCCCAGGCAGCGGCTCTCATCCTTCTTGGCCTGGGGGTGGGCCCCTGAGATCTGGGCTTCTTCAGCCCAGCCCTACATGGATTTGCTCCCGGGCCCTGCGTGCCTCGCTCTGGCCTGCAAGGATCACGAGTTCTCATCTGGCCTTGGTAAAAATCTGGCTTTGTGTGATGTCAATGGCATTTCCCCTCAGAAAAAGGAAATGAGGTTAGTGAACACATTACCAAGAAAGGAAAGTCAGCTGGGCCGCACCCTCTGCAGCCTGTTCCCCGCCAAGCCGGCAGGCTGGGGCCCTCGGCCGGGACTAGGGATGGGACCCAGAAAGTCACAACTCAGACTGAGGCACCACCACCGCCATACCAGGGCACACGACGGTCACGGCTTGGGCTTCTGAGTAGGGCTGAGTCACCCCTGAGAGTCAGCGTCGTTCTGCTGTCTGAAGCCTGATCCCCAAGGATGCTGGAATGATTCAGGGTCTTGTTCTAAGGTCACCAGGGCTGGGGGTTGGGGGGGGGGGCAGGGTGCAGAGAGATAGTGCAATGGGTGTGGCACTTCCTTGAATGTGGCTGACTCAGGTTTGATCTCTGGTACCACATATGGTCTCCCGAGTCTGCCAGGAGTGATCCCTGAGCACAAAGCTCAGAATACACCCTGAGAATACTTCTGGTGTGTGCCCCTCCCACCCAAAAAAAGTGAAGAGACCCTAGTAGTTGAACTCTGGAGTGTGTGAAGGCTGAGATTGAGCGGGGAGGGGTCGGCTGAGACCACAGGTCGAGAAGTCAGGTGCTGGTCACACGGCAGCTGGGGGTCAGGGGTTTCCAAAGCCCGCCAGATGGGGGCACTCCCCTAGCACCCCACTTTAGACAGTTTTCCTCAAAAGTCCTAGTCCAGTTCCAAATCAAGATCCTGTATTACACACCACCACCACATCCACTTGCGCTTCCGACCATCTAAGCTGATCTTAATATGCTGCTATGAGGGAAAATATGGGACTTGGAGCAGTAGTACAGCACGCAGCGCACAATGCCTTGCACATGGCTGACCCGGGTTCGATCCCTGGCTCCCCATGTGGTCCCCTGAGCACTTCCAGGAGTAATTCCTGATCACAGAGCCAGGCGTGACCCCTGAGTATCGAGGGGTGTGTCCCCCACCCCAAAAAATGAAATGAAAGAAAAGAAACAAATTCCATGCCTGCCAATAGAATTTCTTTGACCAGAAAAGAAAAATTAATAGCGAGTGGACTTATTCAGGAAATTGGCCATTTGGAAGAACGGTCGTTTGGACACACTGGCTGTCCAGCTAATACGCTTCTAGGAACTTGACCTGGATCTTCACTGATTTGCAGTCCACTCCCCACTGCACCGCCAGCAGGCTGCCCAGCGCCTGCGGGCAAGGGGGGGTGGTCATTGCTAATTAAACCAGTTCATTGCTAATCCTTCCTTCCTTCCTTCCTTCCTTCCTTCCTTCCTTCCTTCCTTCCTTCCTTCCTTCCTCCCTCCCTCCCTCCCTCCTTCTTTCTTTCTTTCTCTTGCTTGTTTGTTTGTTTTCTCTTTCTTTCTTTCTTTCTTTCTTTCTTTCTTTCTTTCTTTCTTTCTTTTCTCTCTCTTTTTCTTTCTTTCTTTCTTTCTTTCTTTCTTTCTTTCTTTCTTTCTTTCCTTTCTTGCTTCATTTCCCTTCTCTCCCTCTCTCCTTCCTTCATTTTCTTTCTTTTCATTAAGGCCCTCCCATTGATCGTCGATTTGCTCGAGCGGGCCCAGTAACGTCTCCATTGGAGACTTTGTTGTTACTGTGTCTGGCATATCGAATACTCTCGGTAGCTTGCCAGGCTCTCCGAGAGGGGCGGAGGAATCGAACTCGGGTCGGCCATGTTGGCCGCTTGTAAGGCGAACGCCCTACCACTGTGCTATCGCTCATTATTATTATTATTATTATTGGTTTGGGGGCCACACTTGGCAGTGCTCAGGGGTTACTCCTGCCTCTGCACTCAGGGATCACTCCTGGTGGTGCTCAGGGAACCATATGGGATGCTGGCCGTGTGCAAGGAAAACTCCCTACTCTCTATCCTATCTCTCTGGCCTCTCCTTTTCTTCCTTCTGTGATTTTTGGAGCTACTCCCGGTGGTGCGTGGGGCTACTCCTGACACAGTGCCTTGGGGTGGCTCCCGGGGGTGCTCAGGGAACTGAGCAGAAGTCATACCCAGGTCTCCTGCGAGTCTGCACACACGCTCCAGGCCTCTGGATTCCTCCGGTCAGAACATAGAATTCTGACGCTGGAGCTGGGCACCCTGAAAGGCCAAGGGGTTGGATTATAGGGAGGTGGATTAGGAATGGCAGCCCTGGTCACCACCAGACACAGTGAGGTAACGGTGGGAAAAACCCTCAGCTTTGCCCTAGAGCAAAGGTCAGCTTGGGTCACACTTTCCACTGTGCCTCTGCACAGAGGGTGGCTGCCCTCCCACGCACCCAAGTAGCTGGGGGCTGGAGGGAGGGTTCAGGTGAAGGGGGACAGGTGTCTGCATCTCTCACCTTTGCTGGATTGCCCAGTGGCAATGAATGGACAAGCAGAGTCCATGCTTGGCAAGCTTACTCACGTGCACGCAAAGATGGGCATGCGTGTCAGCACGGGCCCATGCACGGGTGGCCAGCCGTCCTGTGTAATGTGTCACCATTCTGTGTTTACTGTCCCTGCATCATTGGTGAGTGTGAGAGCTGCAAGCCGTGTCCATGCGGGCAGTAAGCGGATATAGTCACTTCCCAAGGGCAGGTGGGTGGGGAACTGAGTGCTGGTGGTCCACGGCACTGTTTGAAGATGAGGCCTATGGACACTCACCCGTGTCGAAGCTGCTCTGTGCTTCTGGCCATCTGCAGGAAGGTCGTGGGCCTGTGGCTTGTGTCGATTATGTGTGGACTTTGGGGGGCATCTAATGGGGGGCTGTGGTGGGAGGTGACACGGAAGCGTGTGTCTGGGACCAAGTGGTGCCATGTGAGTGCATATATGTGGTGATCTATAATGTGTGTGTGTGTGTTCTGGGCACATGTGTGTACAAGTGATGTACATAGATGCAAGGGTGTCCAGCAGTTGGACACCCAGGCTCATCTGTGGTACCAGCCTGCTTCTTTTGGACACGCCCGACTATGCTCAGGGCTTATTCCCAGCTCATTCCTGGGATCAGGAGACTGACCAGCTGGGGATCAAATCTGGGCTGGTTGTATAGAAGGCAAGTGCCCGCCCACAGCTGTACCAACTCTTTGGTTCTACCGTTTACCTACTCTGCCCATGGAGGGCTCTGCCTTGTGGGGGCTTCTCAAATGGAGCTTTACCTGGCGGGTGGCTCTTCGGGGAGCTTAATTTTCTGACCTAAAAAGTAAGAATGTTATAAAAAAAAAAACACCCATTCAGAAGGACGTGTGCACATCACTATTCATGCAGCACTCAGTATAATGGCAAAGATACAGAGTCAACTTAAGTGTCTCATGACCCATGAGCGGATTATGAAGAGGTGGTACATATACACAATGGAATTGTGCACAGCTGCAAGGAATGGTGAAATCATGCAATCTGCTCAACCTGGTTGGAACTGGAAGATATCATGCTGAGTGGAGTAAGCCAGACGGAGGAAGACACACACGGAAGATCTCAATTACCTGTGGTGGACAGAATACTGGATGTGGAAAGGTACTGTAGGAAAGGGAGCAGGGGCGTGCCTGGATCATCCTTGACCCCAGAATTTAGAAAGGAGAGAGATAGAGAAGGAGAGAAATCAAGGAGGGGAAGGGGAAGAAGAGAACGGAAGTAATGGGTGAGCAGGCATCAGTGCTGCCGTTATGTGGGTGATGTGGGTGAGCAACACCTCCACACACCCCCAAACACAGACTCCACAGCACTGACATGAGATCCAGGCTGCAACCACTGGAGCTTTGTAATGTGCCTGTCAAGGAGTAGGGGTTGGGGGTGGGAAGGGGCTATGGGAAACTTGGGGGGAGGTGGGACGTTGACACTGGAGGCGGGATTAGTGTTGAGATATTATATGCCTGAAACTCTATCAATAACTTTGTAAATCGCACTTCTTTAATTTTGTAAGTAAGACTGTCAGGGGTGACGCGTGAGTGGGGAAGAGGGTGGAGCCTGAGTCTGGGGCTCCCCTGAGGTTTGGGTGGAGGCTCCAGGACGTAGCTGTGGACTTAAGATGAGGCGGGGCCGTCTGGGGTCCCACTCAGCCTGGTGGGGGCCCCCTCCGGTTCCAAGTCTGCCCTTCAGAGGCTGTCGGAGTCTCCTCCCCTTGTTGCTCTTGGTCATAGAGTCAAAGTAAAACCTTGCAAGGGTCCCTTTGATGGCGATCAGCTAAATCCACGGGCCGTGTAGAGTGTAAAGAGGGGGAGATGGGGGGGGGGGAGGGGGCCTTGAGGGCCCCCAGCTGGCCCTGATCCCCTCCCTTCACATTCTAATTTAAGTTTTGAACAGCATACCACCACCCCCCGCCCCCCCGCCGTCCGGGAGCTCAGCTACATCCTAGGCATCTTCCAGTTTGTTTGGGGAGCTGGGGGAGGGCTGAGAGAGGGGCCAGTCCCACCCCCTGCAGATGGGAGAGGCCTCCCTGACCTCAGAGGCTCACCCTCTGCCCCATAAGTGGGTGCTGCTTCTTCCGGGCTGGGACAGGCCGTGGTGAACCCCACGTGTGGTTCTGTGGTTGCCCACACAGGCCTAAAAATAGCCACCCAGAGCTAGGGTTCCCCCGGGGTGAGAGACAGGACACTGGCCTGGGCCCTTCTGGGCCCCACAGAGAGCGGGTTGGGGGGGGGGAGGTTCTGTTTTGTGAGTTTATATTTTAAAGTCTGTGGAGGTGAGTTCCTGACCCGTTGGGCAGATAGAGAAAGTGAAGGAAGGCTGCAGAGCGGAAGACGACTGCCCAGGCAGGAACCAAAGTATTCTGACACCCCAACCTCCTTTTCACGTGTTCTTCATGTCCTGGACCATTACCGCTGCTGGGGGCAAGGGCAGCTGGCACAGGCCTGATTCAGACCCCAGCCCTGTAGGTGACTCCTGGTGGCCTTGCTAAACCTCCTCACCTCTCTGAGCCTCAGTTTCCTCACATACTAAAGTAGGGGTAGGTCCATTATGTAGGGTCCCTACAGAAGGGAGTGACTCTTCCGGAAGTGAGTTTTCGAATCTAAGAAGCAAGAATGTGAGAAGGGGCCAGTGAGTGAGGGTCCCTACTCTATGTAGGACCCCTATAGTCTTAGTGGGGATGACTAGAAAGGACCCCAGGAGCCCGGTGGGTCTCTTCCCTTCCATGGCTCGGGATCTCAGGCTTGCCAAGTCGGGGTGAGGGGCAATGCCAATCAGCCCTTGGGAAAGTTGGGAAGCCCAGGGGGGTGGGAGTCCAAAGGAAAAATCAGAACAAAGTGGTCCAGGCATCACGTGACCTCCAAAAACAGGTGCTAAGGCACTGTCACCTGCCTGGGGCTGAGCCCCGTTTGATCCCAGGCACTGCAAAGAGCTTCCCTGAGCACTGCCAGGAGGAATACCGGAGCATAGAAGCCATGAGCAAAGCTAGATATGACCCCCCACCACCACCACCACTCTCACCAAACAAAAGAAAACAACCTCCACATGGGTCACAGTTCCAAGTACTGGAGCCAAACCACACTCAGTGGCAAACGTGATATGACCTGAATGAGCTGGTCATGGTCCAACAGTGCACCCGAGACCATATGGTGGCATCAAGTCAGGTGACTGCAACCGAAAGCCACCAAGGCAAAGGGATCAGCCCTCTGATTTGTGGTGGTCCCTTGAACAAAATGGGGGCTTTGGGCGTGACTGTGTTCACCTTCCTAAGTTAAAAGCTAAAAAAAGGACTACAGGGGCTGGAGCGATAGCACAGCGGGTAGGGCGTTTGCCTTGCACGCAGCCAACATGGCCGACCCAGGTTCAATTCCCAGCATCTCATATGGTCCCCTGAGCACCGCCAGGAGCGATTCCTGAGTGCATGAGCCAGGAGTAACCCCTGAGGATCGCCAGGTGTGACCCCAAAAGCAAAAAATAAATAAATAAATAAAATAAAAAAAGGACTACAGCTGTCCCCTGACTGGCTGGACAGGGGGCCTCGAAGCCCCTCCCTCGCACCCACCCCGGAGCCCTCTCCCAGACCCTCCCCTTCTGTCCTTTCCCTCCCAGCACTGCCCTTTGGGATTTCCAGTGCCTCACTGGCCTGGACCCCTTTGGGGCTGAGTCTCTGCAGGGCTTCCCTGCTCTCGCCTCTCACCCAGAACCACGGTAGCCTGGAGGGACCCTGAAGGCTGTGCAGGACACCCCCGTGTCTGTTCAGAGAACACGAGGGCAGGCTCCAGCTGCCCAGGAGGGCCCACCCAGCCCTGCCTCCCCCGTAGCTGTCTGACCCCTGTGCTCCAGGACTCAGTCAGGTCCAGGCTTCAGGCCAGCTCTGGCCACGGCCCGGCTGGCCGCCCTCCCACACCCGAGGCCCTGAGTGGGAAGCAGCAGCCTGCAGGCCAGAGGTCATTCCCCATCTTAGCACCAACGCCAGCTCCCCAGGAAACACCCCTGGGTCCAGCGCAGGGTGACGACCGGCTGACTCTAGTTTAGAAGGAAGGCAGCGGCGGCGATGGGCAGGCAGATAACAACCGTCATCTGGGTCTTTTCACTTTGTATAGGAGGTGCTGGAAGCTTCTCCTGGAGGGCCCCACTTTGGCGCTGTGGGTGAGACCCCCCTGCCAGAGAGGGAGACAACCTCCTAGGGACCAATCGTGCCACTTAGTCCTGAGCTCTGCCCCAAAGCCAGCCTGCCACACAAACTCCTGACTCTGCTGCTCCCCAGTGTCCCTTGGAACTCACCTTCCAGCCTGGGTGGGGGTGGCCAGGCAGATGGAAGAGGGGAAGGCAGCCCAGCCCGGTCAGTGCTGTGCCACTGTTACAGCCTCATCTGCTGACTGAGCCGAGACCCTGGCTCCCCACAATCTTTAGGCCATGCAGCCTGCTCCCCTGGCCCACTGGTCTCTTCTCTACCTCTCTTCCTGCCCTCTGACTACTTGGGCTTTTGGCTTTTTTTAAACGTAAAAGGCTTCCAGCCACAGGACCTTTGCACATACAGTTCCTTGAGCTACCTGTGAGGCTTGCCCCCAGAGCCTGTCATTTCCAGAGTTAACATGTTGTTGCCCTTCCATCTTTTTTTAATGGTAACTTTATTGAGATATATCATATATGATTCTTCTATTAAAAGACATCATTTGATGATATATCTACAGAATTAGGTAACCACAAGCCAATCCACTTTAGAATATCTGCCATCATTCCCATCAGTGCTAAACTCATTAGCTGCCACTGACCCAAGCCCCCATACCCACATATGCAATTTGCTGTCTAGACTGATGTAATCTTTGTGTGTATATAGAAGTATATGTATAGACCTTAGAATGCATAGCCTGATCGATCGGTTTGAGGCCCTCCATGTTCCCGGAGCGAAGAGATACCATTGGGCTACACTAGCACGCGACAGGGACAAATGGAGACGTTACTGGCACCCGCTCGAGCAAATCGACGACTAACGGGAAGTTAAGTGATTAAGTGATTAAGCCTGGTGGAATTTCTGTCTAGAGAGTTGCCAATATTTCCTAAAAATGAAATCAAATGAAGCATGGCCTTTGTTTAATTATTTGCTTGTTGGGCCTCACCTGGCAATGCTCAGGGGTTACTCCTGGCTCTGCACTCAGAAATCACTCCTGGTGTTACTCGGGGGACCATATGGGATGCTGGGGATTATAACTTAGGTCGTCCATGTGCAAGGCAAGTGCCCCACCCACTGTACTATCACTCCAGCCCGGGACAGGGTCCCTTGTGACTTCTTTCACTCAGTAGCATGTTTTCAAGATCCACTGCCCTTGTATCAGCACATCACTCCTTTCTCATCACCAGATAATATTCCATCTTATTGAAGTACAGCATCCTGTTTATCCATTCATTAGTCAAATGACATTTAGGTTTTTTCCACTTTTGAGCCATCATGAACAACACTGCTGCAAGTATTGGTGTACATTTGTGTGGATAAATGGTTTCATTTCTCTTGCCTATACTCCCCAGAGCATAGGGATTCAGGTCTCCCAAAGAAGAATAGAAAGAGCTATGCTTGGAATATCACGTTTCACTCAAATGAGAGAACGAATCCGGAGTTCTGACATCCGTCGACGATCAAGGATCAGGGACGCTGTCTCATTTGCCAAGGTGTCGAAAATCAGATGGGCTGGTCACGTAATGAGATTTAAAGACCACCGTTGGACTAGAGCTGTTACTGATTGGATTCCACGGGATGTCAAGAGACCGCGTGGCCGCCCACCTACCAGATGGTCAGACTTCTTTGTCAAGGTCATGAACGATCGGTTTGAGGCCCTCCATGTTCCCGGAGCGAAGAGATGCCATTGGGCTACACTAGCACGCGACAGGGACAAATGGAGACGTTACTGGCGCCCGCTCGAGCAAATCGACGACTAACGGGAAGTTAAGTGATTAAGTGATACTCCCCAGAGCAGAAATGATAGATCAGCTGGTGACTCGCTCCAATTTTTTGAGAAATCCTGTCCGGTTTCCACAGAGGTTGCATCTTTGCCCATTGCAACTAGCAGGAGTGTTCTGGTTTCCATTTCTCTATAGTCTCATCAACGTTGGTCCTGAGCCGTCTTTGGTTTTTTCCAATAGCTATTTAAGTGGGTGTGATGTGGTATGTCATTGTGGTTTTGAATTGAAAGCTAATAATGCCAATGTTCCCTTTTTGCATGTTATGGGCACTGGTATATCTTCTTTAGGGAAATGCCTCTCCAGAACTTGGCCTGTGCAATGGGATCATTTGTGCTTTTGTGATTGAGTTGTACGACTTCTTGATAATATTCTTGATATCTATCCCTGATCAGATATAATGATTTCTAAATGTTTTTCTTCATGGTTCTTGGAAGCATATATTTTGTTTTGATGATATCTAATATACCTTTTATTAGTTTGGATGATGATTACTCATCCAACTGGGCCACCACAAAGACTTACACTGGTATTTTCTTAAATAGTGGTGTAGCTTTCATATTTCACTGAGGTCTTTGATTTATTCTGCGTTCAATTCTGTGGTGTGAGGTAAGGAATGGACTTTTTTTAATTTTATTTTTTTAAATTTTTATTAATGAAACACCATGAGGTACAGTTGTAGACTTACAAATTTTTGTGCTTGGGTTTCAGTTATACAATGATCAAATACCCATCCCTCCACCAGTGCCCATTCTCCACCACCACTGATCCCAGTATCCCTCCCACTCCCCCCCATCCCCCCATACCACTCCACCTCTGTGGCAGGGCATTCCCTTTTGTTCTCTCTCTCCTTTTGGGTGTTGTGGTTTGCAATAGAAGGAATGAACTTTTCATGTTTTGCCTGTGGATAGTTCATTGTTTGGGCAGCATTTGTTGAAAAGATGTCTTCCGTCCCATTATATGACCGAAATCCTATCATGAACAACTTTGTAAATGTGTATATCACTGTGATTCAATAAAAAATTAAAAAGAAAAATTATTTTCTTCCTTCCTTTCTCTCTCTCTTCTTTCTTTCTTTCTTTCTTTCTTTCTTTCTTTCTTTCTTTCTTTCTAATTTCTTCTCCTTCCTACCATTTCCCACAGGCAGCAATGCTCAGGGCTAACTTCTGATTCTGTTTTCAGGGATCACTCCTGGTGGGTCTCAGGAGACCAGATGGGGGGGGGGGGGGCAGAGATCAAACTCAGCTTGTCTATATGCAAGGCGAGCACCTTACCCACTGTTCTATCTCTCCAACTCCTGAAAAACCCTTTTTCTCACAGAATGATCTTGACACCAATATTCAAAACCAACAGCTCCTAAGCGCCATCCTTTCCTCCTAACTCAAGCGGCACTTTCTCAGTCGGCTTCACCCATGGTCACCCAGGTCCACAGGGTTACCTCTCCTGAGTACCCCTGCACCCCGGAGTAGCACCATCCTGGTTACAAGCGGACTGCGGGTCCCACAGATGCTCTCTGCACCCGCACAGCTGCACTTCCGGCCTGCTCCGCCTCTGGATAGCGGCCTGCTGCTGTTTCTCCTCTGTCCCCAGGTGCATGGGGACACGTACTCCTCATCTAGAGTTCTCGAGAGTCCGTCAGTGTGAAGCAAACGCATGGCAGATGTTCCCACAGTGGAGCATGGGAGCCTTAGGTGTCGGGTCATCACCTTGGAGACTTAGTGTGGGGCCAGCAGCCCTGACCCCAGACTGCCCCGGGCCTGGCGTGGAGACCTGCCAACAGGATTCCAGCCCCACCAGACTGTCAGCAGAGACTTCTCTGTACCACAAACCAGACCCTGGATCCAGTTGGTTTGTTCCCCTTTTCTATTTGGATGTAGATAGAAAATTCTTTGCTTCAGGAAGTAAGAAGAACTGGAACCTGGTCCATAGCACATATAGAGGCAAAGACTGAGAAGCCCAGGAAGGGCTCGATCCTTCCTCCTGGAGCTCCCCCCGCCACCCCCCTCCCCGCCCACTGCCCCAGAGCCTGCAGGACACAATCAGAGTGGGGACGTGAGCCTCCACGCAGCCCTGGCTCAGGCAGATGTGATTCAGAGGCAGCTGACGTCTGAAGCTCTTAATTCAGCCCAAATGCTGGAGGTCGGTCGGGGATGGGGGTGAGGAGGGCGGGAGCAGAGGGCCACATTCCAGAGGAGAAAGCTCTACTTCCTGTGCCCTGGGGAGGGGAGCCCTGCTCCCCTAAGCAAGACACATACAGCTAGGTTATCTGGGTTCCTCACCCAGCTCCCAGAGCCAGGGTCTACAGCACCCAGCTTCCTCCATCCTACCCTCCCGCCATCACAGGCCACATCCTTACAGGGACATGCCTCCCCCCATCCCCCACCCCCGGCTTCTGCGACCCTCATTTCCTCTTGCTCATGCACAGAAAATAAGTGACCAACATTCAGACCTGCTGAACCTCTTGGTCCACAGACCAGCCTCTTCTTAAGCCTTCAGTAGGCCAGGGACCACCACTTCTGCTTGACCTCGGGCCAGGAAAGAACTGGGAGCCAACAGGGCCAGCCAAGCTTCAGGCGTTTAAGAGGCGGGCCTGGGAGACGACCTCAGGGCAGGGACCCTGGCAAAAGATTCAAGGTCTCTGCGGACCCCCTCCCCTCCACCCCTTAATGCCGTACCAGGCCAGGATGGGAAGGGGCACCCTGGGGACTGAGGTCTGTGAGAGTCATTGTCCCTCTCTGAGCCTCAGTCCAGCCCTTGTCAGGCCTGGAAGATGCCAACACTCCCAAGGTGGGCTTTAGACCTTGAGCCCCTCGGCCAAGGACCTCCAATAAGGAGCACTGCTCCCGAGCCCTGTGCTGATGCTGAGCGGAGACAGCTGCATCCTGGGGAGGTCAGTCAGGCTCCGAGGGACGGGTCTCTTGTGACAGTGACTCCGTCTAGAGCTTTCCCTGGAGCCACGTGGAGGGAAGCGCTTGGGAGACACCGGTGACCTGAAGAGTGACTCAGGGCCCTGCTCCATCTTTCTCGCCTCCAGACTTCCTTCAGGACTGGACGGCATTTGAAAACCAGGAATGGGAGCTGGCATAGGGGACGGTCAAGCCCCCGGGGCTGCGTCCCCTTGCTCTGAGTTCTCATCGGCAAAGGACCAGGGCAACTGATTCAATTCTGGGTGTTGCTCTGCAAAGCAGAGGGGATGTGGCGATGCGGCCAGGGCCCTGCCGAGCGCTGGGCTGGCACCCCTGGGCACCTGCAGAGTCGGCTGTCCGCCGCCTTCGGTACGCAGTTGCCTTTGTGAAGTCCCCGGTTCTGGCTCCCGGGTCAGGCTTCCGGACCGGGCCTGCGGTGACTCAGGGCTGCTCCGCAGTTGACACAGCTTCCTGCCCTGATGAGGGCCAAGTTCCTGGAGTCTGGGGCCTTCTGTCTCTCCACCCCTTCACCCCGCAACCTGCAAGGAGGTCAAGGGAAGTGGGGTCTGTCCCACGCCTGAATGACCATCCCACCCCACCCCAGCCAGCTGTGGACAGAGGCAAGGCACCAGACGCTGGGGTGTGTCCTGAGGGGCTGCGCCAGGCTCCCTCATTTCCCTGATCCCCAGGCTCCTCCCCAAGTGCTCCCCAGCACTCCCCCCTCCCTTGTTGTGACTCCTTCCCCACGTTGGCCTCTTTGTTCCAGACAGGAGCTGACTTGGGGGTCTGGGGGAGGGGGTGACTTCTCTGTGTGGTCCTGGCCCCTGGGTCTGTGTAGGGTGGGGAGCTGCTATGGCAGGAAGGGACCAGCAGCTGGGGCACTAGCCCAACGTGGTCCCCAGTCTTGGGAGCAGTGAAGGGGTCGACAGCAGGGGGAGTGACCTAAACAGCCAGGCTAAGGCTGAGCGTGGAGGGTTGGGGACTTGTGCCGCAGAGCAGGGAGGTGAGCCCAGGAAGGGGGGGGGGGGGGTGTCTGTGGGATGATGTGCTGAGACAGAGGCCCCGGAAAGGGGTGCTGTGGAGTCCAGACTTGCTGGGAATGTTCCAGTCCTTTGCAAAATGAGCTGCCTTCCCCCGAGTTTGAAGCTGGCCCAGCCAGCCTCCTGGAATGTGGGTGTCTCTGCAGCCCCCGCACTGGGCCTCCAGGGAGCAGCGTGTGTGTGTGTGTGTGTGTGTGTGTGTGTGTGTGTGTGTGTGTGTGTGTGTGTAAGGGGGGGGGGGGGGACTCTCCCAGGAGGGCCCTCCTCGCCGTACTCACTGAGAACAGGGCGTGCACAGTTTGCTTGGAGCCAGCCCTGCTGGCCACTCTCCCCTCTGACCCACTGCTCTTCCTGGCGCCCCAGACAATGGCGGGCCCGGGGCCACTCCCGGGCATATCTCGGGTCGCCTGCCCGGCAGCCACCATACAGCCACCTTCCTGTGTGGCTCTGACTAACTGGGCCTGGCCCTGGACAGCATCACAATACAGACAGTCGCCAGGGTAACCTCCAGCCCCCGGGGCCACCTCCTGCTGGCTCCTGGCACCAGAGTTTCCAGGGCAGGCCTGGGGCAGGGGTGTGGGAGCATAAGGCCCTGGATGGCTGGGAAGAGCAGAGAAGCGTTGCCTGTCCCCCTGGTCACTCCCTCGGAGATCTCTCCTGGACCGGGGGCAGCAGCCCCTGTCCCTGGGTAGCCAAAATGCTCTGAGCCACCCTGCCAGGAAAACAAAGTTCGTGTGGTCTAGTCACTACGAGCAATTATTTATTCATGATTTCTGCACAGATGCCACCAACAGAGACACTGGCTAAGTTATATGCTGAAAAAAAAGAGAGAAAATTTGAGAAAAAAAATGAGAGTAAATAAGTCTATGGCATTTCATACATTTTAAAATTTTCTTTGATTTAATTTTGTGTGTGTGTGTGTGAAATTACAGTTTTTCTTTGGAGGTTTTGAAGGAAAGGAGGGAGAGGAAGTGAGAGAGAGAGTAGAGAGTAACCTACTCAAAAGGGAGCCCGGGCTTCTCCAATGGCGGAGAGAGTCCCTACACACATCCCAGCATTAGACATGAAAACATGAAAGTACACATCCCAAGAGGGGAGATGTGGGCGACATATATGCTCAGGCAGCATATGCGCCTCCTTTGATTTAATGTTTTAATAAAGCTTCTCGACTCCCAAATCCTACATCAGCCACCATGTAAGCTCATCTATCAGCCCAGATTTCCACTCAGGATTAGGTCTCAGAAGAGATCATTTAGCCACAAAAATTCAGAGATACACCAGTCTCTGGCTGAGAACTCTGGAGCACCCTTGGGAGGCGGGTGGGCAAGTCCTCGCCCTGCTGAAGCACCAGCAACCACACTTGCTCCCAGCTGCCGCCGTGCTAACAGCTGACTCCACTGCCTCTCGACTGAGCTCTGCAGAGATGCCCAGCTGCTGAAAATTTAAACCCACGGCCCCGTTAATTACTTTGGAGGTTCTGGAGGGTGTGGCCACAAATGCAGCCGTAGGACATCTCCAAACTCCATAATACTGACATCCCTTTAGGAATACACCAAATTAGACGGGAAAGTAACAGACAGACCAACCAAGCTCAGTCAACAAAAACTTTAACACAGGAGGCTGAGCTCACAACATCACCTTAGTAAATCCCCAGCCAAGAGCTTAATGACACCATTGTGAGATACAACAATTTTTCACAAAATTTTTTTTTTACTGAAGTGTTTTATTTGATAATTCCATTAGTCATTTGGTTGTAACAAGCAATATAAAATACATTACTCTGGGCATGATATGGGGACTTGGAGGGTGGTTGAAAAAATGGAAACAATGCTGGAGGGAAGGTCACGTTAGTGGTGGGACTGGAGTTAAAATATACCGAATGCATCATGAACAAAGTTGTTGTAAACCACAGTGCTTAAATAAAATGGGAGGATAATTTGTTACACGGAACCAACCCCCAAATAAAATGTCTTATTCTAAATATACTATCAAGGGGTGGAGAGATAGTACAGTGGGAAGGGTGTTGCATGTGGCTGACCCAGGCTCAATTCCCCAGCATCTCATATGGTCCCCCAAGGCTCACCAGGAGAGATTCCTGAGTGCAGAGCCAGGTAAAAGCCCTGAGCACTGCTGGATATGGCCCCAAAAACAGAAACAAAAAGAACAAAACAAGAAACAAAACAGAAAACTAGACATACTATAGTTAAAAAGCTTAAGCTTATGCTTCTTTTCTTTTTTGCAGGGGAGGGATTCTTGGGTCACACCCTACGGTGCTCAGCTACTCCCTGCTCAAGGCCTGGGGGTCATTTGTGGTGTTGCTCAGGGCACCTGGGACCTCATGTGTGCAGGGCAAGTGCTCTACTGCTCAGTCATACCCTGGCCCTCATTTTTAAAACAAAATCTTGGCTTAATTATGTAGTGTGTATGAGAGAATCTGGTCTGTGTAATTGGAATCACACTGCACAGAGCTAAACACAGAAACAGAGTTGCTTCCGGCTGGGCTGCAGAGCCCCGGAACAGAACCTCCTAATTCTGGACAAAGGGCTTGGTTGAAATCTAGTGCAACTACTGTCAGTCATTTGTCATTAGAATCTGATCAGACTTGGTTTAAAAACAATATTTTTTCGAGGGCCAAAGCGATAGTACAGGGGTTAAGGATTTATTTGCCTTGCATGAGGCTGACCTCGTTAATTTATTTTATTTTTATCTTGCTTTTTGGTGCCTCACCCAGCAGTGCTCAGGGGTTACTCCTGGCTCTGCACTCGGGGATCACTCCTGATGGTGCTCAGGGGACTATATGGGATGTCGGGAATTGAAGCCAGGTTGGCTGATATACAATTGCTCCAGCCCCAGTAAAATGGTTCTCTAAGATGAAGTACCAGAATGAGTCCTGTGGCTGATCACGGAAGCACTACAGGTATAGGGATGCCACCGCCAGCCCCGCTCACGCATAATAACCCCACCTGCTTTCCTTGGGAGACAGAGGCTATGAGGCAAATGACCTACCCTGGTGTGGTCAAGGGAAGGAAACAGAGTACCAAGGTCAGTTAAGTTACTAAATTTTGGAAACACTTTTACTTTTTGTTCCTTAAAAAAACCAAACTAAAACACAAATATATTCGAATATAAATAAAAGTTCTAGAGGGACTGGAGTGATGGCACAGTGGCTAGGGCGTTTGCCTTGCATGTGGCTGACCTGGGTTCAATTCCCAGCATCCCATAGGATCCCCCTAGCACTGCCAGAAGTAATTCCTGAGTGCAGAACCAGGAGTAATCCCTGAGCATCCCTGGGTGTGACCCCAAAAGAAAAATAAATATATTAATTAAAAGTTCTAGAATGTTCTGTGTCCATAGAGATGTCTAAACTCAGAGTCACCATACTGTGGTGACAGGGGTCCCTGAGTGAGTGGGCCTGGTGCATTCAGGGCCGACAGACATTCCCTGGCCGGCATTGATGAGAAACAGGTTGCTGACAGATCACCAGTCAATAACCAACAACAATTCCACAGAACAGGTCTAGGGAAGAGCAACAGCCAGAGATTGGGGGTGGGGTGGGGGGCTGGGCTGTGATAGGCTAGGGGAAGCAGTCAGGGGAAGCAGAGCACAAGGAGAAGTTTAACACAGGCCCAGGGAACTGTGAGTCCAGGGGAGTCGATGGACTACGGAAGCACTGCAGTGGGTGAGACAGAGGGTGGCAGGGAACTCAGCATAACTACCTCGAAAGAGAAGCAGAACGGAGCCAGGCCGATCTGTTCATAATGGAGGAGCAATAACCACCAGTTATGGGGGGCTGGCGCCCCCTTTGGCACTGTCCTTTGAGGAAAGTCTCCTAAGATCTTTCTCCTCAAGGAGAACCCCCAGGTGTATAATCAGCAGGGCAGCACCCCCAGATGGCCCCGAAGCAGTGCCAGCAGGCACCCAACAGAGACCCAGCACCCTGCATTTGGATGAGCGTGGACACCAGCCCGTCCTTGCTCAGTTCCCATCATCCTCCCACTGCAGTTCCCGTGTTGAACTAGGCCGGTGTTCCTGGTGTAGCATCCAGTGCAAGACTTGTGTTCCAATATGCCCGCCCCCACAGTCTATGGCTCAGAAGATAAGAGCTCAGAAACCCAGCCTCCAAGGACCTCGAGATTGTACAGCAGTTCAGGCATATTTGTCTGGCATGACCCACCCCGGGGTCAAAGGTTCAGTTCCTGCACCATGTGGTCCCCCAAGCCTCGTCAGGTACAGCTTAGGAGGCCAGCACTTGGGCAGTGTCCCAGGTTTTCCTGGCCTTGTCGAGCTCCAGGAGCATCACAAGGTCAGACCCTTGCATTGAGCTAACGCTCCTCTTGGCTGAGAATCCCTGGTCGGGTTTCCTGCATAGCCCCAGGCCTCCTGAGCACCACTGGGAGGATCCCCTCAATAATCAGTGCTTGGGGCCAGAGCGATAGTACAGTGGGTCGAGTGTTTGCTTTGGCACACGGCAGACCCGGGTTCGATCCCCGCCATCCCATACAGTCCCGAAAGCATAGCCAGGAGTGATTCCCGAGTACAGAGCCAGGAGTAACCCCTGAGCATCGCTAGGTCCAAAAACGTCCAAAAACAAAGCAAAGCAAACAATAACCGATGCTTCTTTAAGAGCCAGCCCTCCGTAAAGCTTGTTCTCCCTCTCAGGGTTTCAACAATGTTGACTGAGCATATGGCAGGCGCTGAGGGGCAGCTGGAACCTGCAGGGACCCCAACAGACAAGCCCCTCCCTGGAGAGCTGCTATTCTATGGGGCCAGATGAGGAGGTTCCTGGCTCTGACCTCACTCCCTGTGCCCACAAGATGCTTCTCCATTTACAGTTCCTCTCCCCAAGCAAACATTTGTTCCTGATTGGGACCTCTGATGGGGAACACAGCACAGCTCCTAGCCCAGGGTAGGGGCTCAGTCGAAACCAGATGGGATTCACAGATAAAACGGGGGCTCAGCCTGTAACCCCACCTCAGACGAATTTGACACCCAGTCCGGACTGGATTTCTCCAAACACAGTTCTCAGAGCCATCCTGTGCTAGCAGGCCTCACTTCCACCTCTGATTGTCCCTATATTTAGCATCTGCTGTGACCCCGTGCCCCTCTCCTCTCCACGGCCCCAGGGAACTGCCGGCTGCTTTGATGGCCTGTTTTCCCAGGCCCTGATTCTGCTTCCCAGACCCTTGACCTCCTCCAAGGAGGCAGGGCCCAAACCCAGACTCCACTCAGCAGCAGGTCTGCAACTCAGAACAGTGCCCTCACTTGGCAGCGGAGACCATCACCTGAGGACAGACTGCCTGGTGTGTGTGACTGTGTGTATGTGACTGTGTGTGCGAGTGTCTGTGTGAACGTGTGTGAGTGTGTGAATGTGTGTATGAGTGTGTGTGAGTATGTGTGTGTGAGTGTGAGTGTATGTGTGAGTGTGTGAGTGTGAGTTGTGAGTGTGTGAGTGTATGTGTGTGTGTGAATGTGTATATGAGTGTGTGAGTGCGTGAGTGTGTGTGAGTGTATGTGTACATGTGTGAGTGTATGTGTGAGTGTGTATTTGTGTGTGTGTCAGTGTGTGTGTGTGAATGTGTGTATGAGTGTGTGTGAGTATGTGTGTGTGTGAGTGTATGTGTGAAGTGTTTGTGAGTATATGAGTGTATGTGTGAGTGTATGTGTGAAGTGTGTGAGTGTGAGTTGTGAGTGTGTGTGAGTGTATGTGTGTGTGAATGTGTATATGCGTGTGTGAGTGCGTGAGTGTGTGTGAGTGTATGTGTACATGTGTGAGTGTGTGTATGTGTGAGTGTGTATTTGTGTGTGTGTCAGTGTGTGTGTATGTGTGTGTGAATGTGTGTATGAGTGTGTGTATGTGTGTGTGAGTGTGTGAATGTGTGTATGAGTGTGTGTGAGTATGTGTGTGTGAGTGTGAGTGTATGTGTGAAGTGTTTGTGAGTGTATGAGTGTATGTGTGAGTGTGTGTGTGGTGTGTGAGTGTGAGTTGTGAGTGTGTGTGAGTGTATGTGTGTGTGAATGTGTATATGAGTGTGTGAGTGCGTGAGTGTGTGTGAGTGTATGTGTACATGTGTGAGTGTGTGTGAGTGTGTGTACGTGTGAGTGTGTATTTGTGTGTGTGTCAGTGTGTGTGTATGTTGTGTGAATGTGTGTATGAGTGTGTGTGTATGTGTGTGTGAGTGTGTGAATGTGTGTGTGTCTGTGGCCTGACCGGGAGCCTCCTAGAAACACCAGGGCACCTCCTTGTACTTCCTGAGCCCTTCAAGGAATTCGGTTCTGGGCCCTGATTCTTCCACTGTGCACTGGACCAACTGCTCACTGCCTCCCTGCCAAAGGGAAGGGGGGACTAGGGAGACAGCACAGAGGGGAGGGGTTTGCTTTGCCCATGGCGACACCCAGGTTCAATCTCTGGCCTCCCATATGGTCCCTGAGCACTGCCAGGAGTGACCCCTGATCATCACCAGGGGTGACCCCAAACAAAACAGGGCCTTTAGCCCGACTCCCAACCCGACCCTCAGCGTAGCCCCCCGAGGTCTCACTTATCTTGCCAGGTCCCCAGTGACGTCCCTCCTCTGCACTGCCCGGGCCCACCTCCCTTCTCCTCCTGCGCAGAGGAGGGCTGAAGCTTGTGACTCTCAGAGGCCCTGGGCTCAGGGGTACCGAGGCTTCCGCTCGCAGGCCCACTCTGATGCTCTAATGGAGAATCTTTCTGCTTGCTGTAGGGCTGTCGGGTGCTGCCCCGTCTCGGCCTCGGAACCCTGTCCAGGACATATCACGTGCGTGTCTTGTGAGGACCCCCCCCCAGCATGGGGAGCCTGTGAGTTTCCGTCTCGGGGACCAGGCGCACTTGGGAGAAGGAGTCTTCCCGGGCCCTGAGCTGCTGGAGGTGTGAGGCCCTATCCCTGGCCACGAAGCCAGGGTGGCCCTGAGCGCCTGGTTGCTGCCAGGCAGGTGGGGATGGTGGGGGGCCGGCCCCCAGGCCTGAGAGGAGGCCTCTCCATTCCTCCCCAGTGACACTGCCACCCACGTGGCTTGGGGTTTCTCTGTTTGCTCTGGGCTGGAGCACTCGGCCCGCGAGTCTTGCCAACCAGAATGAAGCGACCCAACCGCAGTGCTTCTTGGGTCATTGGCTTCGTAGGGAACAGACCCTGGGAGCTGCGCAGGATGGCAGGAGAGCAGAGCAGAAGGGGCCTTTGCTCCCGGGGCTCCAACAGCAGCAAGGATCCCAGAGGCCCCGGGGGTCTGAGAACCCTCAGAGTCCTCGTTGCTTCCCGAGAGCTGAGAGGCAGCCTCAGGAATGTTGCCCTTTAAGGGGGCCGGGGAAAGCAGACCAGCGTGCTGAGGCCCAAGTAAGGGAATCAGTAAACAGCCACGACGTGCCAAGCACTATTCTAGGAGCCGGGGGCAGAGTGAGTCAGGCGACAGTCCCTGTCCCTGAGGGCCTGGCATTCTTGGGGAGAGGCAAATAAATACCAAATGGTCCAGGTGCTGTGTAGGAAAATGAATGGAGCAGGGACTCCAAGAAAACCAGAGGAAGGGGGAACAGGGGTGCTATTTTAAGCGACCCAGCTTGGAAGGTCTTTCTCTGGAGGCTGATAGTGGAGTCCAGATGAGAATGCCAGGGGCTATCTAGAGGGGTACTGCAGTTTGGGGGCAGGGCCTATGCAAAGGCCCTGTGGCAGGTGTGTGCCAGGAATAGTAAAGGGATCCTTATTAGGGGGGCTGAAGAGAAGAGGGAGAGCAGGAAAAGGGAGGAGTAGAGACTAGGGACAGCATCTTTTCATTTTTGTTGATTGCAGTTTACAGGGGAAAAATTACTTTAATGTTGCAATCCAGTTCATAGATTCAAAATAAGACCGGAGTAAACTTTTCATGAAACCTATCGATGTGTGAGCTCATATTTTCTTTTCTCTAAAAGAAAGGAGACTGCTGGTCACAGCTTTTAATTTTCTGACCTTCTTAAAGGTGAAAAAAACACTCACCTGGGTCCTCAAAGACCATTGTGAGGACAGGGCTGAGAGCCTCAGCCACACACACTCTCTCTCTCTTACTCTCACTGTCTCTGTCTCTGTGTGTGTCTGTGTGTCTCTGTCTTTGCCTCTCTCTCTCTCTCTCAGTCTCTATCTCTGTCTGCCTCTCACACGCTCACTCTGTCTATGTGTGTCTCTGTCTCTCTCTGTCTCTCTGTCTCTGTCTCTGTCTGCTCCTCTCTCTCACTCTGTCTCTTTGTGTGTGTGCGTGTGTGTGTGTGTGTGTGCTCTTTTTGTGTCATGACACCAGTACTCAGGGCTTACTCCTGGCTTTGCACTCAAGGATCACTCTTGGCAGGGATCAGGGGGCCCTCTGGGGTGCTTGGAATCAATGGGGTGGGCCATGTGCAGTGCCAATGCCCGACCCCCTTAATGATCTCCCTGCCAGTCCCCGCTGTATCTCTGAAGGTCGAGCTAATAGAGTCAGTGGCTACTCAGCATGTGGGTATGCGAGAAAGGGCATCTGGGGAATAGCTCCTAGCGGACTGGAGTCATCCTACTGCGGGGAGGTGCTCGCCTTGCTTGTGGCTGACTCGGCTTTGATCTCCGGCATCCCATCTGGTCCCCAGAGCGCTGCTTAGGAGTGATTCCTGAGTGCAGAGCCAGGAGAATCCCTTGAGCATTGCCGGGTGTGGCTTGAAAACCAAAAAAAAAAAAAAAAAAAAAAAAAAAGAAAAGGGAAAAAAAAGAGAGAGAGAATGACTCCTCAATTCCTGGAAGTTAAGGGTGGGGTGGAGGTTTGGGGGAGAAACCCAGAGTTCTGGTTCAGACGAGAGTGAAGGTCGATGAGACAATGAGGTGGGGATGGGGCGGAGGCGGTCGACCTGGGTGGGCGTCTATCCACCCTGACCGGGAGGGCGGCCCACAGCCAGGGGCGGCTGAGACTGAGACCTTTCCAGCAGCGCAGGGGTGGGCAGAGACCCAGGGGTCAGCGAGCAGAGCCTGTGTCTGAGGCAGGGCCAGGGGAGACGCTGCCTGCGCCCGCCCGGCTCCCGGCCCCCGGCCCCGACTCCGTGGACCCTCGGAGGACGGCAGAGTTTGAGCAGGGAGAGGTGTGAGTCAAGCGGGGCTTTAGGGAAACGTGGAATAAGGAGTGATTGTCTGGGGCCACACCCGGTGGTGCTCAGCAGCTATTCCTGGCTCTGAGCTGGGGAGGGGCGCTGTGCTCCTGGTGGCGTGGGAGGGGGACACGCAGTGTTGGGGGGATGGAGCCCTGATGCCCTCATGGGCATGTGGAGGAGCTAAGTCCTCGGCCCCTGATAATAACGACTTTCAATTCTCCTAACTTTGGGGGCACATGGCTTCACTGATTGGACCTGAGGAAGGGACACAGGCCGCCCCTGGGGGACACAATAGTCCCGTGAGCCTGGCGCGATGTCCCCCTGTGCACACTCTCCTGTCCTGACACCCAGTGGCCAGTGACCTTGAGGTCATGCTGGGTCTGGACTGGGGGACCAGGACTCCTTGTGGGCAGAGGCCCTGCTCCAGGCGTCAGTGTGGGGCGCCTTGCATGACCCCTGACGCCTGCTGGCGAATGAGTAGCCTCACCACCCCAGGGTGGGCCGGCAGCCACGGGGCTGTGGGCTCTTGCCCCGTAGGGAGTTTCCTGAGGAATCTGGGGCCGGCTGGTCCCCATGTGCGGCCAGTAGGTCCATCTGGGGCCCTGGAGGATGGTGCTGCCGCCCAGATAATCATTACCAGAGTGGGTGGCAAGTGAAGAAAGAGAAGGGGAAAGGGAGGGTGGGGCTGGTGATGAGGAGTGAGACAGACAGACAGAACGTTAGGGACAGAGAGGGAGACGCCAACACAGGAAACGCAGGAACCATGGAGGGGACCCGGCTGAAGGGGCGGGAGGAGGCTGAGCAGGAAGAGGATGGAGACCACCAGGGAGCCCGAGCCTGGAAGAGACTCCAGAGGGAAAATGAGGAAGAGCAGGGCCGAGAAAATGTCCCACTGCGCCCGGAGCTGGCAAGATGGGGGGACATGGACTCAGAGACATGGGGCCCACAGACCCCTCAAGGAGCCCGCAGACCCCCCCAGGGAGCCTGCAGACCCCCCAGGGAGCCCGAAGACTCCCCCCAGCCCGCAGACCCACCAGGGGGCCCCCGCAGATCCCCCTAGAACCCGCAGACCCCACCCAGAATGCCCACAGACCCCCCAGGAGTCCGCAGACCCCTCAGGAAGCCCACAGACCCCCCAGGGAGCCCGCAGACCCCCCAGGGAGCCTGAAGACACCCCAGGGAGCCCACAGAGCCCCCAGGGAGCCTGAAGACCCCCCCAGGAAACCCACAGACCCCCCAGGAAGCCTGAAGACCCCACTCCCGCCCCCTGGGGAAGCGCAGTGTAGACACTGCCCTGGGCAGCCTGTTGTCCCCGACACACACTTAGCTCTGGCCTGCTGTCTGAGTTCAGCCCAGGACGCCCCTCCTGCACCTGCCTGGGCATAGACCCCCAAGGGCCTGGGGCTGTCCCCATTCCCCACTGGGCGCCGGGATGCCTTCTCTCTGAAGGTGGGCCAGAACGGGGAGAGCACTGGCCCCTGAGCCTGGCTCTGTCCCTGCTTCCGTTCTTCACGGGCCCCGGCTATGGCCTCCCTCTCTGGCCTCGACCCTCTCCCCGCAACAAGGGATGCAGCAGCCCATCCAGCTCCACAGAATTGGGGACAGGAGGAAAGCCTGTCACACCTGACCTCTGCTTCCATCCACCCACTGTCACCACTCCCTCCTCCAGCCTCTCCCGACCCTCCACCTCCCCTCCCTCCTTCCCCTCCTTCCTCCTCTCTTTCTCTCATTTTCTTGCTTTCTCTTTATTTCTCATTCTTTTTTCTTTCTCTTTTCCTTTCTTTCTTCCTTTTTCCTTTTTCTTTCTCTTCTTTTTTCTCTCTCCTCTTTCTTTTTCTCTCTCCCCTTTTTCTCTCTCCCTTTCTTTTTCTCTTTTCTTTCTCTCTCTCTTTTCTTTTTCTCTTTTCTTCTTTTGGTCTTTCTTCCTCTCCCACTACCTCTCTTTCTTCTTTCTTTCTTTCTTTTTTCTTTCTTTCCTTCTTTCTTTCTCTTTTCCTTCCTTCCTTCCTTTGTTTTTCCTTTTTCTTTCTTTCTTTCTTCCTTTTTCTCTCTCCTCTTTCTTTTTCTCTCTCCCCTTTTTCTCTCTCCCTTTCTTTTTCTCTTTTCTTTCTCTCTCTCTTTTCTTTTTCTCTTTTCTTCTTTTGGTCTTCCTCTCCCACTACCTCTCTTTCTTCTTTCTTTCTTTCTTTGTTCTTTCTTTCCTTCTTTCTTTCTCTTTTCCTTTCTTCCTTCCTTTGTTTTTTCTTTTTCTTTCTTTCTTCTTTTTTTCTCTCTCTCTTTCTTTTTCTCTTTTCTTTCTCTCTCTCTTTTCTTTTTCTCTTTTCTTCTTTTGGTCTTTCTTCCTCTCCCACTACCTCTCTTTCTTCTTTCTTTCTTTCTTTCTTTTTTCTTTCTTTCCTTCTTTTCCTTTCTTCCTTCCATTGTTTTTTCTTTTTCTTTCTTTCTTCTTTTTTTCTCTCTCCTCTTTCTTTTTCTCTCTCCCCTTTCTTTTTCTCTCTCCCTTTCTTTTTCTCTTTTCTTTCTCTCTCTCTTTTCTTTTTCTCTTTTCTTCTTTTGGTCTTTCTTCCTCTCCCACTACCTCTCTTTCTTCTTTCTTTCTTTCTTTCTTTTTTCTTTCTTTCCTTCTTTCTTTCTCTTTTCCTTTCTTCCTTCCTTTGTTTTTCCTTTTTCTTTCTTTCTTTCTTCTTTTTTCTCTCTCCTCTTTCTTTTTCTCTCTCCCCTTTCTTTTTCTCTCTCCCTTCCTTTTTCTCTTTTCTTTCTCTCCCTCTTTTCTTTTTATCTTTCCTTCTTTCATTCTTTCTTCCTCTCCCACTATCTTTCTCTTTCTTCTTCCTTCCTTCCTTCCTTCCTTCCTTCCTTCCTTCCTTCCTTCCTTCCTTCTCTCTTTCTCTCTCTCTCTAAATCCAGGACTCATGTATTAAGAGACCTTCCCTCCCTCCAGCTCCCTTCATTCCTCCCTCTCTCTCCTGCTCATGGTAAGGCAGCCCCTCTCTGCATCCCCTACCGATTCTCTTGCTTCTTTCCTGTGCCCAAATCTTTGTGCCCACCCCAGGGTGGCCTGGTGCCTTCAGTGGCTCTTCAGGGTTCCAGAGTCTACAGGTTCAGGTCAGGAGTGAGACACCAGGCGGGGCGGATCAGACTTCAGCCGTCCTGGCCAGCCTCCTTCCGCACAGTCCTGCCCGGGGCGTCCTGCCCTGGATGCTGCCGGGAAGCTGCTCAGAGACCAGTGACCCCGTGCCTGCACGGTCAGCCGTTTCCTGTGCTGTCAGGGGCCGCCTGGGCGGGGCGGGGACTTGCCCAGGGGAAGCAGGCAGCGTGGCCAACTCTCTCTAATTGACTCTGTATCTGAGGGGCGGTACGTACGGTGGCACCCCTGGGACAGGCCAGCCTCAGCCAGACCTCAGCCAAGGCAAGTCTGGGACTGAGTCGTCGGGGGTCCGTGTGCTCAGCCCTGCCCCCACCCTCCACACACCGCGGGCAAGAGGGGCGTTCTGGTACAGCACAGACATGGCCTGAAGCCCAGCCCAGATGCAGAAGAAAAAGGCCCAGACTAGCCACCCCACATCTGCCGAGAGGGGGCAGGAGGGGAGGGACGCTCAGGCTTCCTGCCTCCGTGCTCTCTAGATAGGTACCCAGAAGGGGGATGGCTGGTTTCTCTGTCTAAGAAAACTGCAGGAGCGGGAGAAGTGGTACAGGGGATAGCACGTGTCCTTGCACGCAGCCCGGCCGGGTTTAAGCCCTAGCACCCCTGGGTCTCCCTGAGCCCACCCGCAGTGATCCCGGAGTGCAGAGCCATAAGCCCTGAGTAGTGCGCCTGGCATGGCCCCCAAACAAAACCCAGGAAACTCCATAGCGCTTTCCAGGATGGCCGCATCAAGCTACATTCCCGCCAACGGCACACGGCTTTCTTTTCTCCATCCCTTCTCAGATGCTTGTCATTGCTGCTTCTGATGTGACAGGTGGAGGCTACAAAGCAGAGAGGCGGCTTCCCTCAAAAACACAGTCTGAGTGGCCGTCACGGCCTCTCAAAAACTCTCTTGCAAACTACAACACCCTAAAGGAAAGAGTGAGCAAAAGGGAATGCCCTGCCAACAGAGGCGAGGTGGGTTGGGGGGAGTGACGTGGGGGGGTGGGAGGGATGCTGGGATTAGTGGTGGTGGAGAATGGGCACTGGTGGAGGGATGGGTACTCGATCATTGTATAACTGGAACCCAAGCACAAAAATTTGTAAGTCTGCAACTGTACCTCATGGTGTTTCGCTAATAATAAAAATAAATAAATAAAATAAAAATTAATTAATTAGAAGGGCTGAAGTGATAGCACAGTGGTAGGGTGTTTGCCTTGCGCACAGCCCGCCTGGCCGAGCCCGGTTTGATTCTTCCACCCCTCTTGGAGAGCCTGGCAAGCTACCGAGAGTATCTCGCTGCATGGCAAAGCCTGGCAAGCTACCCATGATGTATTTGATATGCCAAACACAGTAACAACAAGTCTCACTATAGAGACGTTACTGGGCCTGCTCGAGTAAATTGATGAACAACAGGAGGACGGTGCTAATTAGCTAAAAAACACAGTCTGACCCAAAAGGAGAGAGAGAACAGAGGGGAATGCCCTGCCACAGAGGCAGGGTGGGGTGGGGGATGAGGGTGGGAGGGATACTGGGACCCGTGGTGGTGGGAAATGGGCACTGGTGGAGGGATGGGTATTCGAAATAAATTAATTAATTAAATTAAACAAAAAATAAAAAACACAGTCTGCCCACAGGCAGCAGCATCGCCCGGCCCGAGCCCCAGCCCAGTTTTCCGCCCAGGTTTCCTGCCCTTTAGGGCTGGAGCGATAGCACAGCAGTAGGGCGTTTGCCTTGCACTCAGCCAACATGGCCGACCCGAGTTCTATTCCTCCGCCCCTCTCGGAGAGCCCGGCAAGCTACCGAGAGTATCTCGCCCGCACGGCAGAGCCTGGCAAGCCCCCCGTGACGTATTCGATATGGCAGACACAGTAACAACAAAGTCTCCAATGGAGACGTTACTGGGCCCGCTGGAGCAAAATCGACGAACAGCGGGAGGGCCTTTACCTTTACCTTTTTCCTGCCCTCTGTGGTTGTGCTGGCCTGGCCAGCCCGCCCACTCTAAGCTGACTCCTGGCACTTAGTCCGTACTGTGCTCCTCCTGGATGGAGGCCCCAGTGCTTGCTCTGACATCCCTTCACACACACGAGCACACACACCGGCACATGTACACACACACACATACACAGATGTCCACACACGTGTACCCACGTGTGCCTGGCAGGTGCCTTATGCACATGTGTATATGTACACACGTACACGAACACGCATACCTCACAGTATACCTGTGTGCAGATACACACATGCATATGCATATGCGCGCACATGCTTATGTTGTACTTACACGTATACATGTGCACACACATAATGCACACATATACCCACATGAGCATGCATGTGCTCACGTGTGCACGTAATAGTGGCCCTCATCAGTGGTCCTGTGATGTATGTGACTCACCACGGGGCACAGTCAGAAACGTCGGGAACAATAAGACAAAGAAAATATAACTTTCATTACCGTCTACAGCTGTAATTAAAAGGTAAAGGTAAAGGCCCTCCCGTTGATTGTCGATTTGCTCGAGCGGGCCCAGTAACGTCTCCATTGGAGACTTTGTTGTTACTGTGTCTGGCATATCGAATACTCTCAGTAGCTTGCCGGGCTCTCCGAGAGGGGCGGAGGAATTGAACTCGGGTCAGCCATGTTGGCCGCTTGTAAGGTGAACGCCCTACCGCTGTGCTATCGCTCCTTTCATTACCGTCTACAGCTGTAATTATTGTATTTTATTCTCCTTGTTGTTCACCTCTTGTGGTGCCTCTGTTAGACTTTCTCTGGGGCACGGAGGGGGCCATGGGGGGTGGGGTCAGTGCTGTCTGCAGGTGCAGGCTGGGTCTCGGGAGGTGCCTGCTGAGGGTTGGGGCAGCACAGACGGTCAGACGCTGAGCGAGCCACTGGACCGTCAGGGCAGAGCGGGAGAGCGGTCTGAGTGCAAGCGGGCCAGAGCCGAGCCCAGGCTTCCCGCCCACACCCATTCGCACCCTCCTGCACCTTGGGCACCTGCGTCGGGGCTGTCTTCAGGCCCCCGGCTCCCCGCTGAAAGGTTTGGGTGGCTCAGAGGTGCCACTGGGCCCAAACATGCTTTCCTGGGGTGCTTTCTGGGGTCCTCTTCTGAACAAATGAGCTGCAGCCCAGCCCCGAGGTCCGGGCAGTTTGGGAGGAAGCCAGCTTAGGACAGCAGCTGTGGGCACCTTCTCTCGCTGGTCCAATACCCACTGCGGGGATGGGGCAGCACCACTCATCTCACCTGCCGCTGCGCCCACCCCCTCCCAGGAACCATCCCACATTGTCCTGGCCTGGCAGAAGAGCACACAGGTCCAGGGGACCCCACACGCGCTCACCAGTGCCAACCTTGGATGCGTCCCTTCACCCAGGCGGGCCTCAATTTCCTCTTCTGAATGTGGGCCGCCAGGCTAGCTGAGCCCTCGATATACTCAAGACCGTCAGGGACCTGGAGCATCACTCCGGGCACCTGACTCCTCAGTGTCTGGCTTGGGAAGGCTGCGGCCAAAAGCCACGTCCCCAACGCCTTCCTGTCGTTTCAACAACTACCACTTACTAGAAATCACGCACTGCGCTGGGGGCTGGAGCTGGTGGTGCCCTGCAGAGCCCCCCGACGCCACCAGGCAGATATGAGGCTGTGTCCACAGCAGGAGTGAGTGGACTGGAAGGGTAGAGAGGACGAGCCTGGCTTGGCACGGCTGAGCCGGAGCCTGGTTCTCAGTCTGAGCCCGCTGATGCCTGGGGCCTCCTGGGAAGGACAGGGGATTCCTTGGCGCTGACTCAGGGCCTGGGGTGATGAAGCCACATCCCTGGGGCTTGCGAAGAGGGAGAAAGTGACGCCACCCGGCTTTGAGGTTCTAACCAGTGTGGCTGCTGGGAGTTGCAGGCGGCATGGTGGGAGGGGGGAGCGCCCCGCTGCTCCCTTGTCCTGGGGTCAGGCTCCCTGCGCTCCCTCTTCCCCCCTGGGAGGCCGTCTGACGTGCAGAGATCTCAGGAGGAGGGATTGAGGCCTTGCTGAGTGGGTGCAAAAGGCAATGTTGTCTAGCTTCGACATTCCTCGGTGGCTGAGACGCAGTGGAATTCTGTGGGAATTCCAGAGCTCGCTTGTCCTGGGAGCTCCCGGGACGGTGCCCCGCAAATGGCCTTTCGGAGCGCCGGGCAGCAGCGGGCAGGGACTGAGCCCTGCAGGACAGCCCCGGCAGCGACAGGAGGAGGCCACGAGACTCAGGGCCATGAAGAGTGAACTGAGAATTGACAAAGACATTTCCCCGTCCCGTCCGGGTCACGTCACCCCACGGGAGATCGCTTCCACGCTCTCCCGTTCTCTGCAGCCCTGCGTGTGGCATCGCCTTCATCTCCCCCAAGACAGGCAGATGCTGCCACCCCCAGCTCCGAGCTCCGAGGAAGCTGCATTAGTCGGGAGACTGGTTTTCAGAAGGGGGCAGGGGACCCAGAGGTGGCACGGGGCTCTAGGAACTGACCGAGCATCATTCGGTCCCCTCAAAAAGGACAGAACCAAAGACACCCAGCCTTCTCGTCTGTTCCCTCAAACCCCAAGTCACACTGGTTAGAACCTCAAACCCAGCAGGGATTTCCTGGCATGACTTTCTCCCGCTTCAGAGCCCCTGGGGATGTGGCTTCCTCTGCCGGGGTCCTGAGTCAGCCCCAAGGAATCCCCTGTCCTCTCCAGGGGCCTCTGAGTGAGAAAGGGGCCCTGAGGCAGTTGAGAAGTGAGCATGGTTTCCCTGGTAGTGATATGAGGAAGGCAGTTCAGAGAGGTCAAGCAGCTGCTTCAAGGTCACACAGCAGGATGGGAGCTTAGCTCCTGCTCACCTGGAGTAGGTGTCACAGTCCTCCCCATCCGGGGCAGCAAACAAGGACCTCACCCCAGAGAACTCACCCCAGACTTGCCACGAGAGGGCTAGGCACACCCAAATCCAAGGAGAGGCTTCCTGTCCTTCCTGTCACTGGGTCTTCCTGTCCGTAGGAGTGGGGGGCCCGGAAGAGGACGGTGACATCCCTTTTCTGCCCCAGAGGCTGGTCTGGGTGGGCGGGTGAGGTCGCCTCAGAAGCTCTCATCACCTGCCCTCACGTCCCTGTGTTCCCCCTATACAGGGTCAGCGGGTCAGCAAGATGCAGCCACCCAGCCTGAACTGACCCACTGTGTCCAGCAGGGCAGCTGAGGTCTCAGTGAGGAGTCTGCTAAGATCCAGGGGTGCTGTTGCTCCCCCCACCCCAGCCTTATACACAGCCTGAGCTGCAGCCCCGTGCCAGCACCCAGGGGCGAGCAGGCCAGAGTCTCAGGCCAACCCTCACCCCTGCCCCAGATGTGCAGTCTCAGAGGCAAGAGAGCAGGAAGACGGTCCCAAGCCTCCGTCTGTGTTCTCTAGGCCCCCCTCTATGCACCCCAAGCATCTCAAGGTCCCTATGGCCCCTGGCAGGCCTTCAAGCACTCAGAGACCCCAGGGGGCAGTGATCACCCTTTATTGTGATGGGGACCAGGAGAGGCTGTCGGCTCCGAGATATATTCCCAGTACTCAGGTGATGGGGGGACCATGTGCTCTGGGGACACAGGGGCGGGGGGAGGGCACAGGAGGACAAGGTTCGTGGGCTTGGCAGCAGATGCTGCCTTCCGACTGGAACAGACAAACAGCACACACACACACACACAGGCACACAAAGACACACAGACACACACGAAGACACACACACTCGCACACAGACACACAGGTATACACACACACACACACACACACACACACACACTCACACACCTGCCATCTCCCAACCCATTCAGAGTTCCGAATAATGGGCTCAGTCATTCCCTCGGAGAGGTTGGCACTGACAGGGTGTATATCCATCACATGGATAGCGAGGTCAGTTGAAGCCAGGGGTAGGCCTGGGTTACCCAGTGGCCGAGGAATGTTGGCCTTTGGGAGCACAAGAAAGGAGGCAGGCTCCCTGCTCAGATCCACCCCGGCTGGGAGGCAGGAGCCGCTGGCAGAACCTGCATGTGGTTAGAGCCTTCTCTCTGCCTTCCACCTGCACCGCACCCCGAGCAGCACAGAGCAACCCTCCAAGCCGTGGGCACTGCCAGGTGTGTCCAAGCATCAGGAAAGGAAGGACAGGCCTCAGTCCACTCCTTCAGATTAGCTGGGGTGCTCCCACTTAAGCCAGGGGTGCGTCTGTACAAGCTGAGCACATCCAAGCAGTGGCTCCAACATTTGTGCCTTTTGGGGTTTTTTTCTTACTTTCTTTTTGCTTTTTTCTTGTTGCTTTTACCTTTTTATTCCTTTGTTTGTTTGCTCTGTTTTTTTTTTCTTGCAGGAGATGGAGGACGACTTCAGGCTTGGCAGTGCTCAGGGGACCATGCGGTTCCAGGGATGGAACCCAGGCCTCCCACATGCACTCGTGCACTCGGCTGTTGAACCGTCTCTCAGCCTTGACTCCAGGTGCAGTGCCCACTGCAGCCAGGGCTGGCTCGAGACTGCGGGAGCTGCTCCGTGTCCCAGTTTCTGGTCTGAGGAGGTGTGTGAACAGGTGCTGTGCTTGCTGGGACGAGCACGAGCCGGTGGAATGCATGGTGGGCAAAGCTGAGTTCAGGTTGTGGGTTGAGGGAGAGAGACACCCATGGGAGAGGCACCAGAAGGGCCTTAACCAGGAGAGAATCTGAGGCAACCCTCAGGAGTGGAATCTAGGAGTGCCACCAATCTTACAGGCCTGCTCAAGCTCCCGCCTATGGCCCTTCCTTGCCTCAATTTCCTCCCCTGGCCCCGTGCATATGCTGGTGTCCTCTGTGTGGGTTTCCTGGCTCTGTGTCTGTTCCTAGGAAGGGGGGCGGGGTGTTGTCTCTGCAGCTGCAGGTGTCTGTGACGCTTTCTCTCTCTCTCTCTCTCTCTCTCTCTCTCTCTCTCTCTCTCTCTCTGGGGTGCTGTGCTGGGTTCCTTGCCTGCCTCCAAGACCCACGGAGGGAGGGAGACCTAAGGTGCTGAGGTTGCCACGTTGGTGGGTGGGAAGAGAGGAGGCCAGGGAGGTGATGGGACAGCTGAGCCAGGGAGGGCCACCGTGCCCAGGGAACCTGAGCAAAGTCACTGCATCATCTTGTGGGACATCACTGAACAGGAGCAGCCTGAACCATGCAAGTATTCTGCCTCCCGTCGGTAGAGGCTTAAGTCCGGGATTAAAGTGTGTGCAGGGCTGCTTCCGGCAGAGGGCTGTGCGGGAGAGCAGGTGTTTTGCTGGCAATCTTTAGGGTTCCTTGTGACGTAGGCAAGTAGTCAGGAAAGGGTCCCCATGGCAATAGAATTTCTAGGATGTAATAAAGGAACCTAGCCTTAAGACCATCAGGGCCCACCTTGTGAGCACAGGAACTAAGGCCTGATAAGGCTTTCACCTGACACCCACAACGGACCCAGAGAAGGCTGGACCCCCACTCTAAGAGAAGCTCCAGCAGGAACGAAATTTCAGGAAAGGAATTTCAAAGAAGACCACCAACCACTCCTAACTCTACCTCCTTGGCAACCTTCCTAGCAACGGACTCTTACCTAGGTAGAAGCCCCACATGAGGCCAGGTTGGGGAAAACCCTATAAAAGCCACTTTGAGCAAAGGAAGGCACACATCTGCTGCCCGAGCCCATGTGCTGCTTGTGCCCACGTGGCCAAGCACATGAGATGTCCGCATCTCCCCACTTGAGTTGTATACTCTCCCATGGAATGCTGGGGTGGCTGTTGGAGCTCTCTCCGCCCTTGGAGAAGCCCACATTCTCTCTTGAGCACATTCCTTTCTCTCTCACTTTCTCTCCTTTCTTCCCCTTCCTAAACCCTTCAAATGTTTTTACTTCACGGCTCATCTACTCCTGAAATTCTTTTCTGCACAGCAAGACAAGAATCTTGAAACCCTGGGTAAGGCCTAGGACTGACTTCTCCTTTCCTTCAAAGAGCAAATGCTCACTTCAACCTGAGTCCGTGGCTCCCCGAGAAATCGGGTGACTTCACTTGGCTTGTAGATACGACCACCCAATCTCTGCCTCTGTCTTCTCCTGGATTTCTCCTGTGCTGTCTGCATCTATGCCCCTTTCTGTAAGCTCCGAGTGGATGAGACTTCCTGAACAGCCCCCACGTGACCCTGACTAACTCCACAATGACTCAACAAAGGTCCAAACCAGGAGGATCCCAACCTATGAAGTTGGGAGACAAAAATTCAACACGCGGCATAAGATAATACGAAACTTACTGGGGAGGAGTTTGGAGGGGATGCAAAGGCTTCTCCCAGCCAGTTCCTCCCTGACCTTTGACCCTTCCCCGTACCCATCAGGATGCACCCCGCTGCACACAGAACCTCGTTCATAAGATGCCTATCCCTGGGTCCCTACCCCAAGATGCTGGTTTGGTTGGTCTTGGGGGGAAGGTCTTGGGAGGGGTGGTTGTGACAGGGGACATGAATGGGCACCTGAATCCCGAATCTCTAGATTCACAGACCCCTGAAGCCCCCTCTGTGAACCCCGAATGGTTGGCACCACACCCCCTTCTCCAGCCGAGGCTGCACAGGGACACACACGGGGACGAGAAGATGTAAAAGTATTTGGTCCATGCACGGCACCCCGGGATTCCTGCTGGAGGACTGAGTGGCAGTTAACACTTTCGGGGGTCTGCAGCAGGGCATCTCTGGCTCTGTGGTGTGAGGGAAATCCTGGAGGGAGGTGTGAGAACAGGAAGGCGGGAAGGCAAGGATCCCAAAGTGGGAGAGAGAGGCCACGGGAGACCACAGGGCGTGGTGGCCTCTGGGAGTCACACTTCCCAGCCTGCCTGCAATGCCCTACCATGTGACCACTGGCGAGCAGAGACCTCAGCTGCCACATGTGTGAAGTGGGACTTAGTGCCAACTGAGCTGTGGGCAGGGGTGAGGCCAGCAGGCAGAGGGGGAAGGGCCCGTGACAATGGAATTCCTTCGAAGTAATAAAACCAACTTAGCCCTAAGGCTGTCAGGGCCCGCCTTGCGATCTCAGGAATGAAGGCCTGATAAAACCTTCCTCTGGTCCAGCAGAGGCCCTGAGGAGACTGGACCCCTACAAAGAGGACTAACTTCACAGGGAAAAGACTGTGATAAGGACTTCAAAGAGATTCACTGAAAACTTTAAATTCCTTCCTTTATGACAGCACCAGATCAACTCCTACCTCGGCAGAAAACTCCAGGCCAAGCAACCTGAAGAAACCCTCTGAGAGCCAGCGTGAACAAAAGAAGCGCTTACGTATGCTGCCTAAACCCGTGTGCTGTCTGTACCGGTGTGTTCTGACCAAGTGCATGTGGTGCCCGAGCACATGTGCCGCCCACCTCTCCCCTCTTGTGATGTGTCTTTTCCTGCTTTCATGGCTAATACTGGGCTGGAGTGACAGCACAGCGGATAGGGCGTTTGCCTTGCACGCTGCCGACCCGGGTTGATTCCTCCATCCCTCTCTGAGAGCCCAACAAGCTACCGAGTGTAACCCTCCCACACGGCAGCCTTGGCAAGGTCCCCGTGGCATATTCAATATGCCAAAAACATTAACAAGTCTCACAATGGATACATTACTGGTACCCCTTGAGCAACATCAATGGACAATGTTACAGTGCATAGTTAATGCTATGTGTCCTGTGTCCTGGGCCCCTCTCTGCCTTTGGAGAGGCCCGCGTTCTCCCTCGAGTGTTTCTCTCTCTTTCTCTCCCTCCCTCCCCTTCCTCAAAACCTCCAAATAAAATCTGCTTGTCTTCTCCTGAAGTTCTTTTCTGTGAGAAAGGTGAAGGACCCCCAAAGGCCTGTGCCAGGCCCATCTGGCTTTCCTGTCCTGCAGAGAGCAACCCTCGCTCCAGCCTGAGCCCATGGCTCCCTGGGAAATCAGGTGGTGGGGATGAAGTCCAGTGCTGAGCAGGACAAGTGGGCAACAGGTGTGCCGTGACAGCTACATGAGGGGAATGGAGGAAATCTGGTTTGTCCCGGCCAGGGGCTCGTCGCTGACTTCCTAAGTCTAGCCTCCCAGCGGGTCCTGGGCTGGCAAAGGCAGATTGGGAGAAAGTGGCCATCTCTCTGGTCACCTTGGGGGCCCATCAGCTTCATACGTGTACACACACATGTGTGAACACAGGGCAAGGAAGTGGCCACACGAGAATCCATGTCTGCACAGGCCGAAACAGCCCTGCCCTTCCATCCTGTCGGTCACCTAGATATCTCCCAGTCCCACAGGGGATTCGGTGCTGGAGTCCTGAGGCCACCCCATCAGGGCGCTTTTGACCTGTCTGCTTTCCACCCGGGGTTCTGAGGGAGGGACCGGAACTGGGCTCCTGGTTCCCACTCAGCAGCTGTAGCCCTGAGAACCGCAGTGGAGATAAGCATCTCAGGTCTGCTTCAGAAGTGCCTGGCAGGGCTAAACGAGGCTACAGCAGCTCAGTGGCCCAGGACTGCAAGAGACGGACTTGCCAGCGCAGCCTTTCTGATCAGGGACCGGGGAGGTGACACAAACAGTGCTGCTCAGGGCTTTCTCCTGGCTTGGCCTGGGGACCATGCGAGGGGCTGTCAGCTGTGTGCCAGGCAAACACCCCAGAACACTGCACCATCACCCCAACGCAGGCTTCTGGGCAGATTCACACACACCCGCCCCACGGGGGCTCTCAAGGCACCGAGCGTGTGCTGGACAGCCCCTCTGTTCCCTGGGACGCCCCTCTCCGCGCCTCAGCAGTCTTGGGCTGCTGAAGTTAGTCAGTACTACACTGCCAAAAAAGACACAGGACCTGAAGGACATCGGAGTCCTGGCCCCAGGGTGTCTCTGGGGCAGCCCCATCCCACCCCTGGCCACAGAGCCCTGGTGTGCTGGCCTCCCACCAGACCAGGAGCTCTGGAAGGCAGCCTCTGGGTCCCTCCCCTCCCCGTCCCCATGCATGTTCACCCCTGTCCCAGGAACCAGCCCAGCACAAACACAGTCCACTCTCCTCACCGAGTGACCGTGTAGCTACAGAGCTCAGGCTCTGGTCTGGAGGCAGTGGCCAGCAAAAGCAGAGGACCCAGCCAGGATGGCCATGTTCAGTAGAAACTATATTTGTGAAGAAGGAAAAGGAGTGGAGAATCCTCAAGCAAGAAACCCCGAAACATGGAGAACCTTCTCTTTTCATTCTCTCTTTCTCTCTGTTTCTGCCTCTGTCTCTCTCTGTGTGTCTCTGTCTCTGTCTCTGTCTCTCTGTCTCTGCCTCTCTGCTCTCTCTCTCTCTCTCGCTCTCTCTCTCTCTTCACTGTAAGATGCACAGTTGCAAAGCTGTTCATGGTTGTGTTTCAGTCATACAATGTCCAACACCCATCCTTTCATCAGTGCACATTTCCCACCACAATGTCCCATTACTCTTCCACCAACAACCCCTGTACCCAAAGCCTGCTGCTATGGCAGACACTTTTCTTCTCTCTGTCTGTCTGTCTGTCTGTCTGTCTCTCTGTCTCTCTCTCTCTCTCTCTCTCTTTCTCTCGGCATTATGGTTTGTATTAAAGGTACTGAGAGGTTATCAGGTTATCCTGTTTGTTCCTTTACCACTTTCAGCACGCAGTAATTATCCAGAGTGGTCATTTCCAACTATCTTTGTCATAGTGGTCCCTTCTTTATCCCAAGTGCCTTCTCCCCAGCACTTGAGGCAGGCTTCCGACTGTAGGTGGAAGTTACAGTCTGGCAAAGGCAGATTGGGAGAAAGTGGCCATCTCTCTGGTCACCTTGGGGGCCCACCAGCTTCATAGTGTACACACACATGTGTGAACACAGGGCAAGGAAGTGGTCACACGAGAATCATCCTGGCCCTCGTTTCTACTGTCCTTGGTTATTAGTCTCATATTATATATGGTCATGGTCCTACCGTTGTTCATCGATTTGCTCGAGCGGGCCCAGTAACGTCTCCATCATGAGACTTGTTGTTACTGTGTTTGGCATATTAAATACATCACGGGTAGCTTGCCAGGCTCTGCCGTGCAGGCGAGATACTCTCAGTAGCTTGCCAGGCTCTCCGAGAGGGGCAGAGGAATTGAACTCGGGTCGGTCATGTTGGCTGCTTGTAAGGCAAAGGCCCTACTGCTGTGCTATCGCTCCAGCCCATAATATATATAATATATATATATATATTTTATGTCCCACAAATGAGTGCAATTGTTCTATGTCTGTTCCTTTCCTTCTGACTCATTTCACTCAGCATGATACTCTCCATGTCCATCCGTTTATAAGCAAATTTTATGACTTCATTTTTCTCGGTGACTGAATAGTATTCCTTTGGTACGGTATGATATGCCATAGTTTCTAGAATAGAGATGAATATTCTGACACAGACCCCGAAATATATGATCATTTAATCTTTGATAAAGGAACAAGAACTGTAAAGTGGAACAAGGAAAACCTCTTCAACAAGTGGTGCTGGGAAAACTGCCTGCAAAAAAAAAAAAAAAAAAGAACTCAGACCAGACCTCTCTCTAATACCAGGCACAAAAGTCAGATCAAAACATCAATATCAGATCTTAATCCATAAGGTACAGGGAGAAAAACTTAGACAGAACCCTCAATGACATTGAAGGTAAAGGTATCTTCAACAATAAAACACCACTGACCAAACAATTGGAAACAAAGATAGACAAATGGGACTATACTAAGCTAAGAAGCTTCTGCACCTCAAAAGAAGCGGTGACCTTGGGGCTGGAGCAATAGCACAGCGGGTAGGGCGTTTGCCTTGCATGCAGCCAACATGGTCAACACAGGTTTGATTCCCAGCACCCCATATGGTTCCCTGAGCACTGTCAGGAGCAATTCCTGAGTGCATGAGCCAGGAGTAACCCCTGAGCATCGCCGAGTGTGACCCAAAAAGCAAAAAAAAAAAAAAAAAGATTTATACAGCCCAGGGAATGGGAAAAATTATTTACTCAGAAGCGGGTAGGGCGTTTGCCTTGCACACGGCCAACCTGGGTTCGATTCCTCTGCTCCTCTCAGTCTGGCAAGCTACCGAGAGTATCTCGCCAGCATGGCAGAACCTGGCAAGCTACCTGTGGCGTATTCTATATACCCCAAACAGTAACAACAAGTCTCACAACGGAGACGTTACTGGAGTCCACTTGAGCAAATCGATGAACAAGGAGAGGACAGTGCTACAGTGCTACCCATCAGACGAGGGATTAATATCTTTTTCATTGTCTCTTTGCAAGGGGCATGGGGTGAGCATTTTGCATGGGGCTTAAGACAAGCCAGATGGGCAGACAAAGAGCCAGGAGCCAGGCTGGCCGAGTGGGGTCTCAGCCAGTTTGTATCCTGGGCCCATTTCTGAGCCCCTTCACCCTGATTTCTCCCAGCTCCTATTCCCCTTGTCCCTAACGGACATGGAGAGTATTATGCTGAGTGAAATGAGTCAAAAGGAGAGGGACAGACATAGAATGACTGCACTCATTTGTGGGATATGGAGAATATATAATATGAGACTAAAAACCAAGGACAGTAGAGACAAGGGCCAGCAGGATTGTGTGAGGGAGAGAGAGAAAGCTAGAGGCCCTGTCCTCCAAGGTCTTGAGGACACAGCACGCAGAAGGTTGGGGCGGGGGGCTGAAGGGTCCCCTGGGCATGCCCCTTTGTTCCAGAAGGAAGCTGAGGTCTGGAGGGGGTGGCATCCCACGCCATTTCGAGGCACAGCGGGGGTTCACCCGCCCAGGCTCCACGGTGACGCAGCCGCCACCCTGATGCCACAGTCTGACTCTATTATCGTCACGCCAATCTTGCCCTTTAGGAAGTGTCCTTGAAGGACTGAGCGGTGACCCGGTGGGAACAATAGCAGCCACTCCTGGGCGCCCCCACTTGACCTGGAAGTGGGGCCCACCCGCCTCTGCTAATCTTGCCTCCAGCAGGAGGCCTGGCATCTGCGTGGCGTGCAAATGACCCTCCCCAGGCACCCGCGGCCAAAAAAGGAGAGGAAAAAGCCTCCGAAAGCAGAGCTCACTGGCGATGGAGCAATTCTGGTAGAGACGCACCCCTGAGCCTAATGCCCCCGAACTGTGTATCCAAAACAGACTTAAAATCTGATCATTGTATAATTGAAACCAAAGCACAAAAAAATTGTAAATCTACAACTTTAAAAAAAATAAAATAAAATAAAGGGAAAAAAAAAAGAATAAATATGTCACACTTTCAACTTGGATTAGTAGTTTTAATGCTGAGACCAGTAGCTCCCATAGAGTGATCCCAAACCACTAATGTATACAGCTTCATCTCTGGGAACTTCTTAGAAATGCATATTATCAGGGCACATTACAGACTTACTGATTCTACGAATGGGATCCAGCAATTTGTGCTTTAATATGCTGTCCAAGTGATTATGATATTATGATATTATGATTATGCTATATATTAAATACTGAAGACAACTGACTAACCCTTAAACTTTAACCACTGAATGGAATTAAAATGAATAACAAAATAAAATACTTTCTTTCAAAAAAAAAAAACCCAGACTCAAACAGTCACTTTATTATCATGGGTATTTTACCACACCTGACAAATGCCCTTGGGCCCCAGGTCGGCTTTCCCCACAGGCCTTTCCCCCTCCAGCAGACCATTTGGGGATCTCCCCTGCGTCCAGGTCCTAGCTGAGTGCCGGCCACACGGCCACATGGGAGGGCTGGGTTCTGTTCCTTGGTGGTTCTGCACTGACCCCTGTTCCCCTCTACTTACCGAGCCCGGAGACACAGACAACTTCACATCCATCTACAGAAGCAAAACACCATCAAGGGGGAGCAAGATGGAAAAAAAAATGCATCTGCCCTCCACCAGCAAGGACTTGCAATCCAGGGACCTCTGTGAAAAAACAACTTCATTTCTTTTATTGGGGAAGGTCGGGTTCTGGAGTCACAGTGCTCAGAGTCGGTCCTGGCTCCGGGCTCGGGAGTGGCCCCTGGTGGTGCGTGAGGGAACATGCAGTGCTGGGATTTGAACCAGAGTCAGTGGGATGCCGGGCAAGCAACTTACCCCTGGGCTCTCTCCATCCCCAGGAGGAAGCAAGAGACGGGGCTCCTGCAGGCCTCACGTGGGGCCCAGCTCTGCCTCCCCCTGCATCAGCTCTGCTTACACTCCCACTCCCCTGCCCAGCCCTGTGTTTTAGCTTCCAGGCCCCGGGCCCCCACAGCGATGGGCAGGAGGCCTGGGGCAGCACCCGTTCCGAGCTGTGGAGTGGACTGCAGGTTCCCGAGCTTCTGCATCCTCTCATGTGTCAAGGGAGTAAATCCTTCCCCTGGGGCATCATTTCAGCCCCCAGCTAGAGGGGGCGTTTTACAGAGAAGGGCATCAGGCATTGGAGGGCGCTCCAAGAGCTCCTTCCTGCATCTCTCTGGCTGCCTGACATCAGAACTGTGACCTCCAAACCCTCACCCGTTATGGGTCAGCCATTACCTTGGGGTCAGTTGTCCCCGAGGCCCTTACCCTCCACCCTGCTGCCACACTGACCCCGCGACCTGCACCTGCCCTGCACAGCCCTCTCTGGCCACGCTGGAGCCCTGACATGGCCTGTCCTCTGGGCGAATGCATGTCTGAGTGGACAGAGACAGGTGGCCCATGGCCACTGGCAGCCTCCAGACTAGGAGCTGGACCCCAGCCCCAGGAGAGTTGGGACAACGTGTCACACTGGTTCCCCATGTGGGCAAGAAAGGGAGCAGGCACAGAGGAAAGGGTGGGGGGGAGGCAGAAGGTTCTGGAAGCCACGGGCAGGGAGATAGGGTGGTTGGAGGTAATCTTAGTGGGCTCTAGAGGTGTCCTCATTCATTCATTCATTAGTTTGTTCAGCAAACTTCCCTGGGGTCTTCCAGTAGACTGGGGAGGGGGCAAGGGATGACATGGCCCTTTCTACAGGGGCGTGAGAGCAGGGCCAGACCAGGCCCCTTCACACAGCTGCTGAGGCCGGGGTGGGGTACAGAGGCCCGGACTCCCTGAGTGGTGACAGAGAAGTCAGGGAACAGTGACAGTGCCTCAGAGATGGGGGACATGAGACACTTGAGGAAGAAGAGTGAGGCAAGAGAAGGTGGCTTTGGGGCCATGGGGGCTAAGGGGTGGCCAGACATCCAGGGGGCCCTCAGGAGGAGGTGACAGATGGGCCAGGCTGCCTGCCAAAGGGCCCCAGTCAGGGGTCCTGAGGGGAGCCGAGATCCAAGGACCTGCAGTGGCGGAGCAGGCCCAGAGCAGCACCAGAGGAGAATCCCGCTGAGAGGAAGCGTTTCCAGGGGCGCCCGGGCCACTTCCTCCCTCAGAGCTGCTGTGAGGGAGAATGGGGCCTCAGGCCGGGAGGCGCTTCCTGTGCTGTGTGGCACAGCAGAAGGAGGAAATCACTTTATTAGCTTGGGGATGAAAAACAGGAAGTGAAGGCTGTGCCTTGGGCACCGGACGCCTTTCACTCACATCTGGTTTCTAGGAAACCGTTTGCCGCCTCAGACTAGCTTGGGGTTTTTCTCTCAGCCCAGTCTTTCTGGAAACGCCATGCTTTTCTCAGGAAAAACCATGGCTTCCCAGACTAGGGGTAATAGTGAGAGGAGGCCTCACTTCCCTTCCCAGCCTCTTACCCCCCAATGGTTGACTTCCTCAGCACCGGCTACGTGTGATATTGTAGAAATAACAAGAATATAGCAGTAATCACAAAAACAGGATGAAGGCTTGGACTTTATTTCTTAAAATTAACTCTAAGAACACAGAAAAGTGATGAGACAGGTAAATATTAACTTAAAGAAATATGAGGTAGCCGTATCAATATTAGATCAAACAGATTTGAAGACAGAAAGAGTATTAGAGATAAAACAAAATGTTAGAACGTGAAGACCTGCCTTAAATTCATATAGAAAAATAAAATAGCATTGTATATCTATAGGTGTATCATGGGCTATATATGGGTATTTGGTAGGTCATATAAAAATATCTATGGGTATTTGGTAGGTCAAAAAAGTATCAGTAAGAATTTGGAGGCAAGTTTTCTCAAGTAGTATTCAGGGGGCCCAGAGACCACTCTTGGTGACATTCTTGTGTTGCTTGGGCCCGACAGTGCTCAGGAGTCCACGCAATGCCAGAAATCAAGCCGGGGCCTCCACATGCGGGCATGAGCTTCAGTCCTTTAATCTACCTCCCGAATCTCATAAGTATGACTTTAGCAATCCCACTAAGCGTATCTATAAGCACCATATATGTGTACACATATAGCGTGTGTGTATAGCATTATGAAGAGAGAGAAAATCACACATTTGTACGCAGCTCTCAGACAAGACCATAAAACAAGTAACAAAAAATTGCAAAGAATCTGTTTCAGTCTCTTTCCTGAATGGAACCCATGTGAGGTATAGAAGAAAAAGAAGGTCCCTGATGTACCAGAAACCCTTCAGAAAAAGTGACAGAATTTTGTAGAACTAAAGATCTATCCCCCAAGAAGTTTGTCCAAGGGGCTGGAGTGATAGCACAGCGGGTAGGCCGTTTGCCTTGCATGCGGCTGATCCGGGTTCGATTCCCAGCATCCCATATGGTCCCCTGAGCAATACCAGGAGTAATTCCTGAGTACAAGAGCCAGGAGTAACCCCTGTGCGTTGCCGGGTGTGACCCAAAAAAGCAAAAAAAAAAAAAGTTTGTCCAAGAGGTACTTTCAGAGCCAAAGGGGAAGCTAAGAATTATCACACAGTTATCACACAGAGTATAAGACGATACACAGAACAGAGATGCAGAGGAATTGAATGGCAAGAAAAGCTGAGGTGTGAACCCTAAGGTCCAAACAGTGTTGCAGCTTCTCCACCTTTGCCAGAACTTCAATGGCACCTTTGTTAAGCTCAACAAGACCTTAGTGAATGCGATGAGGATTTCAGAACCATGTCTAGGGGTTCCAGGCCTGCAGCTGTAAATGAACTGATCTACAAGCATGGCTATGTCAAAATCCTCAAGAAACAAAACGCCCTCATACCATGACTGTCTGATTCCCTGGTAAATATGGCTTGATCTGCATGGAGGACCTGATCCCTATCTGTGATGTTGGAAAATGCTTCAAAGAATCAAAGAAGCAAACCACATCCTCTGGCTCTCCCAATTATCTTCTGTATGAGGCAGAATGAAGGGGGGGAAAATCAGGCATTTAAAGAAGGTAAAATGCTGGCAAAAGGGTGACCAAATCAAGAGGTTGGTTAGAAGGATAAATGAAGACATCTTCTATATTTCAGTAATCTGGCCAGATAATAAACAACTCCTTTCAAGCAGAGAAACAAAAAATAAGAAGTAAGTTTATGTAAGCCATATTCTCTGACCACAGATCAACATTAGAAAGTCCCTAAGGGGGTATGGTGCCGCCAGCAGGTCAATCTGTACCTGTGAGGCGAGTGCATCAGCAGCCTGATGGCACCTTCAGATTTCCAGATACCCCAAAATTGCTGCTGTGTCTGTGGCCAGACCCCAAAAACTTGAGACAAAGTTTACCAAGAAAGTAAACGGCCAAAAGTTAGGTATGTGGGAGACACACCCACAAACCACCTCCGGCTCAGCTATAAAATTGGAGGCATGGCCTCTCTGGTTCCTGATTGAACTGCTTAAAAGCCATGATCCCAGAGACTCAGAAACAAATCTCGAAACCCAATGGCTCTTGGTAGAACTGTGTCCGGTCCCTGCAGTAGGTTACCGGCGTCGGGCCACCCCAGGTGGGAATAGGTTTCGTGCCTTGGCCTGTTCCCCCTGGCGGTCCGGTGGCTGCCATCCTCCAGAGGTCACTGGACAGTCAGATTTGGGCCCGCAGTGACGAGACACACGAGGCCTCACAGGATGGGGGTGGAGTCGGCCCTTTTCTCCCGGTCCCAACAAGACACCGAGTCACCGCCCATGAACGGCCTCTCTGGCTCCTGATCAAGCTGCTTAACGGCCATCATCCCAGAGACTCAGAAACAAATCTCAAAACCCAGCAGCTTTTGGCAGAAAATAGTCCGGATCCTGCAGTAGGTTACTGTCACCGGGCCAACCCAGGGGGGAAAGGGTGCTGTCCCTCCGCCTGCTCCCCTTTGGTGGCTCAGTGGCCGCCATCCTCGAGAGGCCTTTGGACAGTCAGGTTTGGGCCCTCAGTGACGAGACACGCTGGGCCTCATGGCATGGGTGTGGAGCCGGCCCTTTCCTCCCCATCCCAACGAGACCCCAAGTCACCACCCACAAACGTTCTCTCTGGCTCCTGATCAAGCTGCTAAACGACCACGATCCCAGAGACTCAGGAACAAATCTCAGAACCCATCAGGTTTTGGCAGAAATCCCTCCAGATTTAATTGTTAAAATTTCGGAATTCCAAAATCGTGTGGCTACTACTGCATCTGTGCGACATCATATGTTATTCATAACCAGCAATAGAAAACAAATTGTCTACTGTTGCCTTTTTGGCAGATCCGAGTGTTGGGGTAAAATCCCAAATAATAATGGCGGGTCAGGTGTCAAAATATTGAATGTAATCAAAGTAGAGAGAGAGTAATGTGGAGGTGATCCGCCCCACAGGTAGGGGGAGGGTGTGGGATGGGGGTATACTGGGGTTTTTGGTGGTGGAGAATGGGCACTGGTGAAGGTACTAGTGTTTCATTGTATGAACGAGACTTAAAACCTAAAGCTTTGTAACTGCTCTCACAGTGATTCAATAAATAAAATTATAAAAAATGAAAAAAAGGAGAAAGTCTCTAAATGATTTGCTTTTCTTTAACGGATGAAGGAGAGAAATAATGATTACATCAATAAATATATAGAAAACATCTATAGAATTCAACACTGCGTATGCTTAAAAATGAAACTCTTGAGGTCCAAGTAATAGTACAGCAGGTAGGGAACAATTGCCCTGCCCATGGCAGTCTCAGGTTCAATCCCTGCCACCCTATAGGGTCTCCTGAGCACCCAGGAGTGGTCCCTGAGTGAAGAGCCCAATGCAATAAGCCTTGTGTACTGCCAAGTGTGACCCACCCACCAAAAAGAAAAAATCCACCAAATTAATAATATAAACACTTTGCAAACCTGATATCTATCCCCCCCCCAATAATAACCTATGAAAAAGATCTTACTAAATTTTGGAACATTTGAAAATGACAAATAGAAATATGGGGCCAGAGAGGTAGCTCAAAGTTCTTGAATGATGTGATTCTGGGGTTCCCAGGTTTGGTCCCCTAGGTATATGCCAGGAGCAGTCCCCAACACCAGAGGATGTACCTCCCCCCCAAAAAAACCTCAGAGATAAGATAAGGATGCCTACCATCACCATTTCTGTCCAACACTGCACATCTTAGCAGCTACAGAAACACAAAAGAAAAAAGTAAATTGAAAGTCTAAGATTTGAGGACAAAGAGATAGGAGGGTGTAAGACACTTGCCTTGCATGTGGCTGACTCCAGTTCACTCCTTGGCACCGTATATGGTCCCCCAAGCACCACCAGGAGTGATCCCTGAGCACAGTGCTAGGAGTAAGCCCTAAACACAATTGGGTGTGCCACAAAAGAAATTATGAGATTTGGAAAGAAATAAGCAAAACTGATATAGTTTTCTGCTAAGAAAAGCAAAATAATCTATAGCCAAATGGTCACTCCCCCCCACTTTTTTTTTAACTTAGAAGAGTTATAATGAATTCTAACTAGGATACAATCTGTATTCGCAATAAAAAATATGCAATACCTTGGCATAAGCCTAAAAAAAGATGTAATTTTCTTTTTTATTGTTTTTCTTTGTTTTTTGGTTTGGGGGCCACACCCAGGAGTGTTCAGGGCTTCCTCCTGGCCCTCTCCCAGGGGTCAGTCCTGGCAGGCTCAGGAGACCATTTGGGGTATCTGCAATTGAACCTTGTCAGCCACATGCAAGGCCAACACCTCACCCACTCACTGTTCTATTGTTCTGGCCCCATGGTGCTTGGTTTCTTTGTTTGTTCTCCCACACCCAGCAGTGCTCAAGGCTTACTCCTGACTCTACACTCAAGAATCATCCTGACTCTATAAAGTAACAAAATATGAGATTAATACCCAAGAATAGCTGAGATCAGCACCAGGAGGATTACTCCATAACTTAGAGGCCAGCCGGGTATCCTAGAGGAAAGGGCAGTTCAGATAGAGAAGGGAGCACCAAATAAAGTATGTTTGGAGGATCCTCCCAGGAGGGGAGATGCATGTCGAAAGTAGACTATGGACTGAACATGTTTGCCACTCAAAGCCTCTTTTGCAGACCACAACACCCAAAAGGAGAGAGAGAACACAGGGGATTGCCCTGCCACAGAGGCAGGGGGGGATGGGGGGATGGGGGTGGGGGGGATATTATCCATGGTGGTGGAAAATGGGCACTGGTGGAGGGATGGGTATCTGATCATTGTATAATCGAAACCCAAGCACAAAAAATTGTAAATCTAAAAAAAAAATCATCCTGACTCAGGACACCAGACAAAGTGTTGGAGACTGAACCCAGGTACGGCATGTGAACCTTACCTGCCCTGCCCTTCTATCTCTCCAGCCCAACATGTGCAATTTCTTTTTTTTTTTTTCCTTTTTGGGTCACACCCAGCAAGGCACAGGGATTACTCCTGGCTCACGCACTCAGGAATTACTCCTGGTGGTGCTTGGGGGATCATTTGGGATGCTGGGAATCGAACCCAGGTTGGCCACATGCAAGGCAAATGCCCTACCTGCTGTGCTATCGTGCCAGCCCCAACATGTGCAATTTTTAAAATAAAAGTTCAGTGAAAGATATCAGAAGAGAGCTTGAAAATCACATGTGCTCACATTCACAAGCAGAAAAAAGCTTTCCATCTTGAAGACATTTCTTCTCCCCAAATTGACCTGCAGATTCAGTACAATTCCCAACAAAATTCCTTAAGACCCTCCAGTCAAAACCCAGAACTCATTTTACGTTTGTTCCCTTCTGTTTCCTCATGATTGATTAGATTCAGATGGGAGACCCCGACTAAGCAAATTTTGGATCATTTGAAAATCAATCAGAATAATAACAGATTGCAATGTGCAAGTATTAATTGATTCATATTATTACTAAAGAATATCCTATGGACCACCTTTGAAGGATGCTAGAAAACAAGTTATTTCCAATGAAAACTGGCAATTTAAGGGAAAGAATCCTCTTTCCTGAGTGACTACTTAAACTATACCTTGAGAGCCAGAAGGATCGTTCAATAGGCTGAACATATGTTTTGGTGCAGGAGGCCTGATTTGAGTCCCAGTACCCCTTGGTCCCCTTGAGTCCCAAGAGGTAAGCCACAAGCACCCAGCCAGGAGTGACCTCTGAGCACTGCTAGGTGTGGTTCAAACATCAAAACATGTGAAAAATAAATTGTATCTCAAGGAATGAATTGGTGAAACTGATGAAAAAAATGTTTTGTTTTTCTTGGGGTTTTTTTGTTTGAAAGAAAAAGGAATTCTAGTGTATAAACAAAGAAATAATATAATTAGAAAATGACCATTTTGCAATTCCTTGGAGAAAGCCTGATCAGGAGGAGAGGGACAGGAAAAGTACAAATTTGCCTGGAACATCTTGTTATGCCAGAAAATAAGGAAGTATTCAAAGAATGATGGGGACTTGAAGGGATTCCCAGTGGTCAAACTGGAGACAATTTGAACAGCAGAAATAAATAATGATAGCAAGAGATTTGAATCTATTACGTGCATGCTGGTACAAACATGAATAAATGGAAAATTTTGAGGAGGAATGAGATATTCACAGAGTTTCAAAGTATCTTGATAGAAAATCACAGAAATAGAAAAAAGTAACTTCTGGGGGAGTGATGTACAGGAAATAGGGCATTTGCCTGGCACACATCCAACCCAATTTTATCCTGGCATACCCTATGATTCCCCAAGCACCACCAGGAGTGATCCCTGATCACAGAGCTAGGAGTGATCCCTGAGCTCAGCCAGATCTGGCCCCAAAACCAAACCAAACAACAACCCCCCCCCCAAAAATAAGTAACTTCCACATGAGAAGATGGGTATCACCAGAATCATCTTCAGTCACAAAACTGACCAAAAGCAACATCACAGGAAGCTGGGCTGAGGAAATCATAGGTCCCTCTCTGCAAGATTCCTGCTGAGGGTTCGAAACCAGGAGACATGACAGATCATCACACTGAAGGGGACCTACCAAATAACTTCAAGAGACTAAGGCAAGGCTTTAAAAGTCAAGTGAAAGTTGGAGACTTTCACTTGACTTGACAAAGGACACCAAAAAGACAACTAAGTTGGTCACACTCAAAAGCTCAGGGGACAAGGTCTTTGCAATGTACTTGCAAGTTTTCTATAAGTTTGTGATTCTGAAAAAAATAATAGGGGAAGGCAAAAGGGGAGATAGAGTGAGAGCAAGAGCAAACTAGAGAGAGAGAGAGAGAGAAGAAGGGATGGAGGGAGGGAGAGAGGGAGGGAGGGAGGGAGGGAGGGAGGGAGGGAGGGAGGGAGGGAGGGAGGGAGAGAAGAAAAGTACCTGCCATAGAGACAGGCAGGGAGGGGGGGGGGAGTGATAGGAAGGAACCTGGGGACACTGGTCCTGGGGAATGTACACTGGTGGAGGGATAGATATTGGAATACTGTATGACTGAAATCTAATCATGAACATCTTTGTAAGAGGCTGTCTCACAGTGATTCAATAAAGAAGTTTTTAAAAAAGCACATAGAAAACACTAATTGTGTCCCATCATTTAGGAGTAAATGAATTATGTGCTATTACAGGTGGAGAGAAGTTGACGCTTGTGGTCAGTGAGGGAGCATTGTATGTCAAAGATAATACTATAAATAACTTTGCAAATCATGGTGCTTCAGTAAAATGTAAAAGAAAAAAATTATGGGCAGGGAGGTAATACAGTGGTAGGCATATGCCTGACCTGAGTTCAATTCCCAGCAAGTGATGCTCCAGTGCATCACCAGATGTGGTCCTGGAGATCCCAGGAACTGCTGGGGGCCCAGGAATTACAGGCACTGCAGGGTGCCGGCAGCACTGCATCCTGGGTCCTGTACTGAGCTACCAGCATGGTTGGCTGAGAGTCACAGGTAGGGGGCCTGGGCCTCCTGGGTCATGTGAAGGGCTACAAACAAACAAACAGACAGAAAAACAAACAAACAAAAACTAGGAACTGAACTTTCATACAACCCAGCAATTCCAGTCCCTGGAAGATACACCCAAAGCCCAAAAACACAATGCAGAAAGGGCACCCGCACTCCTGTGTTCACTGCAGTGCTATTCACAGTAGCCAAAGGCTGGGAAGGACCCAAGCGCCCAAGAACAGGGACTGAATCAAGGAACTACGGGACACATGGAACACTACTCAGCAAAGTCCAAGAACACAGACTGAAACAAGGAACTACGGGACACATGGAACACTACTCAGCAAAGAAAAGATGAAGTCGTACGATTTGGTGCTACATGGGTGGGTCTGGAGAGTGTCCTGTTGAGTGGAGTTAGTCAGAGAGAGGGGAACAGATACAGAGGGATTTGTCTCATATGCAGAATATAGAGAAACATTCGGGGAACAACGAACGCTCAAAGAAAACAGAAGCAAAGAGCAGGAGAACTGCTTTTCAGTAGGGAGCATGCCATTGGGAGGCTGGGGGAGGTCATGGAAGGGAACAGTAGGACATTGGTGGGTGAAAGTGGTCACTCCGGGGGAGAACGGAGTGCTGAAAGGAGGCATAAAATGCCTAGCATAGAGGCAGGCTGCTGCGGTGAAAGGCAACTAGGAGCATGGGTGGAGGGAAGTGGGCTTTAGTGAACAGATTGGTGTTGGAATGTTGTATGACTGAAACTCATTCACGACTTGCTAGCTATATACCTCAGTGATTCAATTAAAATGATTCAATTGAAAAAATTCTTTCTAAGAAACACAATCAGGGCCAGAGAGATACACAGCAGGCAGGGCACTGGGCTGGCGTAAATGATGGGTTCCATTCCCAGCCCCCCATGTGGTTCTGATGGCTGACCCACACCAGCCAGGAGTGACCTCTGAACACAGTCGGGTGTGGCCCAAAATACAAAATTAATAAAAAACACAATCAAAGACAATGTCCCAATCTTATTGCAGATCTCTATTCAAGCAAATATTATACACATGTGTATATGTAAAAGGTAAAGGTAAAGGCCCTCCCGTTGATCGTCGATTTGCTCGAGCGGGCCCAGTAACGTCTCCATTGGAGACTTTGTTGTTACTGTGTCTGGCATATCGAATACTCTCGGTAGCTTGCCTGGCTCTCCGAGAGGGGCGGAGGAATCGAACTCGGGTCGGCCATGTTGGCCGCTTGTAAGGTGAACGCCCTACCCGCTGTGCTATCGTGTGGACCTATCCAGTAAAATGTAAAAGGAAAAAATTATGGGCAGGGAGGTAATACAGTGGTAGGCATATGCCTGACCTGGGTTCAATTCCCAGCAAGTGATGCTCCAGTGCATCACCAGATGTGGTCCTGGAGATCCCAGGAACTGCTGGGGGCCCAGGAATTACAGGCACTGCAGGGTGCCGGCAGCACTGCATCCCGGGTCCTGTACTGAGCTACCAGCATGGTTGGCTGAGAGTCACAGGTGGGGGGCCTGGGCCTCCTGGGCCATGTGAGGAGCTACAAACAAACAAACAAACAAACAGACAAACAAACAAACAAAAACTAGGAACTGAACTTTCATACAACCCAGCAATTCCAGTCCCTGGAAGATACACCCAAAGCCCAAAAACACAATGCAGAAAGGGCACCCGCACTCCCGTGTTCACTGCAGTGCTATTCACAGTAGCCAGAAGGCTGGGAAGGACCCAAGCGCCCAAGAACAGGGACTGAATCAAGGAACTACGGGACACATGGAACACTACTCAGCAAAGTCCAAGAACACAGACTGAAACAAGGAACTACGGGACACATGGAACACTACTCAGCAAAGAAAAGATGAAGTCGTACGATTTGGTGCTACATGGGTGGGTCTGGAGAGTGTCCTGTTGAGTGGAGTTAGTCAGAGAGAGGGGAACAGATACAGAGGGATTTCTCTCATATGCAGAATATAGAGAAACATTCGGGGAACAACGAACGCTCAAAGAAAACAGAAGCAAAGAGCAGGAGAACTGCTTTTCAGTAGGGAACATGCCATTGGGAGGCTGGGGGAGGTCATGGAAGGGAACAGTAGGACATTGGTGGGTGAAAGTGGTCACTCCGGGGGAGAACGGAGTGCTGAAAGGAGGCATAAAATGCCTAGCATAGAGGCAGGCTGCTGCGGTGAAAGGCAACTAGGAGCATGGGTGGAGGGAAGTGGGCTTTAGTGAACAGATTGGTGTTGGAATGTTGCATGACTGAAACTCATTCACGACTTGGTAGCTATATACCTCAGTGATTCAATTAAAATGATTCAATTGAAAAAATTCTTTCTAAGAAACACAATCAGGGCCAGAGAGATACACAGCAGGCAGGGCACTGGGCTGGCGTAAATGATGGGTTCCATTCCCAGCCCCCCATGTGGTTCTGATGGCTGACCCACACCAGCCAGGAGTGACCTCTGAACACAGTCGGGTGTGGCCCAAAATACAAAATTAATAAAAAACACAATCAAAGACAATGTCCCAATCTTATTGCAGATCTCTATTCAAGGAAATATTATACACATGTGTATATGTGAACATATGAAGACAAGCAGAAAAATTGATAATCACTGGATTTTTTTAAGTTATATTAGAAAAATCACAAATTCATGGTATAAAAATCTTTACCACATGGAGAAATTTGTTGAGATGTTTGTATATGAAATTATATGAATTATATGATACTTGGCATCTACTTAAAAAAAATTTGAGTTAAGTGATCTAAATGGAATGTAGTTAACCAATAATCAGAATTTATTGAAAGTAGGTGAGAAAATTAAACCACTAATTCTGATTTTACATGTTTATGAATTTCTAAAATAATATATTTCCAAATAAAATGTTAAAAAAAAAAGAAAAGAAAAACTAGAGCCATAGCAGGTAGAATAGTTTGCCTCGTATGGTGCTGCTTCAGGTTTAATTCCCGGCACCTCATATGGTCCCCCAAATCCTGCTGCCAGGAGTGATTCTTGAGTGCAGAGTCAGGAGTAAGCCCTGAGAACCACCAAAGATCAAATATACATATATATAACATATTATATATATGTATATGTTTAATTGTCCAACTTTCTCTCTCTTTCTCTCTGGTATACGAATTTGAAATTAAATTATTTAATTGATAACTAAGATACTGGGCTGGAGCGATAGCACAGTAGGTAAGGCGTTTGCCTTGCATGCAGCCAACATGGCAGACCCGAGTTCGATTCCTCCGCCCCTCTCGGAGAGTCCAGCAAGCTCCCAAGAGTATCTCACCCACATGGCAAAGCCTGGCAAGCTACCCGTGATGTATTCGATATGCCAAACACACTAACAACAAAGTCTCACGATGGAGATGTTACTGGGCCCGCTCGAGAAAATCGATGAACAACGGGAGGACAGTGACCCCCAAATAAGATACTAGTATTTTTAAAAAAAAACATAAATGAACCGTGTTAATTTGTAATGACCAATAATAGGCGCAATAAAAAGGGTGAAGGACAGATGAAGATAGGAGAATCTTATGGCCCCTGGACATCAAGACCATAATACTCTAGCAATCAGGACTGTGAGAGATTGATGCAGACAGTGAGAGCACGGCAGACCCAGAAATGATGCCCTGTTGCCTACCAATGTATTTCGGGGCCTCCCCAGCAGTGCCAGGGGCCACCAGGACTACACATGGCGCTGCCCCGAGGTCAAACCCAGGGCCGTTGCTCTGGCCTTTTGTACCATCCCCGTGGCCCACTTATCTATAGCCTTAAGACAAAATGAGCAGCTTAGCCTACACAAAAAATAAATTTCAGATGAATTGAAGACACATGAGTAGGTGGTATGTTCAATTTAAAAAAAAAAAAACTCCCGAATGACCTAGAATTTCTTAAAAAAGCAGACAACAGCACACAGAGCATTAAATAGAGATGGACATGGATGTATTTTTAAAGAATATTTATTTTATTTTGGCACTGTGATATACAAAACTTTCAATTACAGGGTTTCAGACACTTAATGCTCCAACTCTAAATCCACCAACCACGTCAGTACCTCTCCACCAGTGACCCAAAGTTCCCTCCCTTTTCCCACCCAACTCCTTAACAAACCTGTTAAAGTTTTAAAAATTATTATTTATAGTTCGGACCATATTTTACAACAGTGTTGACTTTTATGGTTTTGATGAATATAGTTAGCACAGTGGGTAGGGCATTTGCCTTGCACGCAGCCAACACAGCCGACCCTAGTTCGATCCCTCTGCCCCTCTCGGAGAGCCTGGCAAGCTACCAAAAGTATCTTGCCCGAACGGCAAAGCCTGGCAAGCTCCCCATGACGTATTTGATATGCCAAACACAATAACAACAAAGTCTCAAAATGGAGACATTACTGGGCCTGCTCGAGAAAATCATTGAACAACGGGAGGACAGTGACAGTGACAGTTACCTCACCTCTAAACAACTGAAGTTCCTGTACAGTGCCCTTATGTCTTGCCAGCCCACCTCCCCATCCCTACTCCCCACCCACTTTTTGTTCCATGGCATTCTCATTTTTGTAATTCAGGGCCAAGAAAATATATATACATTTGACGTTAAAATTAAGAACCTTTGTTCAGGAATCAGCTTAACAAAGGAGGAGAAGGACAAAGAAAATTATAAATCACTACTAAAAGGAGAAAAATGACAGAAGGAAGTGAAAACACATTTGTTCATGGATGGGAAGGATCAACATTGTCTAAATGACAATCTTGCTCAGAACATTACACAGATTCAATACAAAAATAATATAAAAATACCCGTGACGTATTTTAAAGACATAGATTAAACACTCTTGAAATTCATATGGAATAATACTCCTTCCCCACCAAATAGCCAAGGAATTCTAGAGTATCTTGCCCACACGGCAGAGCCTGGCAAGAAGATGAGAGACTTCTCTTTTTCCAACTTCAAACTCTTTTATAAAGTATAGTTATAGAAAACAAAAACAAAAACAGTGTAGTACTGGAAAAAAGACAGATCCTCAGACCAATGGAATAGAACTGAGAGCACAAGGACAGAGACTCAGGTATATGGACAGCTGATCTTGGATAAAGGATCAAAAATATGAAGTAAGGGGCTGGAGTGATAGCACAGCAGGTGGGGCGTTTGCCTTGCACATGGCCAACCCGGGTTTGATTCCCAGCACCCCATATGGTCCCCTGAGCACCGCCAGGAGTAATACCTGAGTGCATGAACCAGGAGTAACCTCTGTGCATCGCTGGGTGTGACCCAAAAAGCAAAAAAAAAAAAAAAAAAGAAGTAAGCAAGGAAAATCTCTTCAACAAATGGTGTCGGCATGACTGGTCAGTCATGTGCAAAAAATAAATAAATAAATACAGGGGCCAGCAGGTAGAGTAGGGTGTTCACCTTGCATGAAGCTGACTGGGGTTCAATCCCCGGAATCCCATATGGTTCCTTGAGCACCATCAGGAGTAATTCCTGAGTGCAGAGCCAGGAATATGCCCTGAGCATCATCAGGTGTGCCCTCAAAATGAATGCAGATCCCAACCTAACATGATGCACATAAGGCAAATGAAAATGGATTAAAGACCTCAATATCAGATCTGAATTCATAAATAACATTAAGGAAAACATAGAACACTCTATGGCATTGAAGCAAGAGGTTTCTTCAAAGACTCAACACCATTGCCCAATCTAAAACAAAGATAAACTAACTAAGAAACTAAGAAACGTTTGCATTGCAGAAGAAATGAGGACCGGAACAAAAAGATAACTGACAGAATGGGGGAAGATAGTTTCATACTGTACATCTGACAAAGGGTTAATGCCCCAAATATATAAAGTTCTGATATAACTTTACACAGAAACAAAAACAAAAAACCACCAACAAAAAAACAATAAAAAAAATGGGTGGAACAGAAACTTCTTCAAAGAAGACATACAGATGGCCAAAGGGTATGTGAAAAAAGACTCTACATCACTTATTATGAGGGAAATGCTAATCAAAACAACGAGATATCATCTCACACCAGTGAGACTGGCACACATCTCAGAGAACAAAAACAATCAATGCTGGCATGGAAAGGAACCCTCATTTACTGTTGGTGGAACTGTTGATGGGTCCAACCTTTTTTGGGAAAACAATATAGAAACTCCTCATAAAACTAGGAATGGAGCTTCCCTATGAACGATCAATCCCATTCTTTGGCATCTACACTAGGAACCAAAAAAAAAAATAGTCAGAAACACATTGCACTCTCATGCTCATTGCGGCACTCTTCGCAAAAACTAAAACTTGGAAACAACCAAAAGTGTCTATGAGCAGAGGACTGGATGAAGAAACCATAGTCTGTATACACAGTGGAATACTACTTGGCTATCAGAAAAGATGAAATCATGAAACTTGCTGCTGTGTGGATGGATCTGGAGAGTGTCACGCTGAGAGAATTTCGTCAGAAGGAGAGAGACAGACATGATATCTCTTGTATGTGGGATATTAAAAAAAAAAAAGTAGTAGGGCTATAACAGTTGCCCAAAGGCAACAGAAGTCAAGAACTAGTCTTTAGTAGGAATCTCACCACAGAAGGGGGATTAGGATGGGGGAGCACCTCGGATAACGGTGGAGGGAAGTAGACTTTCTGAGGGAGAATGTAGTGAGGGATGGTGTTGCGTAGGAAACCCTCCCATTAACAGTACCGTAAACCACAGTTCCTAAAATAAAAGCCAAAAAGAACCTTTGTTCATGAAAATAAACCTAAAAGAGTAGGAAAAAACAAACCCCAAGTCAGTAAAAAGATTGACAAGTTACCTAACGGATTTTTTACCAGGCGTACCAATCTTTCTATGCCCCTGTATTTACAACTCTACATACATTTATGAATTCCAAATTATCAAGCCAAATGGCTCAGCATCTCCTTCCAAAGGTCATCCTTCCTCCTCAGAAGCAAAGCTTGGCTCTGACTAGAAGGAAGCGTTTCCCCTCAGGAGACAGAGAACTGAGCTCGCTCCCCTGGGCCTGACTCCGCTTCCTCTTCCTGAGGCAAGCAGGCCACACTCAGAGCTCTGGTTTTCCTTGGGTTGCCTGGGTACCACAAACGGAGGCTTGAAACGACTATACTGCCTCACAGTCCAAGGGGTTAGAAGTGCTGGCAGAATCACACTTGCTCCAGTTGGGAGGATTCTCTCATGCCTCAAACAGTTTCTGGAAGCCCCAGGTGTTCTTGGTTGGTGGCTGCAGAACTCCAGCCTTTGCTTATGGACCTTCTGCTGTCTTTCCTCCTCTGATAAAGACTCCAGCCAGGCTGACTTAGAGTCAAATGAATGACTTCATCCAAACCTGATTACATCTGCAGACCTACTTTCTCATCAAGGTCACTCGCACGGGTGTGAAGGTTGGGGCATGAATGTAGCTTTGGAAAGGTCACGTTCAACCCGGGACTCCTTCCTCCTGGGGCAGGCAATGCTCTTGGAGGAAGGGAAGTTCTGTGCACCAGTGTCTGGGCTCATGCAATCCACCATCCGTCCTCCTGAGGGGCCTCTGCGTGCCAGCAGGATGGAACGCGCAGTCTTAGAGGCAAAAAAGGTCAAACCGAGTCATGAGGTTTGAGCAGGCCTTACCCACGCCGCTCTGTTTCTCCCTCTGCAGAGCGTTCAGATCTCCCCACAAGGCTTGTTGTGAGGGCCGCAGGGATGAAGTTTGCGGACATGCCAGTACATAGCTGACACCCTCCAAAATACTGGTGTCCTCTCTCCATTCCCAAGAGTTCCTCGGGAGCAGGAAGCCCGGCCTGCTGTCCTCCCAGGCCTAGGTCGGTGCCCCATGCTCCCCCATCCCCTCACGCCCCAGTGACTGTCCCATCAGCGTCACCAAGGCTCAGAGGAGTGACCTCTGGGAAAGGGCTGGTGATACGAAGAGAAAGTCAGTCACCCCTGGGAAAGCCGTGGGAGTCGGCACGCTCAGACTGACCCTCCGGGAAGGCTGAAAGGACAGTTGAGCGGCTTCTCAGTGGGCGGCCCGGCCTGCTCACGGCCCCTCTCTCCCCGTTTGGAGCCTGGCCCCATTGAGATTTGGGAATGTTTATCTTTTGGGGTGGGAAAACAGAGGAGGATAAAATATTTCCTTGTGTCTGGACAGCTATTTTGAGCCAGGCCAGCCGGGTGATGCTCCTGGTTGTAGACACAGGCTGACCCGGGCTGGACCCTGACTCGCTCCCTCCCAGACCCGAAGTCCTGGCAGCTATTGAACCCGGGTTTCAGCTTAGCACCCCATTCTCCCCCCGCGCTGTGAACTGACTCAAACTGAGGGGGTTTAGGGGGAAGGAACCTTCTGAGGTTTCATGGGTCTTCTCTCTCCCAGGGGAGACTGAGGCCTGTGCTGCCCCCTGCTGGGGGTTTTGCTCAGGGACACTCGGGTCTAGGCTGTGAAGATGCTGAGGAGACCAGCAGGAGGAGGGCCCCCCAGCTGGTCAGTTCAACACCTCAGAAGTGAAAGAAACTTGGTGGCGGCGCCTCCAAACCCACCAGGCGCCACACATCTGGTCAGACTCTTCCTGCTGTCTCCACTCCAAGGCCACACTGGATTTTTCTGGAAAGTTGATGTGACTGACCCCAAACTTGCCTCATTCTTTCCCTATATCTCACAGTCTCTAGGAAGAAAGTCCAATAGGTCCAGCCTGCGGGCCCCTGTGAGCAGGACAAGGTCTCAGGAGCCCTAACATCCTTTTTCTTTCTGTTCTGAAGTCAGGGCCCCAGGCAGATCTCTGAGGGTACATCACTGAGGGTACATGACACGCTATCACCTCAGTCACTCAGGGGTACACGTCCTGCTATCACCTCAGTCACTTGGGGGTACATTCATGGTATCACTTCAGTCACTCCAAGATACACTTCATGCTATCACCTCAGTCACTCAGGGTACACTTCCTGATCATGCCTCAGTCACTCAGGGGTACCCTTCCTGCTATAACTTGGTCACTCAGGGAGCGCACTTGTGTCCTCACTGAAACCCTCCCCTGAGAAGGCTCTCCCAGGTCCTGGTGGAAGTGATGTCTGCCAGTATACCTGCCACACAATAGACCTTAATAAATGTTGGTTTTCTTCCTTCCTGAGGGAGACACACCCTCTTTAGTTACTTGACAAAACGCTGAGACATCCGCATAAATCTCACTCCGGCAAGTGACGGCCATTCCCCCCCTATGGTATGGCAGGGGGTGAGGGCTGGGTGGGGAGCAGGAAGGCCCTGCCATGATCGTCTCAGTGTGAGCAGAGAGGGTGCAGAGTCCAGGTGCTCTGCTCTCATCCTCCCCCCCATCTGCTCAAGGAACTCCCCATTTCTCAGTGGGGCTGGGGTACTTCTTCTTCCTCCTCCTCCTCCTCCTCCTTCTCCTCCTCCTCCTCTTCTTCCTCCTCCTCCTCCTCCTCCTCCTCCTCTTCCTCCTCCTCCTCTTCCTCCTCCTCCTCCTTCTTTGCTTTTTTTGGGTCACACCCGGCGATGTTCAGGGGTTACTCCTGGCTCTTCACTCAGGACTTACGCCTGGCGGTGCTCAGAGGACCATATGGGATGCTGGGAATCAAACCCAGGTCAGCCATGTGGAAGGCAAAAGCCCTACCCACTGTGCTATCACTCCAGCCCAGGAATTTCTTAACCTGAAGCAAGAACAGAAGGAAGGGAGAACCCAAAGGAGGGGGAAACGTCCCCAAGGAGAGGCTCCAGGTACTTAAGGGCTGCCCTGGAAACTGGGACAGCTGATGGGGGCAAGAGGCGCCACCTGGACGCCTTCAGACCCCTCCAGTCTCCCCCACTGCCTAGGCACTCCGGTTCTGCTGAGACTAGCCCCCATCAAGTCCCAGCACAGGGAGGCTGTGGAGCACTGCTTCGGGGGGACCCTTTGTTTTATAGCCAAGCACGCCAGGTCTGAGAGGAGAGACCCCAGCTCCTCACAGAAAACAAGACAGTCCACACCCTTGGCCCAGGCAATGTTGCCGGTCACTTCCGCCTCCTCTCATGGTCCCCTTGCAGGCAGCTTCCTTCCCTGGGGGGCTCAGGACTGTAGGGTTGAAGTGAGGAGGAGCCCCAGCTAGGCAGGCAGCGGCCTAGACACTGGGCCTGGCCTGCCAATATCCCTGTGCTCTTGGAGCCCCCATTTCTCCTCAGTTCCCTGAGACTAGCTGAGTTGGGGACAGTTGGGACACACTCAACCAGAGCCCTTGCTCAGCTGGCTGTAGGGCCCTGCTCTGTCCTGGGAGCCCGAGAGGTGGACACTGTCCCCAGGCTGCCGGGCCTGTCTGCAGAGACTGCAATGCACCCCTCAGCCCACCACTCCTCCCGCAGGGCCGGGTCGCTGGGCCACTGCCAGCACATCTGCTCTGACACTTGGTGCCCACGATCCTGGGCAGTGATGGGCAGTACCTCTGAAGCCCAGGCTGTGGGCACCCCGTGAGTTTATACCTGGATGCAAGCCTCGGGCCTTGCTGTCTGCCTGGAGTATTGGGTGTGCTCTCATCTCTGAGGGCAGCAGAGGTGTCTCCAGAGACAGAGGGTAGCGTGACTGGGCCACAGCCGGGCCTGAGCAGGAGCAAAAAGGCAGGGCCAGGAAGGAGCTGAGCTTGGGAGAGTTTGTGTGACAGGATAGGAATTCCTCAGGCCAGAGACAGACCCACCTGCACCCTGGTCCAAGCTCTGATGCATCACAGTTGGGTGATGTGGGGGTAGGTTGTCAACCCCTCTCTCTGGGCCCCAGCCTCATCCCATCAGAAGCAGTGAATGCAGTCTGGTTAGCGGGGTAAGCAGAGCGTGGCCTAGATGAAGCTGGAGTCCTCTGCGGCTGTCTTGGGGTCTGGGGTAGGGGCAGAGGGGTATACTGAACCTAGATAAAGTCCTGGAGAATCCAGTCCTCACTCAGCTCTGGAGAGAAAAGCGACCTTCAAACTGTCCATTAAGGCTGTCAGAATCCACATCCTTCCCTGTCCACTTCTATTCTCTCCTTCAATGCCAAACTGATCACCGCCTCCCCAGATTCTTCCTATGTGATGGCAAGACCACTGGCCGTTGTCCAGCAACGGGGAAGCGAAGGGAAAGGCCCAGCTCTCCCGAGCCCCCCAGCAGGCTCAGTCAGTCCTCTGCATGCCATTTTAAAGACCACTGGCATTTCAAGCTCTGACTGGTCACAGATGATTAGCAGAGGTGAGTTCAAGAGCTTGTCCTGGGGGACAGAGCAATCATACAGCAGGCAGGGTTCAGGGTTCGATCCCCGGGACCCCAGAGTTCCCTGAGCCTTGTCAAGAGTGATCCCCGAGCACAGTGCTAGGAGTAACCGCTGGGCATGCCCCATGCCCCCTGCAAAAAACAACAACAACATAAAAAAAAAAGAGCTACTCCTAACCCAGTCCCTAACAATGCTCCTTTTTCCTTTGCAAGTCTCCCTTCCTGCCAGATCAGATCTTGCTTTTGGAACTTGAGAATGGAGTGAAGGGAAGCAGCCCAGAGGGAAGGAAGGGGAGAGATGGAGGCAGCTGGGGACTATTAATAATAACACAAGAGGGAACTGGAGCAATAGTACAGCGGGTGGGGTGCTTGCCTTGCACACAGCTGGCCCAGATTTGATCCTCTGCACCCAACAGGGAACCCCAGCACCACTAGGAGTGAAGCTTGAGCTCAGAGCCAGAGGTAAGCCCTAAGTGCCGCTGGCTGTGCCCCCCTCACCCCCGAAAAAGTGGGGAGGATGTGAAACTGAACAAGCATTTTCACAAAGAAGACATAGAGGGCCTATAGGCATATGAAAAAAGTGTTCATCATCACCAATTATTAAAGAAATAAAAATCAAAATGAGATAGAACCTTACACCCGTGAGGATAGCCTATATCAAAAGGCCAGAACCAGGGCCAGAGAGAAGGCTCAAAGCTTTGTATGAGGAGTCCCAGAATTGCTCCTGAGCACTAAAGCATCAGACCTGCCTGCAGCCTGGTCCTGGGGTAGAGGGGCAGGGGTACAGCACCCTAAAGAGTCCCCAGGCACTGCCGGGAAGCTCCTGAGCACTGAGTGGAAGCAGTTTCAGAGCACAAAGAAAGAAAACAGTGAAAAAAAAAGTTCAGAAACAATTAGTGCAAGGAGAGATGTGAAAAGGAAACTTACGGGGCCCAGAGAGATAGTACAGTGGGTAGGGTGCTTGCCTTGCATGCAGCTGACCTGGGTTGAGTCCTTGGCACCACATATGGTCCCCCAAGCCCTGCCAGGATTGATTCCTGAGCACAGAGCCAGAAGTAAACCCTGAGCACTGTTGGTCCCCAAACCAAAACAAACATACTGAAAGGAACCCTCATTCACTGTAGGTGAAAATGTCGTCTGGTTCAGACTCTATAGAAAACAATAAGGAGACATCACAAAAGAAAGAAGGAAAGAAAGAAAGAAAGAAAGAAAGAAAGAAAGAAAGAAAGAAAGAAGAAAGAAAGAAAGAAAGAAAGAAAGAAAGAAAGAAAGAAAGAACTTTCATATGTTCAGTAGTTTGAATCCTTGGCCTCTATTCCAAAAGCACAATATCGCTCCATTAAAAAGATACATGCACATATATGTTCATATGCCACCTAGTATGACCTATGTTTGGTGCAGAGCTATTTACTATAGCCAAGATCTGAATTACCTGCATCCCCAATAACAGATGATTGGATAAGGAACCTATGAGGCATAGGATGGAATACTACTCAGCTCTGAGAGGAAACCTTGCATTTTGCTATCATATGCATAAAAACAGAAGGTGCCATGTTAAGTGAAATAAGTGAAAAGAAAGGCAAACACTGGATGATCTCGTTCATATGTGGAGTATAAAGAAACAGTAAAGGCTATTAATAATCGCCAGTGATACCCAACCCTTAGACTGACTGTAAAACTAATGTGGGGGTGAGGATCAGGGTAAGGAGTGTGGGGGTGGGGAAGGAAGGACAAATGAGTGGATTTAAGGAGTTTGTGGAGAGATATTAATGCTGAGGTTGTAGGTGTGGGACAATAACAGTGTCTGCCCGTAGCATAAATATTAACACTATTGTAAACCATGACACCACAATAATGAAAAATAAATCAATAAAAGTAGAATTCAGATCCGTGCTTTCTTATAAAATTAAACATCAGCGCCACTGGAAGAACTACAGTTCTGGGTGTGTAGTCATTCCAGTGAGCTGAGAACTGAAGTAAACACAAAATCTTGAACATAAACATTTATAGTAACTTAACTCACAATTGCCCCAACAGGAAACAACTAAGATGTTAAGACGCCTTTCAGGGCTGGGGAGATGGCTGGCAAGATTGGAGGCCATGCCTTCCAATAGTGAGGCCAGCAGGTCCCCGGGGGAGAGACGGAGGCGGCCACTTCTCTTGATCAGCCTCTGCCACCCCAGGGCCAGCTGAAAAGGCTAGGACTGATGAAGTCTACCATGAGCACAGACCTGCCAGCCAGCCCCACACCTGACCCCCACTAGTTCTTCTCAGCACTGGAGTTCATCCCCACCAGCCAATTTCTCCAGGAGCCTTGGAGTCAGGCTGGAACGAAAAATTACTCTTTGCAGGAAAGGAAAGCCAGTCCAAGATCTTACCCGGGCCATCTGGGTCCTTGCCTTTATCTCAGAAAAGAATTTCAGACTCACAAATAAATCTTGGTGAGAGATTTATGCTATGCCTAGCATAGCCCAGCGGGTAGGGCGTTTGCCTTGCATGCGGCCAACGTGGCCGACCCGGATTCAATTCCTCCGTCCCTCTTGGAGAGCCCGGCAAGCTACTGAGAGTATCTTGCCCGCACAGCAAAGCCTGGCAAGCTACCCGTGATGTATTCAATATGCCAAACACAGTAACAACAAGTCTCACAATGGAGACGTTACTGGGCCCACTCGAGCAAATCGATGAACAACGGGAGAGAGTCACAAGCTGCAGAAATGTCTCCAAATGCCACGCCAGGCTGAGCTTCATTTCTGGGACCCTGGAGAGGGGCGGGTGAGCCCAGCACCAGCCCCAATAGAGCCCCAGCAGCTGAAAACCTCCAAAGCCCAACCGCCACCAGGCTCACAGCCAATCTCCACAGGCTCAGGACAAGTCCCTCACGCATGAGAATGAATCTGCTGAAAAACCCAGGTGTGCAGCTTTTGTGACTGAAATCTCTGGTCTCATGAAGTTGGGAATGGGTGACCCCCCACAACCCTCCACCCTCTGTATTTCCTGGAGCCTGGCGGCCATGCCCATGAACTACCCCCTCTGCCATATAAGTTTATTAACAGCCATGACCCAGAGACTCACAAATAAATCTTGGAAGAGAGCCCCAAGCTGCAGGGATGCTTCTGAATCCTAAAATCATTTCCCGTTTAATCGCCCTACTTAAAATTTTAGAATCCTGACGCAAATGCATCCATACAAGATTTCATACTCCATTCCACTTATGTACCAAAAAGTAGCACACCACATTTAGTAGGTTAAGGTACAAGGCATTGGATCTCGATCCACAAATAAATAAATAAATAAATAAATAAATAAATATTAGCACACAGGGCTCAACATGTAAAAAAAGAAAGAGAAAAGATAAGAAAAGAATTTCAATAGGAGATGAGCAGTAAAAAGTTTTTATTTGGAGGCTTTTGAGGAAAGCGAAGGAGGGAGGGGGGAGAGAGAGAGAGAGAGAGAGAGAGAGAGAGAGAGAGAGAGAGAGAGAGAGAGAGAATGAGAGAGAATACGGGCTTCTCCAAAACCAGAGAGTGCCCCAGTACACATTTCAAAAGGGAAGATGTGGGCAATGTATGAACACACGTGCTTGAGCACCACCTGTGCTTGGCCGCGTGGACACAAGCAGCCCATGGACTGGGGCAGCAGATGCGTGCCCTTCCTTTGCTCAAGTTGGCTTTTGCAGGGTTTTTCCCAAGCTGCCCCTCCTGGGGCTTCTACCTAAGAGTCGGTTGCTAGTGTGATTACCCCAAGGGGGGAAGTTGGGAGTGGTTAATAGCCCTCTTTTAAATTTCTTTCCTGGCCTTTATTCCTGCTGGAGCTTCTCCTGGTCTCTGGTGCCAGATGAAGTCTTATCAGGCCTTAGGTCCTGTGTCCAAGAAGTAAGCTTTTTGCAGCCTCAGGATTATTGGTTTTATTACTTGGGCTATTGGTTTATTACTTCCTAGAAATTTCATTGCCATGGAGGCCCTTTTCTACTTACCTGCCTACATCAATAAGGAGCCCAGGTTCTATCCCCATCACTTCATGGTCCCACAGAGCACCACCTGGAATGATCCCCAAGTACCACCAAATGTGGCCCAAAATACACACACACACACACACACACACACACACACACACACACACACAAAACCTAGTAAGTGACCAGAAAAACAAACTATATGTAATAAGGTTCTGCAGAAAAATGGAATAGAGCTTTCATATATACGGCTGGAGCAATAGCACAACGGGTAGGGCGTTTACCTTGCACGCGGCCAACATGGCCGACCCAAGTTCGATTCCTCCACCCCTCTCGGAGAGCCCGGCAAGCTACCGAGAGTATTCGATATGCCAGACACAGTAACAACAAAGTCTCCAATGGAGACGTTACTGGGCCCGCTCGAGCAAATCGATGATCAACGGGAGGGCCTTTACCTTTACCTTTACCTTTACCTTTACCTTTATATGTCCCATAAGTCAATTACTCAGTTTTAATCTACATAGTACATAGGAACAAATGGATTATATATCACCTCTGTTCATATATACGGATATATGTAAAATATCTCCTCACATTATATATCATTACATATAATAACTGTGTGGAGAGAAAGAGACTTTAAGAAATTGGTTTATGCGATTCTGATGTCTGGCAAGTCTGGAACCTGCTGGGCGTGTGGCATGCCGGACGCCCCATCAGGAGCTGATGCTGCAGTTTTGAGGCAGAATCTTCTTTTCCTCATGAAACGACAGCTTTCACTCTTAGGGCCTTCAACTGAATTAATGAGGCCCCTAAACGTTTTTTGGGGTTGTTGAGCCATAGCCAGGGGTGCTGAGGGTTTGCTCTGTGCTCAGGGGTAATTCCTGGAGTTGCCAGGGGTTGAGCCAAGATCAAGTACACACAAGGCAAGTGCCTTACCCCCGTACTATCTTTCTAGCTCTCCCACATGTACTCAGGCTCATTTCCTTTAAAGTCAACTAATTGTAAATGTATACTTTATCTACATAACGCGTTCTCGGTAACACAGAATTCATGTTTTGTTAGAGCTTGGACACGTTCACAAATAAAACTAAAATCACACCATGGCCCAACAAAATGTTATCTAGATATAAAAAAGAACCACCTTCAAATCCATGCAAAAATATGCGTAAGTCTCAAATGTGTTGGGTAAATGAAGATAGTCAGATCAAAGAAGGTATTATAAATGATATTTTGGAAAAAGAAAGTATTTTGAGATGGGAAAAAAATTAGTCGGTGCCAGGAATTCAGAGAAAGAGAAAGTGGTTATAAATAATGGTCCTGGATTGCTGCATGCGAGTATGAAGTTACCAAAAAAACCATGTTAAGTTTATGGTACAAAAGGAACCTTAACATATGCAGTCCTTGGGGGGATAATCTATATCTGTTTCAAATATATTGTTTGAAATGGATAGAGAAAAAGGAGCTGACCCGAGTGACTTGAAAAAAATGGAACAAAATATTTGACTGGAAACTATAAGGCTAAAGAAAAAAAAATTATACTTGTCCTAATCAGGCTGCTATAACAAATTACCACTGACTTAAAGAACAAACATCAGTTTATCACATGTTGGGAGATTCCAGTCCAATATCAAGATGCCAGCAGATTTGGTGTGAACTCCTGGCTTGCAGATGCTCTCTGTCCTTCCTGCTGTGTCCTTGCATGGCAGTGGGGAGAAGGGGATAACTGTTTTGTGTTTTTTCTTGCATGCATGAGGACTCCATTCTCAGGACTTAATTACCTCCCAAAGTTCCATCTCCAAATCCATCGTGTTGGGATGGAATTCTAGAGAGACGTGGACATTCAGTCCACAGCAGCTCAGTACTGTAGTTAGTAGAGTTCTTTCTGGATACTGACGTGAGTTAATAACTCTGAAGATACTGCATGTATAATGAAGTTGAATGAATAAATGCATAGTGGATTGTTGACACCAAATTTCTTACTACTTGGGGGAGAAGTTATAGATAAGCAAGGTAGGGAGGTTAGAATGAGCAGCACAGCACTGAGAGAGACTCCAAGTCAGCTTCATACGGACACAAATGGGTAGATATGATGATTATAGGTATTTGTACAGTCATGAGTTAGTATATAAACATAGCTTAGAACTTCTCCAAGCTCAGGGAGGAGTTACAAATCTAGATCCAGGAAACCTGAGAGTTTCAGTAAAATAAACCCAAACAGACATGTGCCAAGACACAGTCTACTTAAAATACTCAATAAAGGTAAAGGTAAAGGTAAAGGTAAAGGCCCTCCCGTTGATCATCGATTTGCTCGAGCGGGCCCAATAACGTCTCCATTGGAGACTTTGTTGTTACTGTGTCTGGCATATCGAATACTCTCGGTAGCTTGCCGGGCTCTCCGAGAGGGGCGGAGGAATCGAACTCGGGTGGGCCATGTTGGCCGCGTGCAAGGCGAACGCCCTACCAGCTGTGCTATCGCTCCAGCCCCTAAAATATTCAATAGTAAAGATAAAGGGAGAATTCTTAGAGCAAAAGAAGAGTCAATATTCACAATAAAGGGAATCCCCAGAAGACTAGCAGCAGATTTCTTCACAGAAACTACAGTCAGATGGAATTTACACTATTTCTACAAAATCCTGAATGGATAAGCCTTCCAAGAATACTTTATCCAGACAAGTTATCGCTCAGATTTGAGGAGAAATAAAGATTTTTTCATATAAAGGACAAATAGATTAACCTCCATTAAACCATCTTTCCAATAAAATATGTAAGAGAGTTCTATAAAAGGGAACAAAGATCATTTCGAAGTCACAAGATACTTAAAAAACTAAAATGCGGAAGAGAAGGGGAGTAATATTGGGATCTTTCAGAAAGAGTTCAAGATTTACTGGAGAGATAGGAAATCCTATTGGGCACTTGCCTTGCTTGCAATTGACCCAGGTTAGATACCCGACACCCCCTCTGCTCCCCAGGCCTGCCAGGAGTTATCTCTGAGTGCAAGGCCAGAGATAAGCTCTGAGTATCACTGGATGTGCTTCCCTACCCCCCACCCCCCAAAAAGAGAATTACTTGCTTTAATTTAAAGTAGGTTATAAGCTTAGAACCTTAGGTGTAAACTTCACGTTAACCTGAAGACAAAAATACTTAGATAATATTAATAAAAGGCAAATGGGGCCTAATCATTCATAAAAGACAGATATCAAAGTACAGGAAGGAGAATGAGAATCAAAAAAGACATACTAAACTACTACTCCAAATTAATATAGAAAAAAATAACAGTAAATTCATTTACTTCAGTAATTCTGCTCAGTGTTATTGATTTGAACTCACCAATCAAAAGACTTTCAGTTGTCTATCGGAGATATAACTGAGCTCAATCATAAACATAGGCTCAAGGTGAAAGGTTGCAAAACAGACCTTTTTCTGGCTTATAAGCATGATAATTGGGTGTTTATGAATCTCCTGCCTTCCTTTAACATTGTTATGATATCAGCATATAACAATTTGATTTGACAAAAGGGGGGAAGGACCAGGAAACAATCATGCAGGCAGATAGTGGCCTAAAAAAGTAAGAGGAACTACAATACAAGGAAAAAGAAAACAAGAGACAGAGACGGACATTAAGGGATCATTTATCAAGAGGCCCCAATGTTTATTAAATGAACACAGTAAACAAGAGAGCACCAAAATATATATAGTAATTATTGACAAACTGAAGAGAGACACTGACAGGAGTGCAAAAGCAGCTGAAAACTATAACACCCCACACTTCCCAATGGACAGATCAACTAGACAGAAAACCAACAAGGAAACAACAGCCTTAAACAATCAGTTGAACCAGATGGGTTTAACAGACATTTACAGGAATCACCACACCCCAAAGCTGAAACTGCATTCTTCTCTGATGCACATGGAACATTCTCCAGGACAGAACAGATGTTGGTACACACACCAAAAAGTCAATAATTTCTGAAAATGGAAATCTTTTCAATTACCTTTACAGATCATAATGCTATAAAAGGGGCTGAAGTGATAGTACAATGGGTAGGGCATTTGCCATGCACGTGGTGAACCCAGGTTTGATCCCCAGCATCCCATATGGTCCCCAGAGCACTGGCAAGAGTAATTCCTGAGTACAGAGCCTGTAGTAATCCCTGAGCACTGCTGGATGTGACCTAAAATACAAACAAACAAATAAACAAAACTCCCCCAAAAACATAATGCTGCAAAATTAGAAATCGCTCATAAAAAGCAAATTGGAAAAATGCTAAACACATGGAGAGTAAACAACATTCTACTGAATAACTATTGGGTTGATGAGGATAAGAAAAAAAATTTTTAATTCCTTGAAACAAACAACAATGAAGACATGAACTATCAGAACATATGGGACATAGCAAAAGCAGTACTAAGAGGGAAGTTCACAGTAATACAAGATTATTTCAGGAAACAAGGAAAAAAATCTCAAGTAGGCGATCTAATCACACATGTAAAGGAACTAGAAAAAGAAGAATAAATGAAATCTAAAGTCAGCGGTAGGGAGGAAATAATAAAAATTTGAGCATACCTAGATGACAAAGAAATCAAAGGCAGTAAAAGAGATTAATGAAGCAAGAACTATTTCTCCAGAAGGATAATCAAAATAGACAAATCTTTAGTTGAGCTCACAAAGGAACAAAAAGAGAGAAATAGGGGTTGGAAGGATAGCATAGCAGGGAGGGCGTTTGCCTTGCACGCGGCCGACCCGAGTTCGATTCCCAGCATCCATTATGGTCCCCCGAGCACCACCAGTAGTAATTTCTGAGTGCAGAGCCAGGAGTAACCCCTGTGCATCTCTTGGTGTCACACACACACACACAAAGAGAGAGAAAGAGAGAGAGAGAAAGAGAGAGAGAAAAATAAACCCCTAATCAATAAGATTAGAAATAAAAGGGAAGACGCTACCATCAATAACAGAAAAGGATCATAAAACACTGTTATGAACAACTTTATTCCTCTAACTTGGAGTACTTGTAAGAAATTGGAAAAACTACTAATTCTACAACCTTCCATGATTGAACCAGGAGAAAATAGAACATTAGAATAAATCAACTACAGAGAAAGTGAAAAGTGACCAAAAGGCCCCACAAAAACAAAAATTCAAGATCATGTATTGTGTTCTACCAAATTTTCAATGATAACTCAATAGCTATCCCTCTCAAATTCCTCAAAAATGTTGAAGAGAGAGGAATTCTTCCAAACACATTGTATGATGCCAACATCACCTTGGTGTTAAAAAAAAATGATTAGGGATATCACCAAGAAAGGAAATTACAGATCAGTATCCCTGACACTCACAGATGCAAAGATCCTTAACAAAATATCAGCAAATCAAATTCAACAATGTCATCCATTAAAACCAAGCTGAATTCATTCTCGTGTACAAAGTTAATTCAACATATACAAATAGATTTATATAATGTGTCAGTTCCAGAAAAAGGAAAATTTAAAAATCATCCTACCATATCAATATATCTAGAGAGAGATTTTCAAAAAAATTTTAAAAATATGTTTACAGATTAAACTCATTAAAATTGGAATAGAAGGAACATCTCTCAACAAAGTAAAGATCACATCTAACAAACCCATAGCTAATATCATACTCAGTAGTGGAAAACAGAAAGTTTCCCTCCTAAGATCAGACCACAAGACAAGGCTGTCTGCTCTTTCCGCTTATTATCCAACATAGAACTAAAAATACTACTCAAAGCACTCGGGCAAGGAAAAGAAATAAAAGTGATTTAAATTGCAAAAGAAGTAAAGTTATTTCTATTTGTAGGTATTCTTACATACAGAAAAAAATCCTAAGGGCTCAGCTTTAAAACTATAAAATTAACAAACCTATACAATGAAGTGGCAGGCTATAATCGATATACAAAAGTCTTGCATTTCTCTCTCTTTTTGTTATTTTTGTTTTTGTTTTGGAACCACACCTGGCGATGATCAGCAATTACTCCTAGCTTTTTGCTCAGGTATCACTCCTAGCAGTGCTCGGGGACCATATTCCCATGTATGTATATGATCAGGTATCAAACCCAGGAAAGCCATGTGCAAGGGAAGAGCTTGTCCACTGTACTATCTTTCTGGCCCCCAAATCTGTTGCTTTTCTATGTGCAAGCTATGAAGAAGACAAGAAAGTAAAGAAAGCAATCCCATTTATGATTACATCTAAAAGAATGGAGTACCTAGCAATGAAACTAACAAAAGAGGTAAAAGACTTCATCCAAAACTCTAAGTCAGGAGCTGAGGATGTGGCTCGTTTGCAGAAGGTTTGTCTTGTACGTGTGAAACACTGAGTTCACGTCCCGTAAACCAAAACCAAAATCTCTAAATTACTGCTATTTAGAAGGCACAAGGAGGTAGAAATCTATCTCTTATTCATGAATTGAGAGAATCAATATCAGGGAGTTGCTCATCTTACCAAGAATCATTACACAGCTTCAACACTCTATTTATCCAAATCCCAAATACATCCTTCAAGGAAATAGAAAAAAAATGACTGAAATTCATGTAGAACTACACACACACACACACACACACACACACACACACACACACACACACACGTATACCTACAGCTTCCATATTTCTATACTAAATATAAAAAAAAGAGAAATGAAAGGGCCACGCTCCCTGAAATCAAACCATAAGACAAACCTACAGTAATCCAAGGAGCAAGTTGCTAAGTCTCACATGGAGCCGGAGTGATTGTACAGGAGGTAGGTGCTTGTCCTGCATGTGGTCGACCCAGGTTCCATTCCTGGCACTAGACATGGTCCCCCAAGTTTCACTAGGAGCGAACCCTGAATATACAGCCAGGAGTAAGCCCCAAGTACAGCTGGCTGTGACCTCCAAACAGAACAAATCAAAAACCACCCACAGAGCAAAGGAATCAAACTGACGGAGCAATCAATCCCCACACAAAACAATCCCCACACAAATGTATAGTTAATTTAGGATCAAAGAACTATAGCACTGTAGCACTGTTCTCCTGTTGTTCATCCATTTGCTCGAGCGGGCACCAGTAACGTCTCCATTGTGAGACTTGTTGTTACTGTTTTTGGCATATCGAATATGCCATGGGGAGCTTGCCTGGCTCTCTGAGAGGGATGGAGGAATCGAACCCAAGTTAACCGCATGCTAGGCAAACGCCCTACCCGCTGTGTTATCGATTAAAGAGCTAGGAGAATAAAATGTGGAAATGAACATCCCTTTGCCTACAGCTGCCACCATGTGGACTCACATTCCAGTCCTGCTTGACCGATTCCTGACTAAAATCTCCCAGAAGAGGCAAGCCAAGCAGCTGAAATTTATGGAATCACCAGCCCCTGCAGCTGAAAACTCCTGGGCACCCTCAGGAGGCGGGCATCACCTACAAGGCCTTGCTCCCTGCCAAACCTGACCCCAGTGTAAGCGTGAAGGAGACCGAGTCCCCGTCCTGCAGAAGCCCCACAGGGGTGTGGGTCAGCAGCCCCCACACCCCACCACTGCAGCCATGCCAAGGGCTCAGCTGCACAGCTTCACAAATATTCTCTGCAGAGACGCCAAACAGCTCTTCAGGGGCGGCCAGGTTCTCATCCGCTGCGGCTTTACTACTCTCATGATTTACCTGAGGTTTCAAAGAGTGGAGAGCCCAAGCAGAGTCTGAAACGCCTGAGCCAACCATTTTGAGTTTACTCTAGGGGTTAAAAAAAAAAAAAATTACAGCCGTGGGCTGGAGCGATAGCACAGCGGTAGGGCGTTTGCCTTGCACGCAGCCAACATGGCTGACCCGAGTTCGATTCCTCCACCCCTCTCAGAGAGCCCGGCAAGCTACCGAGAGTATCTCGCCCGCACGGCAGAGCCTGGCAAGCTCCCCGTGACGTATTCGATATGCCAGACACAGTAACAACAAAGTCTCCAATGGAGACGTTACTGGGCCCGCTCGAGCAAATGGATGATCAATGGGAGGGCCTTTCTTTCTTTCTTTCTTTTCTAGGGGTAAAAGATTATTTGATCATTGCATTTGGAGGCAACCAAAATTCAGGGACAACACTGGTGGGAAGGGGGTTCTCTGTCTGGGGTAAGAAATGGGGCCTGGGGCTGGAGTGGTAGCACAGCGGGTAGGATGTTTGCCTTGCACACGGCCAACCCGGGTTCGATTCCCAGCATCCCATATGGTGCCCTGAGCACCGCCAGGAGTGATTCCTGAGTGCACGAGCCAGGAGTAACCCCTGAGTATCGCCGGATGACCCAAACCCCCGCCCCCCCCAAAAAAGAAATGGGTCCTTGTTCAGTTCCTCATTACTTGATTGAAATAGGGGCATCTAATTTTTTTTATTAGTGAAACACCATGAGGTACAGTTGTAGACTTACAAATGTTTGTGCTTGGGTTTCGATTATACAATGATCAGATACCCATCCCTCCACCAGTGCCCGTTTTTCACCACCATGGATAATATCCCTCCCACCCCCATCCCCCCATCCCCCCCTGCCTCTGTGGCAGGACAATCCCCTGTGTTCTCTCTCTCCGTTTGGGTGTTGTGGTCTGCAAAAGAGGCATTGAGTGGCAATCATGTTCAGTCCATAGTCTACTTTCAACATGCATCTCCCATCCTGGGAGGATCCTCCCAACACCCTTTATTTGGTGCTCCCTTCTCTATCTGAGCTGTCCTTTCCCCTAGAATGCCCCGCTGGCCTCTAAGCCATGGAGTAATCCTCCTGGTACTGGTCTCGGCTATTCTTGGGTATTAATCTCCTATTTTGTTACTTTATGTCAAAATAGGGGTATCTCTTTACAGAGCAGAACCTCTAGGGATTTACTTATGCTCCACTATCAAAATTAATGTTCTTTTAAAATTTTATGTTTATAAAGCTGTTCATGGTTGGGCTGGAGCAATAGCACAACAAGTAGGGCATTTGTCTTGCACGTGGCCAACCTGGGTTCGATTCCTCCCTCCCTCTCAGAGAGCCCGGCAAGCTACCGAGAGTATCCTGCCTGCACGACAGTACCTGGTAAGCTCCCTGTGGCATATTCGATATGCCAAATCAGTAACAACAAGTCTCACAGTGGAGACATTACTGGAGCCTGCTCGAGCAAATTGATGAACAACAGGACAATCCTACAATGCTACAGTGTTCATGGTGATTTATTACATTCAGTATTCCAACACCAATCTCACCACCATCCCACCTTCCCACCACCATCATTTCCAATTTTCCCACCAACCACCAAGCCTGCCCAAATAGCAGGCCCTAAATAATTTATTTTGCATTGCTTGTTATGAATAAATAGCAAAAAATGATCAAAAAAGATTTCCTGAGAAGAAAGTGTGTGAAGATAGTTGTATCCCACCCTGGAGTCATTAGGCCCTTGTGTAAGATATTACTAACAGGTTATAGGTTGAGCCTTATGTGCTAATATTTTTTAATCGCGATTTGTTGCCTTCTTCTTTACGTCCCATCCAATGTGGTATGCAAATCTTAGTACAGTAGTGATGTAGAGCTTGAGATGTTGTGCTCCAGGAATTCTAAAATTTTGAATGGGGTGATAAGGCTGTAGTTAAACTTTTAACTGGATAGTGACTTTGGGGTCCAGAAGCATCTCTACAGCTTGTTGCTCTCGTTTGAGATTTGTTTGTGAGTCTCTGGATCACGGCCATTAATGAGCTTATATGGCGCCACAGACAGTTTGTGGGCATGACCTTGGGGCTTCCAGAAGAACAGGGAGATGGCGGGGGTTGCCCATCCCTGACTTCATGAGAGCCTGGAGATTTCACTCACAAAACCCACGTACCTGAGTTTTTCAACAGATTCCAAGTCTGTGGAGTCCAGCTGTGAGCACAGCAGCTATTGGATTATGGAGGTTTTCAGCTGCCAGGACTCTGTCTGGTTGGGTGGTGGGCTTACTTGCCCCTCTGGGGTACCCTGGATATGAGACTCAGCCTGGCACAGGGTCTGGAGGCATCTCTGAAAATGAATGTTTTAACAGCATTAAAAACAAACAAGAGACCAGACCAATTACATGGGAAGGACATTTTTCTGCTCACAACTTGTCCCTGGCATGCCATATGGTCCTCCAAGCACTGCCAGGAGTAATTCCTGAGCACAGAGCTGGGAATAACCTCTGAGCTATTCCAAATAAATAAATAAGTAAATAAATAAATAAATAAAAATAACTTGGGGCTGGAGCAATTGGAGGTTAGAGTGTTTGCCATTGCACATTGGATTCTATGCCTAGCACTGCATATGGTCATCTGAGCAACACTAGAAGGAAACCCTGAGCACTAGCAGGCCAAATAACAACAACAAAAAAAAACCCACAAAATTCCATTAATCCAAAAAGATGTGCGCATGCCTTTGTTTATTGCAACATTATTGACAATAGCCACAATCTGCAAACAACCCATGCACCTGTCAGCTGACTGATGATAAAGATTCAGTAAGAGGGTCCGGAAGTTGTATATAGCAAGTAGGGCACTTGCCTTGCATATGGCCAACCTGGATTTGATTCCTGGCATCCCATATAGTCCCCTGAGCCCCACCAAGAGTGATTCCTGAGTGCAGAGCCAGAGGAAACCCCTGAGCATTGCTGGGTGTGGCCCAAACCCCAATCTCCCGTAGCACCCAAAGATGCAGTAACATATAAGGGAATGCTCCTCGGCCATGAGGAAAAATGAAATCTTGCCTTTTGCAGCAACATGGATAGATCTTGAGGAGTCGTGCCAAGTAAAATAAACCAAAGACAGAAAGACAAACAATCAGAGGTCTTGCATATTCAGGGACATAAAGAAGCAAAACAAGGGGACAAATCAGACCAAAGGGAAGCAAGTCCTCGGCTCAGGTGCAGAGTGGTGATGATGGGGGGGGGGGGGCAGGGAAAGAAGGGGAGGGTCAGTGCACTCTGCTGGAGGTTGGTCAGCACTAAGGTGGCGTGGTAACTGAAGAGGCAGGAAATTGTATCTCTAGTGGGCTGTAGCGACAGTAGAGTGGGGAGGGAGTTATCCTTGCTCATGGCTGACCCAGGTTTGATCCCCAGTATCCCATAGGGTCCCCTGAGCCCCACCAGGAGTAGATTCTAGGAGTGCAGAGCCAGGAGCAAACCCTGAGCACAGCTGGGTGTGGCTCAAAAACAAAACAAAAGCAAAAAAGATATAGTCGTGTAAACTAATGTGATCTGAAAAAATTTCAAGAAGATAAGCCAGAGTGATAGTATAGCAGGTAGGGCGTTTGCCTTGCACAAGGCTGACCTGGTTCGAACTCCAGCATCCCATACGGCCTCCTGAGCCCCACCAGGAGTAATTCCTGAGCACAGAGGCAGGAGCAAATCCTTAGCATAACAGGGTATGGCCCAAAACCAAACTAAAAAATTTCAAGAAGATTGGGGCTGGAGAGATAGCACAGCGGGTAGGGCGTTTGCCTTGCACGCGGCCGACCCGGGTTTGATTCCCAGCATCCCATATGGTCCCCTGAGCAGCGCCAGGAGTAACTCCTGAATGCAGAGCCAGGAGAAACCCCTGAGCATCGCCGGGTGTAGCCCAAAAAAGCAAAAAAAAAAAAATTCAAGAAGACATTATCATTGAGAGGCTGGGAGCTGGCTATAGAGGTTAGGGCATAGGGTTGGGTTCAATTCTCAGCACCTCATAGTCCCCCCAGTCATTACTTAAGCAGCAGCAAATCCTTGGGCCCTTGAGGCCAAGGGCCTATTTAGTACTACCACTATAATTGGTGAGACGAGGGCATCACCTGGATGGTCTTCTTACTCCCCCCACCACACATCCCAAGCCCTACTCCCCAGTATGAAGGAGGCATCGTGTCATTCAAAGGGAAGGGCATTCTTCAGAAAACCTGACCAGTATTCCCCTCCCAAGCTGTCCACCTAGGAAAGACAAGTGACTGCCATCAACAAGGGAAGACAGGAGAGCTATGATAATGAAGTGAAAAGTGGATTTGGCAAGGGGCCCTGGACAGAAGAGTATGAGTGGAAACTAGTAAAAATCAAAGCATGTACCTGAATTAACTAGGAATGTGCCAGAGTTGGTGTCTCTGTTGGAACAAATGTAGGGTAATTCAAAGTAAGGTAAAATGTTGACCATACGGGAAACTGGGTGAAGAACATATAGGACTTCCTGTACCATCCTTACAACTTTCTTATGGACCTAAAGTGATTCAAAAAATTATTTTTAAAAAATTATTCAGATTGCAAAAAAATAAGAGTATAGTTATCACTTTATTACTGGATAAGAGTACATAGGGCCAAGGAGATCGTACAGGGGGTAGGTAAGCTTCTTGCTCTGTACCTGTCTAGCCCAAGTTTTGATTCCTAGCACTGCATATTGTGCCCTGAGCACGTCCAGGAGGGACCCTGAGCCCAGGACCAGGAGTAGCACCAGGTGTGGCCCCAGAACAACAAGCAAAAAGATAGGGAGTGTACTATGTTGGTGAGGTTGTAAATTAATCAACCATTTAAGGAAATGGTTGGTATTTTAAAATATTGTATTTTTATTTTATTAATGGTCCAGAATAGATTAGAGAGAGGAGGAAGAAAAGACAGATGACAGATGATAATATCCTAGTCCTGAAGAAGTTTAGACACATACATAAATATTTCTAGTCTACAAAAAATTAAAATCCATTCACCTACAGTGAACTTAAAAGTAAACTGATACAATTCAATGGAATATTGTAAAAATGTTAATAACAAACACATCCACAGATATTTCAATGCAGAAATAGTTTTCCAACCTAATGGTAGAGTGAAAGAAGAAACTCAAGGAAGAATTACGTTAAATGTAACTTCTTTATACAAAATTCAAAAAAATAAAAATTATATATAGTGATTCACATACATGATAAACTTCCTTTTCCGTGATTCTTTTGGTTTTTTGGGGAGCAACCTCAGGGGTAATGAACTGCTCCTGCATCAGAGATTAGGGGTTGCTCCCAGCAGTGCTTGGGGATCATTTGGTGCTAAGGATCAAACTCAGGCCACCATCATGCAAAGCATGCACTCAATTGTTTGAGATATCTCTCTGACCATGGTAAAGGTAAAGGTAAAGGTAAAGGCCCTCCCGTTGATCGTCGATTTGCTCGAGCGGGCCCAGTAACGTCTCCAATTGGAGACTTTGTTGTTACTGTGTCTGGCATATCGAATACTCTCGGTAGCTTGCCGGGCTCTCCTCTGACCATGATAAACTAAAAATAATAATAACAATTTTACACTCACTCAGGCGTTACTCCTAGCTACAAATTGGAGTAGGTGGTGGTCACTTGGTCACTTGTAATGGTGCCATGGGGTCAATGTGGTGTTGAGAATCTCTTTTTGTTTGTTTTGGGTCACATCTAGCAATGCTCAGGGCTTACTCCTGGCTCTGCACTCAGGAATCACTCCTGGCAGTGCTCAGGGGGCCATATGGGATGTTGGGAATCGTACCCGGTTCGTACCCAGGTTGGTCACATGCAAAGCAAGTGCTCTACACAGTGTACTATCTCTCTGGTCCCTGTTGAACTATCTTTGCCCCCACACCTTCTCCTTTTGTTTTTTTCTTTTGGCTTTGTGCCACACCCAACAATGCTCAAGGTTAATTCCTGGCTCTGCACTCAGGAATCACTCCTGGCAGTGGTCAGGAACCACATGAGATGCCAGGGATCGAATTTGGATCGGTCACATGTGAGGCAAATGCTTACCTGCAATACTATCTCTCTAGCCCTTCTTTTGTTTCAATAATATGACTTAAATAAAGGTGTGTGGAGAGTGACCTTAAGCATGGCTGTGGCTGGAACAGGAGGTCTTCAGCTGCCGGGGCTCTGCTCAGGGTGGGGAGGGAAACTCAACCCATCCTCCTCCAAGGGGCCCCGGTGAGGACAGCCAGGCACAGAGGCAGGAGACTGAGTTGTTCTCTTCTGGGAGCAGGGTTTTATAGTCTCTGGGTCTTGGCTGTTGATGGGATTACACGGCGCCGGGGGGGGGGGCAGTTGGTGGGTGTAACGCCTACATACTGAAAGATGGGTGATCTGGGTGGAGGAGGCCCCAGTCCCAATCTGAGCAGGCTTGGAGATCTACGGGCCGGGTCCCGCACGCCTGGGTTCCTCGGCCGGTTCCTTCATGCGTGAGGCTCGTCCAAACATGTGGAAAGTGGTCTTAAGCATGGCTGTGCCTGGAACTGGAGGTCTTCAGCTGCCGGGGCTCTGCTCAGGGTATGGAGGGAAACTCAACCCACCCTCCTCCAAAGGGCCCCAGTGAGGACAGCCAAGCGTGGAGGCAGGAGACCCAGAGACTATAAAACCCTGCTCCTGGAAGCAAATGCGGCCGTACGACATCTTTTTATCTAGTTCTTACTCTGGAGAACCTGGCAGGCTACCAAAACTATCCCGCCCACACGGCAGAGTCTGGCAAACTCCCCATGGCATATTCAATATACCGAAAACCAGTAACAATGGTGGGTCTCATTCTCCTGACCGTGAAAGAGCCTCAATATGGCACTTTTTAAAATCTCAGGGCTAGGACGAAGGAGACGTTACAGGGGCCAGCTCAAGGCAATCGAGGAACAACAGGATGACAGTGATACAGTAAAATAAAGGTGTGATTAGAGCAAAAACTTGGGAGAGTGAATGGTTATCTTGAGTGTCAAAGCAAATGGTTATGAATGTCCTAGTTTTAAAAAATTGCTTTTTATTTATTGAGATTCTCTGGTTTACAATAGTATTAATATTGGTTTCTAATGCACATAACTCTAATGCCACAACCTTCACCAGGATCCCAACATCCCTCCCTCTCAACCCCCCACCTCCAACTCATTTGTGTGGAGCCATACTCCCTTTATGTTGGCTTTGGTCCTTTGTTGCTGCCCGGGTATGTATCTTTAAGTCCACACATGAGAGATCACTCTGTATCTATCCCTGTCCTTCTGACTGAATTCATTCAGCAAGATATAGTCTAGTTCCATCCATGTTGCTGCACATAACAGGGCTTTGATCTTTCTCAGAGCTGCATAGTATTCCATTGTGTATGTGTACCACAACTTCTCAATCCTGAATGTCTTACTTCTTCATCTGGGTGATTACATAGCTGTCTTATTTAACTTTATTCTTTCAACTTGTGTGTCTTATACACTTTCCCGTGTACGTGTTCCCCTAAAAAGTAAAATGAGAAGAGTGTAAAAGAATCTGTTCCTCACCAAATAAAAGGTGTTTGGAGGATCCTCCCAGGAGGGGAAATGCATGTTGAAAGTAGACTATGGACTGAACATGATTGCCACTCAATGCCTCTTTTGCAGACCACAACACCCAAAAGGAGAGAGAGAACAGGGGGGAATGCCCTGCCACAGAGGCAGGGTGGGAGGGGGGGTGGGGGGAAATGGGCACTGGTGGAGGGATGGGTATTTGATCATTGTATGACCGAAACTCAGGCACAAGGATTTGTAAATCTACAACTGTACCTCATGGTGCTTCACTAATAAAAAAAAAAAAAGAATCTGTTCCTCTAGCACTTGCCTTGCCCTAGGTGCTCAGTCTGCAGACTCAGAAAGCAGTCAAGGGGCTAGAGCGATAGTACAGCAGGTAGGACATTCGCCTTGCACATGGCTGACCCAGGTTCGATTCCCAGCATCCCACATGGTCCCCTGAGCATCACCAGGAGTAAATCCTGAGTGCAAAGCCAGGAGTAACCCCTGTGCATCGCTGGGTGTGAGCCCCCCCCCAAAAAAGAAAGAGATAAGTCAAGTCTGCACCATGCAGACTATCTTGACCACCAGCACAGTCTTTGAGCAACTCTCCCTGACCTGGATAACTCATATTCAGTCAACAACCATGTGCCAAGCACTCTGATGCATGGTGGATGTAGCAGGTTTAAGATCAAGAACCTTTTCCCTCAACAAGCTGACATCATAGTCCAGGGCAGGGGAACAGACAAGTGTGCCAATAAGCAGGATGTGTTCAGGTGCATATTTTCATAAGACGGATACAATTGAGCAAGGCCAGCAACGAGCTCAGTAGGCTGGGGTGCATGCAAGAGACCTGTGTTAATCCCTGACACAAGTGCCAGCAGGAAGTCATCCCCCCAAAACACAGTGCTAGGAACGGTACCTGAGCACTGCTGAGTGTGGTCCCAAAATCAAAAAACCGGAAAGTTAGTAATGGAGACTGGAGAGATAAGAGAGGGGTAAGGCACAGCCGTGGGTGCATCCAAGCCTGGTTGGTTCCTCGGAACCACATAGGGTCCCCTGAGCACTGAGCCAGGAGTGAGCACAGTTGGGTGTGGCCCCAAGCCAAAAATAAATAGATCAGTGAAAAACTAAGTAATGAAAGGAAATTTTTGTCATTTTTAGGTTCTCTTGTCTTTCTTCCCATCTTATTTCCCTCAGCATTCTGGGTAAGCCTCTGATTAGATCACCTGAAGTTGCCCTACAGATAAGTGATGGTCTGTTTATTTAATCTGTATCTTACTCTGTGTTTCACTTTGGGTAATGTCCGTTACCCTCAGTAAATGCACCAATCTTTCTTCTGAGATGCTTAATCTGTTGTTAATATCATTTGATACTGATAGATGAGAGCTCAGACTTTATAGCTTTTGCCTCCTGAAATTCAATTTGGGTCTTTTAAACTACATTGCATGTCTCCATTTAATATTTTAATATATACAAAAATTAAGTTATAACAGATGCTTAATACCCTTATCTGATAAACCATGAATCCTACTTTTAGAAAAGTTGTTTTCCTCAGCTGTAAGGAAAGAGAAAGTCATTTTTTGGGCAGCTCAAATAGAGAAGGGAACACCAAGTAAAGGATGTTTGGAGGACTCGCTCAGGATGCAAGATGCGTGCTGAAAGTAGACTATAGACCGAACACGATGGCTACTCAATATCTCTATTGCAAACTACAACACCCTAAAGGAAAGAGAGATCAAAAGGGAATGCCCTGCAACAGAGTCGGGATGCGGTGGGGGAGATGGGGTGAGGGGTGGGAGGGCTACCGGGATCACTGGTGGTGGAGAATGGGCACTGGTGGAGGGATGGGTACTCGATCACTGTATAACTGAAACCCAACACGAAAGTTTGTAAGTCTACAACTGTACCTCATGGTGTTTCACTAATAAAAATAAAAGAGAGAGAGAGTCTTTTTTTGACAACAAGGGGCAACTGGAGAGTGCTGTATAAGCAAAATAAGTCAGAGAGAGAAAGGCACATACCAGATCATCACACCAATATGTGCCATAAAAAGAAACAATGCAAAGAAATGGACAATGGCTGATGAAAATAAGTAAACCCTTAGACTGAGGTTGCCAAGGAATAGGAGACAGGGTTGACACAGTGTCCAGTGGACCCGCACTCCAATGGTGGACGTGGTGTAGGAACATTGTACCCCTCAAACATAAATGTCTACACTCTTATAAATCAACATTACCTCAGTAAAAATAAATGTTACAAAAGAGTTTTTAGAAAATAATTTTAATAATAATTATTCTTAATTATCGATAGCACAGCGGGTAAGGCATTTGCCTTGCATGCGGCCAACCTGGCCGACCTGAGTTCGATTCCTTCGCCCCTCTCGGAGAACCCGGCAAGCTACCAAGAGTATCTCGCCCACACGGCAGAGCCTGGCAAGCTCCCCATGGCCTATTGGATATGCCAAACACAGTAACAACAAGTCTCACAATGTTACTGGGCCCGATCGAGCAAATCGATGAACAACGGGAGGACATTGACAGTCTCTTAAGAAAGATTAATTGTAGTTTGATTTTGCTATTTATTTCAGCGGTGCTGGGGATTGAACTCAGAACTTTACACAAGCAGGCAAAGTTCTCTGTTGCTGAGTCACATCCTGGCAATCTTGCTGTTTTTTTTTTTTTTGGAGGGGGGGACAGACCCATTGATACTCAGGGGCTACTGCTGGCTCTGCAACTCAGGAATCACTCCTGGTGGTGCTCAGGGAATTAGATGGGATTCCGGGGATTGAACTCAGGTCAGCTGCCTGCAAAGCAAGCGCCTACCTGCTGTACTATGGCTCTAGCCCCAATCCTGCACTCTTTTTTTGTATAATTTTTGTTTGTTTGTTTTGGGGCACTCTTGGCATTGCTCAGGGCTTAATCCTGGATCTGTATTTAATGATCACTCCTGTTAGGGCTTGGGGGACCATATGGGGCGCTGGAATTGAACTTGAGCTGCCCATGAGCAAGGCAAGTGCCCTACCCACTCTCTGGACTGTCTCTCCAGCCTCATGCTCTTTGTCATTGGTTGTGTTTTTCCTACTTTTTTACACTTATTGAGTGCTAACAATTATGATAGCACAGCGGGTAGGGCGATCGCCTTACAAGCGGCCAACATGGCCGACCCAAGTTCGATTCCTCCGCCCCTCTCGGAGAGCCCGGCAAGCTACCGAGAGTATTCGATATGCCAGACACAGTAACAACAAAGTCTCCAATGGAGACGTTACTGGGCCCGCTCGAGCAAATCGACGATCAACGGGAGGGCCTTTACCTTTTACCTTACATATTCCCCTTGACCATCCCATTGCTCCTATTAAGGTCTTGCTATAAATAATCTCAAAACTTGTAAGATAATACTTAAACTACTAAGAAACAGTTGGAACTCTGGGTGGCATTTCTTATTTTATTTGGAGTGTGTGAGTGGGGGGGGGGAGGATCTCATTTCAGTGCTCAGGACGGCCAGGGCCTCCTCCCAGGGATGCTCAGGCTGGCAGTTCAACCAAGGGCCTTGAGGATGCAGTGCTACTTAGGGGTCACCTCGGCCACCCTGGAAGTGCTCAGGGGCCACCAGCAACCTCCATGGTGGTCTAGTGGTTAGGATTTGCACTCTCTCCGGGGCCACCAGGGCCACATTCAGACGTTGGATTAACCCAGCTGACAGTACTCAAAGGGATTACCTTAACTCCTGTCCTCCCTCTCTCTCTCCAGCCCTAAGATAGTTCTTTTAAGATTTTCCAGGCAAGAGCAGTCTTGAGTCTACAGTTTATTATTTCTCACCACTTAAAGGCAACACTCTTCTGAGTACTCTACCGCAGTGTTATGAAATATCAAGTTTTCCAGACGGGCCGCTGGTGGGAAGAGACATTCTTGAGCTGTGTGGATGCCAGCCCTGATGGAGCTAATCTTGTGGGGGTGGCGGGGAAGGAGTTTTTTCCCGAGTCTTGGGTAGTTTTCTCCTACAAACACAAGTCAGTTCTGTGGGACTCGCAGGGAGACCTGTAGGGCTCGAGGGCAGGCTCGGGATGTGCTCTCCGGGCAGCGCTTCATCCTGCCCATTCTATGGGCCTCTGTCTCTCTAGGCTTAGCTTAGTCTTTTCAACTCAGGCCCTGCCTGAGTTTTCCCTATGCTAAGGTCGGATGTGTCTCCTGGGTTTGTTTCTACTTATCAAGAATGGCCCTTCACTGTTGATTGATGTTCAGCATCTTGAAAACCATTGCTTTCTACGTTTTTTTTTTTTGGGGGGGGGGGGATGTTATTGGAGAACATCTAGTCATTATTCCATATTGGTCAGAATCAGACCACTGTCTAAAGAATCATATTGAGGCATGACTGCTAGTTCGAAGGAACTAGTTAGAGATTGAGATGGGGAGAGAAGGGAGGGAAGAAGGGAGAGAGAGAGGGAGAGAGAGAGAGAGAGAGAGAGAGAGAGAGAGAGAGAGAAAGAGAGAGTGAGTACGGGGAGGGAGGGGGAGAGAGAGGATAATGATGCAATCCAGGTTTTAGGGGAGGTGCCTCTCCCTTCCTTCCTTCCTTCCTTCCTTCCTTCCTCTCCCTTCCTTCTTTCCTTTTCTCTCACTTTCTTTCTCTTCAGATGGCCACAGGGATCTATGCTCAGGAGTCACTCTTGGAAGGACCTGGGGAATCATATTAGATGCCCGGGATTGAACCTGGGTCAGCCACCTGCAAGGCAATCACCCTGCCTACTGTATTATCTCTAACTACTTGGAGATGTTTTTCTATTTTGACTAGATGACAGTCAGGTGTGTGTGCTGGAGGAAGTGTCTTCATGTGGGTTTTCCCAGGCAGACTCTGAACAAGGAGTTGTGTGTCTGTCATTCACTTAAGAGTCGAGGAAGCACATTAAGGTTCAGTAGAGAAAGTAAGGCAGAAGCTAGAGGCAGCACCATCAAGCAAGTGTCCATGTGGGGACTGCCTCTGAGTTACCTCAGATGAAGCGCGGGAGCTTTCATGGTGTTATTTCTTCAGCATCCTTCAGCCTTTGACTGGAGGCTCATTTCCTCACACTCCAGTGCCTACACGCAGCAGAGCATGTCCTGGTGACCCTAGAATGGTCCTCAGGTGGACAGTGTTGTCAGACTGTCCTGAAATGGGAGGTTTTTACCGAGATCATTGGTGGCACCAGAAGCATTTTAGCCTATGCTCTGAGGGGTCACTGTGTACGCTGGTGATTCCAGTGTTTCGTCCCTCTGACAGGAGGGAGGCATTGTCTACGTGGAGAAATACTGTGTTCTGTCAAGGTCTGGAATGCGAGATCCCCATTGCTCCAGCCATTCATCCAGTTTTCAGCTGAATGCTGGGACACGTGTGGCATGAGCCATGTCCCCACAGCACCCCACCCCCTCAGGCGGCTGCAGATACCAGCGAGGCAGCATGCTGCCAGAGTGCTGGCTCGGCCCTTGGTCCACTGTGTGATGTCAGAACTGTGGCAAAAGGTGCCAAGTGCCCTCGTGGGACTGTTGGGAAAAACAGGGAGGACAGAGGCCACCCTACAGCTCTGTACACTGTGCTCAGGGGATCACTGCCACGAGATCACCTGTGCTTTTGTAAGATGCACTGCAGTCACTAAATACAACCTTCCCCACTACCGACAGAAGGTCACAAGGGATGATTAAGAGGTTAACTGGACTAGGGAGAAAGTGTGGTCTGTGTTCAACATGCCTGGCAGGGTCTAAAATCTTATTTAAAATTTGAAACTTAGGCCAGAGTCTGAGTACAGCAGGATGGCATTTGCCTTGCATGCAACCAACCTGGGATTGACCCCCAGCACCACCAGGAGTAAATCCTGAGCACAGAGCCAGGACTAAGCACAGAGGACGGTCAAGCCTCAACCCAGAAAATAAATGATACGCGGAACTCAATTCCCAGCCCAGAGTTGCTCACCAGCCTACCAGATTGGAATCTGCCACTGATACAAGCTCTGGCCTCTGTGGCTGTGTACTGGACATCTTGTCTCTCCAGCCCTGCGTGGAGGCCAGAGCCTACCTCCTTTCTTCCTCATCCTCTGGCTTATGGGGTGGCTCAGCTGCTTCTTCTTTCAACCCTTGCTCTAGTCTGGACCAGCTCCAGGGAGAGACTGAGTCTGAGTACCCTGTCTGGCCCCCTATCTCTTTAGCCAGGCTCTACCTCCCTATGGCCATGCCTCCGGTTGGGAAATTGGATTGTTGTTAGGTTCCTGAAAGTGGGATGCTTATGAAATTTATTAGCTAAAATGGCTCAAATTAATAGCAACAATGATGTCCTGTTGCTTCATTTATTTAAACTGTAGTAATCCGGAAGAGTCGTCAGTTCAAAATGACTCATTCCCTGAGAGTTCTAAATAAGATTCTAAAATCACCATGTAAGGTTTTCCTGCACTTTGAAGAGACAGAACAAATGACAGCAGAGATGGGCACAGTCCCCTGGGCCCATAGTGGCTGCACAATAACATCCTCATCAAAAAAAAAAACAATCAGAAATAAGGTTTTTTTTCCCCCCAGTAACACCCTCATGCATTTTATTTAGTTTTTCTAAATGTAGGAGTACTGCTATTTATTCAGCCATTGATTTAGATGATTGAATTGGGCATGAACTCCAACACTGCTTTTTTTTTTTTTTTAAATTGACTTACTGTGAGAGTTACAAAGCTTTCACGTTCGAGATTCGGCCGTACAATGATCCAACACCCATCCCTCCACCAGTGCACTTTCCACCACCAGTGTCCCCAGTATATTCCCCTCACCCCACCCCAGTCCTCACCCTGCCTCCAGGGCAGACAATTTCCCCAATACTCTCTACTTTTGGGCATTACGTTTTGCTCAAATTTTCCAATACCATTTAAACCTGCCTGCCAGGGGCAAATTCTAGATCATCTATTGTCCCTTGCTCATTTTTTAATATCATGGGTACCACGCTTCTGGGATAATAGATTGTAGATGGTTTGGTTCCAGAGACATTTCTGTAGGGCACTAATCCACTGTGGGGTTCAACTGGGCGTCTCTGGACCTGTGCCGTTGATGCACTAAGACGGCGCTCAGAGGCACATTGTGGGTGTAACAGCAAGGCCAACGAGTGGGTGGGGAGCCAGTGAGGGAAAGTCTGTCACCTCTGCTGCCATGCAGCTTGGAAACTTTAGTCCTGGAACCCGCGTACCTGGGCCTTGCTTGTGGCAGCTCTTGGTCATCGTGATTCCATCTGGAGTAGGCGGGGAGACTGCATCTGCTCTACCTGGGGTCCCTGGTGAAATCAGCGCAGTATGGGGCCCGGAGAGATCTCTGGCTCTGTGGTGTCTTCCGGGACTTGCTGCTGTCTCTGGCTTTTGATCTTTTTCGAGATTTATTTATGGGTCTCTGAAGCAAGGCCAGTAATAGCTTACAGGGTGGCAGGGTGGCGCTGGAGTTGGTTCGTGGTGATGAAAGTGCTTCCATGTGTATTGGGAAGTGGGGGGGGGGGGAGGTAGCCTACCCCAACTCCATGAAATCCTGAGATTTCAGTCACACAACCCACATACCCAAATATTCAGCAGATTGTACCTTGGTGAGGCCTGACCTGAGACAGAGTCAAGTCAGGGATACGGCAGCAACTTTGGAAGCAAGCGGCTGCTGTGGGCTCTGCTTGGGCAGGAACAGGCCAACCTGCCCCCCTCTGATTTGCCCCCAGTCTGTTCCATCATGCGCGGGTCTGAGATTAACTGTGGCTTTTGATCTCTTTCGAGATTTATCTATGGGCCTCTGAAATAAGGCTAATAAATGAGCTAGTATAGCTGATCCTGAGGTGGCTTGTGGGCATGGTTCCCACATACCTAAGTTTTAGCCTTTTAATTTCTTGGTAAATTTGGTCCCAAGTTGTTGGGGTCCAGCCAAAGGCACAGCGGCAGTTTTGGGGTGTCAGGAAGCCTGGAGGCACCATCAGGCTGCTGATGTACTTGCCACGCAGTTACAGGTTGACCTGTTGACGGCACCAACCCCCCCAAGCCTCACGCATTTTAAATAAGCGCCTGTGTGCTTGGAAGCTGAGCTCTGGACCAGTCTGCCATTGTGGAGATGGAGGGAAGCTGCAGCCAGAGCTCCTGGTGCCTCTCTACCAGGGCCTGTTCTGATGACGTGGGCAAAGTCAACCCTGAGAGCAAAACTTTTGTGAAGCGAAAATTGGGAGCCATTAATGAGATACCAAAGAGTCATAGAGATTTTTGGCTTTTTTCCCACACCCAAAGTGCTTACTCCCGGCTCTGCACTCAGGGATTACTCTTGGCAGGGATCAGACGACCATATGGGATGCAGAGATCAAACTCAGGTTGGTCATGGGCAATCTAATGTTAGGGGAGGAGTAACCCTTTAGAATAATGGTAAACTCTGTGGATCCTAACTCTTTACTGTGTTGGCCTCTGGGTGTTTAGCAGCCTCTGGATGATGGGCTCTCCTCCAAAGCCCAGGCTCTCATCTCATGTTGGAAATCTCTGCTGATTTCATTACCCCACCTCCCAGCCCAGAAGAGATGCCTACCATCTTTTAATCTCAGCCCTACGCTGCCTTTTTCTGGAGGCCTCTACCCTAACCCCCAACCTTACCTTTTATTTCCCTTCAGCTTGGACGGGGAAGCCACACAGAGGTACGCAATGCAGCAGAATGAATTAATTAAAAAAAAAAAAGTGGTTTTCTTCTTTTATTTGGGGAGAAGTTGTGGCCGAAGTGCTTAAAGGGAATTCGGCCAGGGCTGTTGCAAAGGGTGTAGCTCAGGACGAGATGTATATAGGGATTTGAGACCCAGCAGAGTGATAAAGCAAATGCTTCTACTCACCGCCCAGCTTCCATCTCTGCAGGGCTTCTCTCGTTGTCAGGGGTGAACCAAGTAACCCCACCAGTTCTGTCCCTTCCAGCCTCGTGCTCCACACGAGTGAAGAACAGTGCACCAACATGCCTCTACCCTACACATGGAACTCCCTTCTCTCTGTGGGACCTATCCCATAAATAATACCAGTTTGTTAAATTCTTTTTTATCTCTCTCATCCCCATGTGCTTTCCCCAACTGCTCCATTTCTTTGCTCCTCTTTACTGCAACTCACTGAATTATGCTTAAAAAAAAGTTACTAGACAAATGGACCACTACAGACTTTAACAAAACAAACAACTGCACCCATGAGTGTACACACACACACACACACACACACACACACACACACACACACACACCTGGGACACAAGAAAATCTGATTGCCCATACCCACATCATATTTAAATGCTCACTTTTCAACAACAAGAAGATACACAAAGTAGATATATAAAAGGAGAGTATGTCCCATTCAGAAGAACAAAGTTCTTCTGAAGTTGACTCTAAATAGTTCCCAAGAAAACCCATACATCAGGCTAACTACAGAAAACTTTAAAGTAACACTCTTAAGTACATTCAATAGATAAGGAATAACATAAAGGAAAGAAGAGTGATGTTATCAACAAAATGCTAAAGTCAATAAATATAAAATTTAAGGAGTCATAAATACTGGAGGTAAAATATTTTACTGAAATGAAAACTTCATAGAAAACAGAAGAGGTTCCTCAAAAAAAAGAAGAAAAAATAGAACTCCCAAGAATAGAACTATAAGCATACCCAAAGCAACTAGAGAAATGCCTTTTGTAAGTATATCACCAAAGAGAATGAAGTCAGTATCTTAAGGAAATACCTGCAGTATTAGTCACTAAGTCCCAGAGAAGAAAACAAGCTAAGTGCCCCTCAATCTCATGAGTAGATTAAAATGTGAACGAAATAGAGTATGATCCAACCTTTAAAAAGAACCAAGTCTTGTGATATCCAACAATATGGATGAACTGGAAGGACATAATAGTACATTAAGTAAGCCATGCACAGAAATACAAATACATGTAGAATATTAAAAAGGCAAATTCATAAAAGCAGAGAAAATTGGAGTTGCCAAGGAGTGGTGGAAATGAGGAGAGATTAAATTAATATGATACAATTCTCTAGAGTGGTTCAACAGCAAATCTGAGCATGCAGAAGATAGAACCAATGAATCCAAGCATCCAATAATTTGAAATATCTACTCCAAGGAGCATAAAGAACAAAGAAATGCAACAGAATCTGAGGGATCTGTGAGAAACCAGAAGACAAATACATCCATATGCTATAAATGCCCCAGAAGACTGCACCAAGAATATTTAAATAACTGACAACTCGCCAGATACATGAATGCACTTATTCAAAAGCTCAGTGAACCCTGGGTAAGAGCAAGTGAAGGAGATCCACACCAAGACATGAACAGCCACACTAAGACGGGGACCCTTGAATAGTACAGGTTCGAATTGCAGAGACACACTTATATACAGTTTTTTCCTATCCACACCTACACATTTATACAGTTACCCAACCACAGATGTACAGGGATATAGTTTACTCTGCTGGAAATGTATCCTCCTTGACAGGGCCAGCTCAGAGGTTGAAGTTGCAAGACTGTGGCTTTGTTGGCTGTGAGAAGCCCTGCAGTGTCTGTTCTGCTTACTGGCTGCTGGAAAGAGCATGAGCACTTGGACTGAGGGACTATGTCCTCACATAAAAGGCATCCTTTATAAAATGAGAATCAAGTAACTTTTGCTTCTTGCATTGTCCGCCACAAAGACAGCTCACTCAATCAAGGGATTATTTCCTTTATCAGTTAGGAATACTAGAAACTATTCCTGAGCTGCAAAGGTGTCTTTTTGGTTAGAGAAAAATTACATGTTCTATACACAAAAACGACATAATCGGGGGGAGGTAGCAATTCAGAGATATAAACGATCACACAAATTTCTAAGATTCTCCCTGAATGTCTCCTTTAATAAAGTTCTCTATTATATAGGAGGTACAAGGTGGAGTAGAACAAATACTAGAATGAAATAATAAAGTACCAAACTCTGTGCCTATTGTTTTGCTTTTGGGTCACACTGGCAGTGCTGGGGAATCACTCCTGGCGGAGCTCAGGGGACCAAATGGATGCTGGGGATTGAAGTGAGGTGGTCATGTGCAAGGTAATCGCTCTACCTGCTGTATAATCTTTCCAGCACCCAGCATTTTTTTTTAAATAAGCACCATTCATCAGGTCTTCAGAGCACTTTCATCCATAAATCACTATACAGTTTAAGAATGCTAAGTGAGCTGTTAGTTTGGAGAGTAAGAACTAGAGCAGGTTGAAGGGCTTAAGGGTGATGTATTACCAGATTACAGATTACTTTTCTCTGAACAGTATTAGTATGCCCTGTGCTTCAAAGGTTCTCAATTGAAAAAAAAAAAAAAGAAAAGGAAGTACTTTAACTTTAAATGTACAAAAGGCCTCAACAGTTTCTCCAAAAGACAGTCAATAAATATGCTGAAAAAAAAAGTTTGTCATCAGTCAAAGGTAAATCAGAAGCACATTAAATCAGTACCACTTCACACATTGGGATAGTTGTAACTAAAAAGATTAAAAAGATAAACGCAAGAGCTGGCAAGTATGCAGAGAAACTGGAACTCTTCAAAACTATTGGTGAGCAAATAAAACATGCAGTCACTATGTAACACAACTTGGCAGGTTCTCAAAAGGTTAAATCCAGTTACCTTTGATCTGTCAATTGAACACTTAGGTTATATATGCAAGTGAAATGAAAACAACAACAACAAAACAACAACAGAAACCATACCAGCAGTATTCATGAGGCAAAAAGTGGTAATCAGAATATTACAAAGCACTCTGCACTAAAGACTGCACTATCTAACCCCACTTATATGAAATGTGCAAAACGGTCCAACACACAGAGAAAAAGTAGTTCCGTAAGGTTGAGGTGGGGTTACTGATGGATTCAGACTGAGAGTGAAATGGTAAATGGCTTCATTTGGGAGTTATGCAAAGGTTCTTAAAATTGTATTGAAAAGTTGCTCAACTCTGTACGCCCGCCTGTCCTTTGCCAACTACAAGACCAAGATGACTGCCCTCCGACGTCCTGATGGATCTATCACATCTTCCAGAAGGGCAATGGAGATATCCATGACTTCTACTCGGATCTCTCCGATAGCCACGTCCACCTGCCCACATACCAAATTCCGCAGGATGGATATGACATTCCCAAAGTTCTCCCTTCCGAAATCCGACATGCCATTTTGTTCGTAAAGAAGCGAATAGCATCTAGCCCAGACAAGGTCAGACCCAAACACTTGAAGAATCTGCCATCGGTATTCATCAATACACTGGCTCGGCTCTTCACACGCTACCTGTCTGAATGCAAGGTTCCGTCCCAATGGAAAACCAGCAGGACTGTACAATTGTACAAGAAGGGAGACATTCACAACATTGGCAACTATCGCCTGATCTGCCTGTTGTCTGTCGTCTACAAGCTGTTCACTTGAATCATCCTGAACAGGACTGGCAGAACACTAGATGAAGGACAACCAGGCGAGCAAGCCGGGTTCCAAAAAGGACTGATTGACCATATCCACACGATAACCAAGCTCAATGAGGTTTCTCGGGAGTTCAAGATGCCGCTCTGTCTAACGTTTATTAATTTAAAGGTCTTTGATTCTGTTGAGATGGAAGCGGTCATCAAAGCCCTAGACAAACAGGGTGTTCAAACTCAATACATCAGGGTCCTCTGAGAGCTGTAGTACAGGTTCACTACCAGGATCTCACCATTCTACAAGGAAGTGATCATCCATGTCAAGAGGGGTTTGGCAGGGTGATACCATTTTACTGAAACTCTACGATGCCACCCTCGAGAATGTCATGAGACAACTGGAATGGGAAGGAATGGGAGTGAAGACAGATGGTCAGCAACTATACCACCTCTGCTTTGCTCATGACATCTGATGACATCATTCTCATAACACCAAACATTAGCCAAGTGACACAAATGCTGGCCGACTTCGTGAGTGTGGAAAGGTTGGAATACAGCTGAATCTGACGAAGACCATGTTTATGAGAAACAGTCTCGTTCCTGATGTTCCATTCACTCTCAACGGAATGAACATATCCAAATGCAACAGTTATGTGTACCCAGGTCAAGAAGTCAACATGACAAACGACCTGGCACCTGAGTTGTGAAGAAGGAAGAAAGCGGCTTGGAACGCCTTCAAGAGCATCGAAGAAATCGCTAAGAGGACAAAGAACCTCTGGCTCCGGGTGCATCTTCTCAATTCCACTGTTCTTCCTGCATTAACATACGCCTCAGAGACCTGGGCCCTACGAAAACAGGATGAGAACGCTATTCAGGTCACCCAAAAAAGAAATCGAAAGAGCTATGCTTGGAGTATCATGTGTCACTCAAATGAAAGAATCTGGAGTTCTGACCTCTGTTGAGGATCAAGAATCAGGGACGCTGTCTCATTTGCCAAGGCGTCGAAAACCATATGGGTTGGACACGTAATCAGATTTGAAGATGACCGCTGGACTAGAGCCATTACCAACTAGATTCCACAGGACGTCAAAAGATTGTATGGCTGCCCACCTACGAGATGGTCAGACTTCGTCAAGACCCTGAGTGATCAGTTTGAGGCTCTTCGTGTTCCTAGAACGAGCAGACGCCATTGGGCTACACTAGCACGCAACAGTGATGAATGGAGACGTAACTGGCACCCGCTCCAGCAAATCAATGAGTAACGAGATGTCAAGTGATCAAGTTGCCCAACTCTATACAGAAATGAAAAATCACCAAACTGAATGCTTTGTAGAGGTGAATTGTACGGCAAATAAATTAACCTCGAAGAGCTGTTAATATTTTTAAATTCTCAGAATTCACATAAAACACACCTGTGCAGAGATACTTATTGTTTATATTTATTTATATCATTTAGATGGTACAGGAGGAAAGACACTTGCCTTGCATGTATCTGTAACAGCTGAGACCCTGGTTCAAGTCCCTGACACCACATAGTCCCCTGAGACTGCAAGGTGATCCTCCTGAGCATAGAGCCAAGAATCGCCTGAGCACCACTGGGTGGGGTCCAACCATGCCAGTAATGCCCCCGCCCCGCACCACCCTGACACCTCCCCAAAAGACAATCTATAGTACAAAGCAGCTATCAAAATTAAACCAGAGGGTTTTGGGGGGGGAGGGCGGGGGAGAATCACTGTTAGAATTCTAATGATTTTGTAGCATTTGCCTTGCACTTTCTAAATGTCTATGCCTGGCATGACTTAAAATTATATTTAATTTATAGACTCAAATACATGAAGTATGTATGAGTAGATCTAACGCCAAGATTTCACTTCCTGAATGCTGGAGATCTATACATGGCAACATCATCCATCCACTTAGAGAAATGCCATTCTTGTTTTCAGTCCTTTTTTCAGCCCTCACATTTATTTCATCAATAGGAAACCCTGCTGTAAACTGTTAAGGGTAGAATTTTAAAATACTTTTTTTTTATTCACAACGGTGTCCTGGGTGTTCAGAATAAAACCTGCTCTTGTGAAGTGTCCCACAAATATTTAAAAATATTTTATTTTATAAAAACTGTATTTGTGGTGGTGGGATTGGTGTTGGAATATTTAATGCCTGTAACAAATTATCATGAACAACTTTGTAAACTACAGTGTTTATATGAAGTGTAAGGGGAAAATTTTTTAATTAAAAAAAAAAAAAAACGCTTACATTTGTAAATAATGGATTGACCGTAACAGAGGACTTAACTGGAATAAACGGACAGATTTAGAGGTTCATGGTCCTTAAGATGATATCAATGGTATCTAAGATGCATATTGGCAATTATATCTTTTTGGTGAAAATTCATAATGTAATCAGATATAAAAATGCTTAACTAGTATTTGTTGAATAAATCAAACAGTTTATGTTCTCTTTGAAACTAATATCACTAAGGAAAAAACCATTAGGACTTGAGAGACAGTACAGTAAGGCGCCTGTCTTGCATGCGGCTGTCTTGGTTTTAATTCCCAGCATTACAGAGGTACCATCAAGAATTACCAGAGCACCACTGAATGTGGTCCAACCATCCAACCCTCCTACCCCCCAAAAAACAAAACAACATCTATAATACAAAGCATCTATCACAATTACTTTAAACCCAAGGTGTGTATGTGTGTGACTGATTGTTGGAATTCTAGTAATTTCATAGAATTTGCCTTGTATTTTTCAAATGCACAGCCAGGAGTAAGCCCCTGACCACTTTTGGTGTGGTCCCAAATCCTCCCCCTCCGCCTGAAATTAACTCTCATCTAACGCATTTTTAAATGTTGATTTTTAAATGTAGACTATAGAAGTCTTATTTGCTATTCCAACTGCTGAAATGTTAAGGTTTGATTCTCAAAGGAACACAGGTATGCCATGCTGCTAGAATAGGTAGAAATAAAACATAGTAACTTTATTCAAGTTCGCTCATGTGACCTGATCCACAAATATTTAAAAGATATTTTATTTTATAAAAACTTACATTTGTAAGTAATGGATTGACCATAACAGAGGGCTTAACCTGGGATACATGGACTGGCTTAAGGGTTCTTGGCCCCTAATTGGTATCAATGGTATCTAAGATGCATATTCGCAAGTGTATCTTTTTGGTGAGAATTCATAATGCAATCCGATGTTGAAAGAAGTTTATGACCCGAGATTAAAAAATTAGTTAACTAGAAACAGAGTCACAAAGTCTTTTAAACATGAATTTGTACAATAAAATAATATCCAACAGCTCCATCTATGGGTAAGTCATTATTACCTACTAGATCAATGCTTGTGTTTAAATCTTCAGTGTCACTCTAGTGGGAGTTTATTAACTATAATATCACAGTTTTTTTCCAGATATAGATGCAAAAATTAGGAGGCTGTGGATGAATTCTACTTACAGTACTTCAGCACCAAAAAATTGGGCAGTTATGCTGATATATGTATCTACAGTTCAACATTTGTCAGTCTTAAAATGCTTATTTATAATGAAATCTATATAAAACCGTTAAAAACCTTTATATTTACATTTTTAAAAAATGAGAAGTATAGTTTCCTTTGCCACAACCTGTCGAAACTGACTCTGACCCTCCCACCCTCTTACCTTACTGCTTGTGAGAGACAATGATCACAAGATCCAAACATATTGCTTAAACAAACTGTGTCTTACGGTAGATTGCTTAAAAACATTTAGAATTGTAAATGAACTTTATATATATATATATTTCAAAGGGTGGTTAAACAAAAGCATGGAAAGCCTTATTTAAAAGCCTCAGTCCAATGTGTATGTGCAATTTTAATGTTGAGATAGCATTATATGTATAGTTTGTTTTCCTGAACATAACTGAAACTTTTCCTCTGGATGAGAAAATGTTTCTTCTTTACTTCACAAGGAAACTTTTTTTAATAAGTTATCTTAAAGGAGAGGGAGATGAAAGGAGGTGGGTAGGGGAGGAAATTCTGGTTTAAGGAAGTCTGTTATAAGGAATATGGCCGGTTTGAAAGGTTTACATTTAAATAAATAGAAGGCAAATATGCTGCCATAAGCACAAAAGGGAGGACAACACAATAAATTAGCATATAATTGGTGAGAATGTACAAACCACCCAAAAAGCACTTCCCACTGATTAGGGGTCTGATTTCCACTATCCAACAAGGATTCTTTAATGCCAGTATTATTCTAGTTATTTTCATAAACTATGACTTGAGCAAATGTTAAATGTAAAATGCTATCCAACTCAACACTTCCAAGAATCTGCAAAAACATATACAATTAAAACAAAACAAAACAAAACAAAACAAAACAGTTCCTGACACACCATTTCAAAACACAAACCATTCACATTCTCCTTCTGGATGGTGCTTTGCTTAGTAGAAACCAGATGAGGAACATTCACAGGAAAAGTCCCTTTCCACTGCAAGACAAACTTTTCCGTTGGCCATGGTCCGAGAAAGAATTTCAGGTCTTACATGTCACTACAGATGTGCATCTCTCTGTTTTGGTTTTTTTTTTCCATTTTTTCTTTTTTATATATAAAAGAAGTACATTCCCCTGTGAGTTTTATCTAATTTTAAAATGCTGCTCCTGCAGCAATTGTTGAAACACTGCTGTTTCGGGGTCCACAACATAAGCATGGGCAAAGTGCTCTCTAGAGATACCAAAAAACAAGGGCTCCCCTGGACACTTGGTAACCAAGTCGGTTTTAAAGTGCACTCCTGCGTGCCCCAAACACTAGGACCGTTCAGCAGAACTCTGAGAGGGGCTGGGCTCAGTTCCATCCTCTGTGCTACTGTCTATGTCCTGCTCCATGGCCGTCTCATCGTCATCCAACTGCTGGCTGGTGAAGTTGTTCAGCTCGAGGAGCCCACTGGGCTCGACGACCACGTTGGAGCTGGCATGACAGGGAATAGCATACTGGGGAATGGCCTGAAGGAGAAAATGCAGGAGAGAGTTTACAGGAAGAAAAGGCGACACAGGGTCACAGCCAACAAAATCACAGAAGCAAGAAACACTTACTGAACAGCTATTAGACACTGGGCACTGGGTATGGTGACTTCATGTAACAGCTGGAAAATCCCTCTAACGAGGCACTGAGGTACGTATCATCCCATTTTACAGATAAGGAAATCAAGAGGGTAAATGACTTAGAGCTACCTTGTCAGTTAATGTCTGGAGTAAAATGCAAGTCATGTGCAACTCAAATGGAGTTTTAATGAAGGCAAATGAAGTCTATATTTGATTCAAGCAGCAGACTTTGAAGGACATTTTATCATTGAGCACATTCAAAGGTAAATGTCAAATTTCACTCATTTTTATCTGCAAGATGAATGACTAATTTGCTGAAACCATAATGTGATTGAGCCCTTTGGCAACCCTTCGGTAGTTCAAAAAATGTTACTTGTTGGATCTCACAGCAGCAACCTATGAACATGAGAGTAATGGACTATCTCTTTTTGGCAGGGGGCCACGCCCAGCAATGCTCAGGGGTTACTCCTGGCTCTGCACTCAGGAATTACTCCTAGTGGTGACCGTATTGGATGCCAGGATTGAAACCAGATAAGCCACATACAAGGCAAGCACCTTACAGGTTGTACTATCGCTCGGGCCCAATAATATTTTAACAACAACAACAACAAAATACCAGTAGATTAACACCTATTATAACTATATTGCTACTACTTCCAGTAGAAAAACCAACCCTTCCCCCCAAAAAAACCAAAACAAAGAAAATACCCTGTCGAAGATTATTGAATACATTAAATATTTGATTTTATGAGTAAAAACATTATCTGAATAATTTAATGGTCATTTCTACCTGCCTTTAAGCATTTCCCAAAACTATTTGGATTAATAGTGGTCAATGTGTGTTCTCTCATGCTTGGCAGCATGGGAATGGAAAAGTTTTACCACATGAACTTCCAGGTGACATTATACTAAATTTATGTTAAGAATCCAGACCCCCCCCCAAAAAAAAAATCCAGACCACCAGGTTTTAACCTCTTTATACCTGCAGATTCACACCTGTTTGTGAACTGGCAGATGAAAATTATATTTTAGGAGTTTATGAACCAAGATTGGAGAACCTAAACCTTCACACCAGGAAGCTGCTGATTCTTTGAGTGTATCTGCTCAATTAACATGGGCAAGTATGGTTTGCATCTACAAATAAAGCTGACATATGGACTTGGGGCTGATGGTATCATCCTCTAACATGTGCTATATAACATCAGTCACTAATTCTCCAGAATGCTCTTCTAGGAAACAAATATAAATTTGCATATTTGTAATAGAGATGACATCAAACTTGCCAAATGACATCTCAGAGATGGTGTCTTTTGGCTATGATGATTTGACTCTTTTCGTGATACACAAACACACACCAAACCCACAACCAACCTCAAATGCCCAAAATTTCTCATATTCCTTCCAAATTCTTACCTGGATGATAATTTCTGCTGGGCTCTCTTCAGCTTTCTTTTGGCCTATATTCTGAATACGCATGAACTGGCCTGATGTAGGCACTCCTGGTACATCGATTTTCCTTGTCGTTAGGGAAGGACCAACAGCAGATGGACTTGAACAGGACTCTCTACATTTCTGTTGCTGGGAAGTTGAATTCGTCATCCCTGTTACCACCACGTGGGTAGAAGGTAATGATCCTGTTTCACCAGTGAGCATACCAGCGGCAAGAGCCTTCTTTGGGGGGTCCACTACCATATGCTCTACATTTGTGTCAATCTGAGCTTCCATCAAAGACATTTTCAAAATGTCTGATACAGCTGTCTTCTCCGAGGCCTGAATGGGAGATATGCTTGTAACTGGTGATGTCAGCTTAGGCACAGAACTGCCACCAGTTATCTTTGTAACTGTGGGAGGCTGACGCCCCTCAAAAGTTATCTTTGTAACAGAGGATCCTTGGGTTATAATTGGCTGCTCCACCTGAAAATAAATTGGGATTATGTGTGTTACAGCTACATCTCTTTGAGAAAACCTATCAAATAATCCAGACAATATGGCAAAAGAAACGTTTGTGCAGTTTATAAGACATTTTACAGATCGCTTTCTAATAAGGTTGAATATATATGGTTTCTTAAAAAAAAATGTAGGTAAAAAGGAAAAGCTGAAAGAACCTTTGTTCAGTCAGCCATGATTCACAGAAGAATAAAAAACTCACAGCAGTCTTGTTTTCCTTTGGTAATATATATCCCCACACAATACACTACCTTCAACCCCTCTCAAGTTATTTCACATAATCTCAAGCTTTTTAAAAGATAGAATTTTTTTCAATCTCTTGCATCAAAAGACATTTGTACAAACATATACATAGTCTATATGTATTTAGAATATACACCTGTACATATATATCACTCCAACATACTGGGTTCCCTAGTATAATTTTCTTTTGAATATCCACAGAAAATTCCTTTGCAGTCTAGAAAATAAATCTAGAAGATAAATGTATTCTCTGTGTGAAGATAGAAACTATAAGGGAAGATATTTAATGAAGCTCCTTAAAAGATTGTAGTTTACTTAGGATATCCTACTGTCACAGAAATAGAGACAGGATCACTAAGTCAATGATGGTTGGAGGGATTGCTCAGGATGGGAGATGTGTGCTGAAAGGACCAAACATGATGGCCTCTCAGTGTCTGTACTGCAAACCATAATGCCCAAAAGTAGAGAGTAAGGGGGAAATTATCTGCCATAGAAGCAGGGGGCGGGGTGGGCTCTGGAGGGTGGGTGAGGAATACTGGGGACACTGGTGGTGGAAAATGTACACTGGTAGAGGGATGGATGTTGGATCACTGTATGGCTGAAAACTCAAACATGAAAGCTTTGTAACTGTATCTCACAGTGACTTAATTAAAAAAAAATTAAAAATAAGAATAAAATAAAAACTGCCTAGAAAATCTCCCAATATTGAAGCATACATTTCTTTCCTAATGCCAACCTTCTGATGGGGGTTGCAAGTAACACCAGTGTAATGAGGCTTTTGGTTTCCTCTTGCCAGGAGAAAGCACTACTCATCACGATACAGTTGTGATGTTCTCATTTTCTCCATAAACAGGGAAGTGTAACTTTGCATGCTATCAGTATTTCATTACCTGGCTTGCCGGCTGTTTCTCTGACGAGGCTGAGAGCGGCATTTGGCTCTGGGGGGTTTGGGGCTGCACGTAGATTTTTGGTTGGTTCGGAGCCTGTTGCAGTTTGGGGAGCTGCTGCGTGGTTTTCACTGCGAGCACCTGTACTACAGTTTGCGGGGGCTGTGCCATTAAGGTAGGAAGCTGCCTGTCTGTGGCCACCATGGGATGCTGTGTGTGCTGTACATCTGACTTGGACTGTGCTTGTTCTTGCTGGAGAGGGGTGAGTTTTTGATGCCTGATGGAAAGCTGGGGCATTTGCGGGAGTTTGTGCTGGAGCTGGTCTGCCTGCAGGTGGATGGTCTGCTTCTGTTTAGTCTGGAAGCACTGCAGAGTTTTCACTTGCAGCTGAGTCTGTTCCAGCTGAGGCTGGCTAAGTTTCTGCTGCTTAGCTGACTGGGTCAGGGCAGATCGGTAAAACAGACCTGTCTGAGGGTCTAAAGTGTCCATCTCTTCAACCTCGCCCTCCTCAGTTCCAAGTTCCTCGCTGTGTTTGGTAAAAGCAGTGTGACTGCTTAATGCCTGAGTGAAAAAGGCACAAAGTAAGCATGAAGTACGAATAACACCTAACTTGCTCTAATTACCTCAAATTGGAAAGACTTAATAATGAAATTCATTTCATCATTTTCTGAAGAGTCTAAAAGGGCAAACAGGTCCCAAGATTTCCAAACCTAAAGGGAGCATTAAAATAAAGTTCTCCAAATAGGGCTGAAGAAATAGTACAGTGGGCAGGGTGCTTGCTTATCTTGCATGCAGCCAGTCTGGATTTGATCCCATACGGTCCCCAGAATCCTGCCAGGAGTGATCAATCCATGAGCACAGAGCCAGGAGTCAGTCCAAACACAACAACAAAAGGTTCTCAAAATAATTTAAACTTTTGGGAGCTAGAAGGGTAGTAGAGCAGGTAGTACACTGGATGTGCATGTGGCTGACCTGGGTTTTATTCTAGTACCCCATTTAGTCCCCTGTGCCCTGACAGCAGTAAGCCCTGAGCACTGATGAGTGTTATACCCCCAAAACAATAAAGACTTTAAAAAATATACAAAATTTAACTCTCAAACATTAAGAGTTCTCAAAACTGTCAGTATACTTCTATATGAAAAGTTCTAAACAACCTAGAACTTTCAGTTAAAAAATATTAAGATTGTCCTATAATTACAGCCTAGTGAAATAAAGAAGAAAAGGCTCCCTGGCTCAGGAAACACTTCCCAGTATGGATCACCAGAGATGCTAAGCCACCCACAGAAAGAATACAGGAACCAAGGAATAACATGCAGAGAAAAGAAAGCCCACTTTAGTCATGTACATGGCCAACACTGCCTAGAAAAATAGGCTCTCAAACTTACTTGGCTTACCATCCACTTTTCAGAAAATATTCATTGTCACCCCTGGAAATCTTTCTTCTTTTAAGTCAACAGACAGGAAGCAACCTCCTAATTGCACACAAGGCTTCTACTGCCCCCATGGACAGCTACAGTGCTCCCCTGAGAGGTGGTAACCTCACCAGTCTAGAAGAAGCCTGTGTGTTAAGACCATGCCCATCCCAATCCCTGCAAAGGGGACTCTGCTTCAAGTGGCAGGTCGGATTCCACACCCAAGGCAATAGCTTCCCAGAAACCCACCTGCCAGGAAGGCAAGAGACCTGGGATGGGACCAGAGCACTCCTGTGGATGGAAGGAAGTCACCAGAGGGGGTTACTTAAGTGTTTCGACGAGGCAATGGTCTTGGGTGACATAATTGGGGCCAATTTATATGATCTCCTCTACGTGTCTTGAGAAATCAATGTCAGGCAGATTCCAATCTGATAACCAGCATAATTTCTGGTCACTTGACTCCCCCCCGGCCCTGCCCCCTCTCAGTGACACAGTATCTACCACCCTTTTCACTGCCTTGACATATACTACACCTCTAAACTTTGAAATCTCTGAGATTCAACGAAACCTTCCTCTGTCATATAATAAGACTTCACACACCCAAGTTCTTTATTAAAATTTTTTTCTATTGTCTTTCAAGTAATTTCTCTGAAATTGGGATGACCTGCTACAAGTTGAGTGGTTGGTGATTTACGTGACTATTAAGTAATGTTGAATGTTATCATTTTATAACTAGTCACTGTTCTCCCATTGTTCATCGATTTGCTCGAGCGGGCCCAGTAACGTCTCCATTGGAGACTTTGTTGTTACTGTGTTTGGCATATCGAATACGTCCTGGGTAGCTTGCCAGGCTCTGCTGTGTGGGCGAGATACTCTCGGTAGCTTACCAGGCTCTCCGAGAGGGGCGGAGGAATCGAACTCGGGTCAGCCATGTTGGCTGCGTGCAAGGCAAACGCCCTACCACTGTGCTATTGCTCCAGCCCATCATTTTATAACATTATTTTTTATTTTATATTACTTTCTACTGGGCCGTGGGCTGGAGTGATAGCACAGCAGGTAGGGCATTTGCCTTGCATGCAGCCAACATGGCCGACCCGAGTTCGATTCTTCCTCCCCTCTCGGAGAGCCCGGTAAGCTACCGAGAGTATCTCGCCCACACAGCAGAGCCTGGCAAACTACCCGTGGCATATTCAATATGCCAAACACAGAAACAACAAGTCTCACAATGGAGACATTACTGGGCCCGCTCGAGCAAATCAATGAACAACAGGAGGACAGTGATAGTGATATTGGGCTGGAGTGACAGCACAGCCGGTAGGATGTTTGCCTTGCATGAAGCTGACCCGGGTTCTATTCCTCCGCCCCCTCAGAGAGCCTGGCAAGCTACCGAGAATATTCTGCCCGTAAGGCAAAGCCTGGCAAGCTACCCGTGGCGTATTCAATATGCCAAACACAGAAACAAGTCTCAAAATGGAAGACGAACAACAGGAGGGCAGTGACAGTGATTATTTTATAACAGAGGCAGGATGCTCTGGGTTTAAATCCTGGTTTTGCTATCTAGAAAGAAAGAATGCTATCTGAAAGAATGAGTTTCCTCATCTTTAAGAGCGATAATACGCCCAATTGTGAAAACTAAATAAGTTAATGTATTAACTCATAACACAGTATCTCACAAAAAAGAAAAAAAATCAACTTGACTTTTTCTTTTCCCCATTACTTAACTGGTGACGTACAGTAAAATAATTCAAATATTTACTTATTCATAATGTTCCCAGGAGTATTTTAAAAACAAACCAAAAATAAAAATCCCAAAACCAACTTCAAAAAATAGACAAAACAACTTCTATTTCATTTAAAATTTTTACCTTAGAGATAAATTCTCCCATAGTAAAACACAAAAAATAGTAAACAAATCTGATGTCACTGATTCATCTAGATAAATCCTCTTCTTTTTCATCTAGATAAATCCTATCCTTCTGAAATAGCAAGAATTCATGGAATAATGAAGAATGGTATTTCTTAATCATTTCCTCTGCTAAGATGAATTTCATGTCCTACAAACTTGCTCCCTATAGATGAAAGAACTATACAAACACCCTTTAAGAACTATTCAAACACCCTTTAATTTGATTATTTCCACTTTTCTAATAGGAATAAGCTAAACCTTATTCCAAAAAGAGGCAGTAGAAGAAATTAAAAAGAAAAAGGAGATATAACCTGTTGCATAATATGGGTGATTGCTCCAGAGGAAGATGCTGGTATAGACTTCACCACCACTGATGTCTGTGTTGCAGTTTGTGACTGAGCCACATGTTGGAGAAGGGTCCGCTGGGGCTGCGAGGGCTGTTGGGGCTGGGAGCGATGGCTGACTGAAAATAGAGGAGGTGGTAAGATTTCTCCAGAAGTCACTAGAGCATCTGTGACCAGCAGTCACTGTACACAAAGGTCTGTCCGACTGGATCACAGAGACCAAGTGTGGGGCTGTGAACTTAGAGGCGAGCGGTCAGAGTCGGCTCATCTAGACCTATGATCTAGGACTCTGAGAAAACTGGTTACAGCTGAGATTCTGCTTCCTCTGTAAAATGGGAATAACCGTGATCTGAAGGATAAAGTGAGAATTACACAGGGAAGCATTGTAAAGAAATCAAAAATGAGGAACAAATTCCTTAAAGTTATATCCTCCTATGAACTATACTTTCTCCAACCATCCTGACCCCCAAAAAGTCACAAAATAAACATCAGGTTTCCATAATCAAATTCCAGATAATGCCTTCCAGCACAGTAAGTTCTTTCCCTCTTGAACCCAGCTCCATATGCAAAATAATCCCCAGAAGCATTCACTTGTTTATATAAAAAGGGACTATTATCTCACAGTTTAACAGTTCCTAGAGATAGGACAGACCCAGAGGATACTGCAGAGGGAACAGTGGAGAGAGCGCTGTTGAATTCAACAGGCTGAGGGCATGTACTGAACCATCCTCACGAAATGCTCAGAGCAACTCCCAAACAGAGAGCTGGGAAAGCAGGCTCCAGCACTGCGGGCCGTGCCCCCCACCCTGCAAAAAGATGGTAACTTCAGAAAAAGAGACCTGGGTCGAAGGTCACGCCGGACTCTCCCACCGTGTCAGCCACCAGCTTTGTGAATTTGAAGATGGCAGTTAACCATTAAAACCTAGATATTCTTGGATGCTTGGTGGTTTTAAAAAATTTTATAAAAATTTCTTTCTACCGAGAAAGGATTGGATAAAGTAATAGGTCAAAAATGATCCTTTGCTAAGCACTAAAATATAAATCAACAAAATAAAATGCGTTCATCCTCTCAAATTTAGCTTATCTGACACAAAAGGATGAGAGTATAGCATGGGGAAACAACCAATAATTTACTCTTACTACAAAGATCCCATGGGGTAAATTACACATTTATAGTTACCTTTATGTGTATCTAAATAAAACCATCTACAAAGACACATCTCTTACCCACCTAAATTTTAAACTTGTAAACAGCATAACCATTTACCCCACATTCTACAGAGTTTCAAAAATGCTGATGCTTACTGGAAAAGCAACTTGTAAAATCAGTAACACACAGAGTACCAAAAAAATGTGTAATATTACAGATTTTGAGAATTCCAAAACTTTCTCAATATCCGAGTTTCTAATGTTTGTACAGCTTGACGTACAATTTCAAATAGTAGTGATCCCACACTTAGATGAATCATTGTGGGAGGCCCATGGGTAAAACGATCACTAGAGAAATCAATGTGAAAGTGCCACTTCTGTACCTTAAGTATAGAATTTTAACTCTGGCTAGTAACATATAAGTCATCTACACATTCTATCTGTTAAATACACTTTTCTATTATTGCTATTCATTTACCTACATGTTTTATGAGATTATAGGCAGTGTCATCCAGCAATATTTTTATAAATGTGTTATGGTATCTTAATGAATTTCATAGTATGCTTTATTTATATAAGTTATGATTGATTAAAATTTTCCAGATATGTTCAAGGAACTAAAAAAAAAGAAATAAAAGGAATCAGGGTTTATTATTAAAACAAAAAAGGCTAAAAATCAGTATGTCTGAGTAGGAGAAAACAAAAGTAATTCCTACTAATACTAGAACTAATTTAACAGATTAGTGAAGTTTTTATTGATAGATACATCAGAAATGGTATTAAAAATAATTTCTGGGGCTGGAGCAATAGCACAGCGGGTAGGGTGTTTGCCTTGTATGTGGCCGACCCAGGTTCCATTCCCAGAATCCCATATGATCCCCTGAATACCGACAGGGGTAATTCCTGAGTACAGAGCCAGGAGTAACCCCTGTGCATCACCGGGTGTGACCCAAGAAAAAAAAAAAGAAAAAAAAATTTCTGATGAAGCTATCAAACCATAAAACATTTTATGCTGCCCATACTGACCTTCATAATTATTACATTAAAATATTTTTAGTAAGGGCTGGAGTGACATGACAATACTGTCCTGCACGCAGCCAACCTGAATTCAATTCCCAGTACCCAATATGATACCCCAAACACCGCCAAAGAGTGATCCCTGAGCACAGAGCTAGGAGTAAACACTGAGCACTACCAGGTGGGGTCAAAAAACCAAAACAAAACAAAACAGGATTTAACAAAAGATCAACTAAAATCATTTAAAAATAATCCTTATTTAAAACACATAAATATTGTTATAGTAATTCCCCAGGAAGCAGGAAAGGTAGGGAGCACTAATATGCACTGCAGGATAATAGAACATGCCAGGGTCAGGAAGCGGACTTAGAAGTAAAAAAAGAACAAAAAGCAAACAAAAATGTTCAACAAGGCAAAGGATATGATGGGAGATTATGGAGGTCACAAAGTAAACACTCAGAAAATAGCTGAAGTGACCTTAATCAGGCCACATACACACCAAAACCAGCCACTTAATCTACTTCAAGAACTGTTCCCAGCCCCCACTTTTCACAACCCCCCCAATGTCATACTGCTTATTTATCGCTGAAAAAGAATTCCATTATTTTCAAAGAAAAGGCTCTCTCCCTTTCACTGGATGGAGCTTACCATTTCCTCTACCAGATCAGAGTAGAGCGCATCCGTTTAAGTGGCTCCCACTCAAACAATAATCTTTTACCTGAGTTAGATTACAAATGGATGCACACCACTTACCTAGAAGGGGAAAAGCAACCTCTGTCCCCTCATCAGTGCGTTCTGAAAAGGATAAGTAAGGAAGAAATCATAGGTCTTGTCATCTGTTTACCATATGATACTCTATCTGTCACCAGACGCTACAACCGTAGCACAATATTTTCCCAGTATTTGCCTTCTGCTTTACTTAGAGCTTTCTGCTAGGTATCTCTAAAGAAAGACACAGCTTTCTGTAACTTGAAGTGAATGTTTCCTTTTAGGCATTTTAAACACATTAGTCTTAATTACGATTCTCTCCTAACAGATGATACCAAAGAATTTCTTAGATTTTTTTTTTTTTGCATGGGTGAGGATGTTTATTTGTGGCTCCCAAGAGCTACTCAGGAGATCCAGGAGCCACTCCTAGCAATTCTCAGCCAACTGGGTGGGCCTGACAATTCCGTGGAAGGGCCCCGGAGATTTAGTGGGGCTCAGGCCCTGGGGTACTGAGGACAACTATGGTCACCCCCTCAGACGCTCAGAGGCCACCAGATCCATACCCGGTGGTGCTCAGCGGATGTTCAGGGAGCCAGAGATCAAACCAAGGTTCCATACATGCCAGACATGTTCCCTAACTGCGACATTACTTCTTCAGCTTCTATTTTCTGGTTTGGCAGTTAATTCTTTAAATATCTGGAATTTGTTTTCTTTTAATCGCTGCTTAAGAAAACTTCAGATAAGCATCCTTTATTTACTATCTCTTATCTCTCCTGACCCCTAATGATTCATATTACTACTCTCAAAACTACTTCAAATCCTGAAATAATGAAGTGTCGAAAACAGACATTATTATCTAATAATAAGCGTCCTTTATTATCAAGGTACAGTCTGAACACAAAGTATAAGAAATAGAATATTATCTTTCCTGCTCTCCATGCAAAAAATCTCACTAGTGTTTTATGCCAGATCACATTTAGATTTTAAACAGAAACTAATTAAATTTTTCATCTGAAGTCCCATGTATTTAGAGATTTAGCACTTTTTATGAAAAGGGGGCTGTTTTATATTTTCTTTTTTTCCTGACCCACTTTCTCTCCTCCAAAATAAAAAATTCAGATGCCTAAAAATGTTTTATTCTTAGATAAAATATATTTGATCTTTTTTGGTGGTGGTAAAGGTGGGGTAACTGTGCACCAATGTCATGTTATTGTTACTGATGCTATATATTGTTTAAAAAATGTATAAATATATTTCATCCTTTCACTACCACTGTTACCCTCCGTGTTTTTACAGATGATGTTTATGGCCAAATTACAATTTTCAACTACTTGCAGACTTTGCAACAATCTATTGATAGCCCTCCCCATGTCACTAAAGACAGGGTTTTAATCTCAAGGTCAATGTACATACGTTTGCTCACAAAGCAAATTGGAAACAATTAAGAAATATAAAAATATATTCTCCCCCAAGCAACCACCCTATGAAATCCAGAAAGGCAGCTCTCCTACAGTAATACTACTTTTTTTAAGAGGACACCTACCAGTAGTGATGTACTCAGCAACTAGTTCTGACTCTACCACAGCAATTGATGGACTCTCAGGAGAATGTCTCTTTTCCTGGGTCATCTGAATAGGCACTGCCATTTGACTCAAGTCAATAGTGGGTTGTCTTGGTTTAGATTCCAATTTTTCCTTTACTGTATAAAAAAGTCAGGGGAAAAGTTAACTTTTATCACAAATGAGTACCAAAAGCCAGGGCAGTCCATGGGAGTATGAACCAGACCTCTGGTGTGCCACCTCTTGCACTGAGTAGGAGAAAGTGAGCTGAAACGCAAAGCAGACTGCTACGTATGGCAGAGAGGTGTCTGACTTGAACAACTGTACCCAGCTGCCTAGCAATCTGACTAAATGTGCCCCTATTTTCAAACAACTGCTTCTTTTCCTTGTACCCCACATTTCCCTTAGGAGCTTTCTTTTACCCTTCTTCAAGGTTGTTCCTGTATTTTTGAGCTCACCAAGCTGAAAACAAAGGGGGAATATATAGTATGCACACAGCATGATTTGCTCTACAGCAACATCTACCCAAAATAGGGCACAGTGACCAGTCTAGGCTATTAAAAATACAAGATAATCTCCAAAGAAAGGTGCTAATGTCTCAATTTTTTTTTTAAAGTTCAGTGTTAGGGAAAAAGGCCTCTTAGCTATAAAAACGTATTATAATCAGGAATCAAGAATGGTTTCTGGGGAGATAGGGAGATGGCTCAAGGGGCTGAGCACATGCCTTGCAACAGGTTCCCCTTGAGAGCCAATGAGAGCAATCCCCAAGGCACGGAGCGGGGAGTAGTACCTGAACGCCACCAGGTATGGCACAAAAGCCAAACCAATAACCACCCCAAAACCAAAAATGGCACCAAAAATGGCATCTGCTGGTAGACTGACTTTCTGTTTACTTTCTACCTGAAGATTTTCTACACACTCTATCAGTAATTAGGAGAAATGGCTAAGTATGTCAAAGACAAGAAGCTGAGAAAATATTTAAGGCCAAAAGTAATACTAATAGAAAATTAAAGAATTAAGCGCTAGTATTCCTGGGATAAAGTGGATATTACAACAAATGATAATTAAGTCCAATGAAACTTAAGTCCATTCAGATTATTCATACCAAGTATAAAATGTAATTACAATAACATTTTACCAAAGAAAGCAAAACAAAAACAAAAAACAGTCACCCCACAAGTTAAAGGAACACTGACAGAATCAAAAGACAAAGTCTCCCTAATTAACTAACTGGGTAACCTCTCTAGATTTTCTTACTCATCCACAAAATGAAAAAGTTTGATGAGATTATTGCTAAGGTCCTTTAAAAGCTCTGAAAATCTCTGACCTATTATAATAGAAAAGTCAATATAACATACAGGTTTTGCTTAGCATTTATTGAAGATGAATATTGATAAGGGTCTTGTTAAATGAGAACAGCTTTGCATGGAAACGCAAATGGTCAAACTATACCAAGAAATAAAACAATAAAATTAAAATAAACCAGAACGCTAACAAGAAATAAGTATGGTGTTTTATGATTATAAAGCAAGCCTGCCAACATTAAGGAGGACGGCAGGGGCCCTTCAATCTGCCACCAAGTATTCTTTGGGTGGAAGAGGCAGGGGCCACACCCACAGGTGGTTGGGGGATACTCCCAGTGGAGTGCTTGGGGGTCATGCCCAACAGAGCTTGGAGGAAAATACAGGGCCAGGGATTAAACCTGGAGCTCTGTCATACAGAGCATGAACTTCAGTCCTTTGAACCATCACCCCAAAACTCCCAGTAGGATTCTTCAAGGGAACTGGCAACACTACTGCATCATTCTTCTGCTTGAAAGTAGCAGATTTAGTCCTTTTTGGTGACAAAGGACTGTTCATTTTATATAAGAGACAGGGGAAGGAGCTCTTACTTTTTCCTCCTTTCTATCAATTCTTTAGTATTCCTATACACAGCTTGATGAATTCGTAACTAAGTAAAATACACCAATGATTATAGACAAGTCCAGAGGAGAAAAGTATTCAAATGATAAGAAAAATAACAGTGGTAGTATCTTGCACAACCCAACTCTAGAGAAAACATGCTTCATTCAACTGAGCATGTGAATTCATACCTGTTGTCTGCTGGAGTTCTAATAGAGCTTTGATTGTTGAAGTAGCTGATTGTGATTCACTGGATACATCCTGATAAATTATGGTGGGGCTAGTCTCCATTGCAATCTCATGCTCTGACCAATCCTGACGCCGGGAAGCAATTACATGAACTACAGGCTGGGAATCTGTTTTGTATTAGTTAAAAAAAAAAAACAAACCCTATAAACAAAGTTTCTCTTAAAAACAAAATAAAATAAAACAATGTCTATTAACTCATTTTTGTTTATTATAAACATCATACTTTATCTCCCCAAGAAGATTGTAGGCCCCCAGAGGGGATAATGACGTTTTCATTTTTATTCACTTATCAATCCATTTCTTGACTCAACCAGCTAGGCAGCTATGTTTGAGAGTATATATTTGACAATGAGGTTATAAAGGAACCCAGAGAATAATCAAAGGATGGCCAAGAAGCACACAATCTGGTTGAGGAGACAGACATGTACAATGACAACTTAAAATGACAATTTTAATGTGATCATTGTTATAATAAATAAATGTGCAATTCTGAAGATGGGTGCACACTTGTACATAAAACCAAAATGCTATAGGAGTCTTATTTTCCCCAATACATCTGAAAATGTAGTCTGCATTATAACCTGAGCATTCAGTCAACACTAACTGGACAGATAAATTACTGAAAGAAAATTCTGTCCACTGAGAATAAATTAGTGATTTAAAAGAAATAATATATGACATGTATAACTCTTGGAGTTCAAAATCTTATGCAGTAGAGTACCTGCTTTATCAATTATTAGTAATTTAATTCTTTGGGTCTTAGTTTTATGATTTTTAAACTGTAACAATGAATTTATCTTTTTACCTCAGAGTTCCCAAGAATATAATGAAATGAATGAGTAAAAAATCTTTACAAATTATAAAAGAAATGTTTTGTAATTGTAGTGGCCAGAAGGAGAGTAGTTCTAAGGCTTCCTGTCAGTTTTAAAAAAATTACATTCACAATTCAAGGCTAATTACTCATGCTATGCAGATATTATAGACAGCCCTAATCAAGGTTTATAGTTACAAGAACAGATATCCATAAAAATGCTAAAAAAAGTGCATCATATCAAGCAACAAATTATTTACTGACTTTTCCATAAATTAGACTAAACTGTTTTAAGTTCCTAAACTCCTCTGTTCAAGATACTATAGAGGAAATTATATAGTATATAAAGGCATGTCCATTATTATCAAATCTTGGTAATAATGGAGGAGACAACTAAGATACACTCACAGCTTTGTATTTTGGGAGTAAAATCAAACAATACAGGCAAATAAAGACATACACATGGAAAGTACAGACTGCTTTAAAGTGGAATGGTGAGTAAAAGCACTGTCGCACTGTCTGTAGCACTGTCCTCCCGTTGTTCATCAATTTGCGAGTGGGTCCAGTAACGTCTCCACTGTGAGACTTCTTGTTACTGTGTTTAGCATATTGAATATGTCACAGGCATCTTGCCAGGCTTTGCTGTGCGGGCGAGATACTCTCCAAGAGGGGCGGAGGACTTGAACCCAGCTCGGCCAGTCAAGCAAACGCCATACCAAAAAGAACGTACTCCCCCTCCACCCCAAACACGAATAAAAATAATTCATTCTTCTATAAACCTTACATTTTGGAAAAGCAATTAGTTGTCCAAAAGGGTAGGGATAGGAGAGTGATTCTTCAAAACAGCTTCTCCCAAATAACAAAATCAATATATAGAAGGAGTTTTAAATCACCATTAACAATCTGTATTTCCACTCTTTCACACACACACCCAAACACTATCAAATACTATAATGAAACATATGATGGTTTTTATTTACTCATTCTGTTATACGGAATTTAAATTTAAGAAAATTGGTAATCTGAGGAATCATTCTTTTTACATAACCTAATTTCTAAAATATAAAACATTCTTAAGGTGAAAAAAATAAAAGAGGGGCTGGAGAGATAGCACAGCGGGTAGGGCGTTTGCCTTGCATGCGACCGACCCAGGTTCGATTCCCAGATTCCCAGCATCCCATATGGTCCCCTGAGCACCGCCAGAACTAACTCCTGAGTGCAGAGCCAGGAGTAACCCCTGTGCATCGCCAGGTGTGACCCAAAAAGGAAAAAAAGAAAATGAAAGAAAGAAAGAAGAAATTCCCAAGATGATGTACTGCTTGGTTAGGTAAAAGGACCTTAAGTCAAAGGATGGCTCTAAAATCCAACTGCATAAAATACATAGAACATCCAGGAGAAAGCAGGGTTGGCGTTGTAGAGAGGGAAGGTAAATAAATTTTCACATAGGAGAGCCTAAAAAACGTAACGGCCAAAACAATATCATGTGCAGGGCCAAAAGGGTCACTTTGCCCATACTCTGGAGCTGAGTATCTAAGACTACATGCAGCAATCCTCCAACAGCTATGTGAAACAAAGATGTAAAAATCATCCTATGGGTGATTTTCTTTCCTTTACTCTGGCATGTGCTTAGAGTAGATATACTGCCTATGCAAGTCTAATGCTGGGGTCAAAAGCGCCAAGATTGAGACAACATGAAAGTGATCCCAAATCATCCCAGAATGATTCCTCAGATTACCAATTCTCTTAAATTTAAATTCTGTATAACACAATGAGTAAATAAGAACCAACATATGCTTCATGTGACATTTGGAATCCTACAGTACAGAAACTCTAGCATCAAAGAACTCACAACTTTTTAAGACAGTTTCCTCCCACCTCTACAAAAAACACTAGAAAATGTTCTTACATGGAACATTTCCATCCATATATCTAAAAAAAGACCAATTCTTTTATTTTCCATGCTGCATTACTCAAGATAACTGATGACAGCTTAACATATCCTCCCAACCCAACCTTCATCTTCTCGTCATGAAAAATATCCTTTTGACCAACTGTTCCTTCACATAAAATAAATTCCTTATGTTTAAACCATCTAAATCATCTCCTGTTAACTAAATCCAAGATGTCTATAGCTTTTCTGTGATGTGGTATGTACTATCCTTCACTCTGTCATAAAGCCCAAGGCTTTTAGAATACCTAAGCTGCCAAGGGAGAATAACCCAAACTGTTGCAGGGAACATTAATTCCTCAAAATGTTCTGTAAAAGAAGGCTACAACCATGAAAAACTTGGGGGAACTGTACGTTACATAGTCTACTCTAAATCTTTCACAATATATAAACACAAAATAGTTTTGAAAGTTCCTAAAAAGTTGCATTTTGCTTATGTGAATTTATGTCCCACTTTCAAAACGACCTAACAAGATTTTCTAAAGTGCTGTCTTTACTGAACACGCTTTTCTATTTGTCTATGTCTGGTTTCTTCTCAAATCCCTATGCTTAGTTTTAATCTTCTCATTTTCTCCCAATTTACAGTCTTTTGGATAGAAGTAGAATATTAAATAAGAAAACCCTGAGGGTTCAGGACAATAATACATGGTGTTAAGTGCTTACCTTACATGTGGCTGACCTGGGTTTAATCCCCGGGACACCATATGGTCCCCTGAGCACTGACAAGAGTGATCCCTGAGCACAGAGCCAGGAGTAGGTACTGAACACCAAAGGGTGTGGCCAAAAAAAATCAAACAAAACAAAACCCCAAAACCAAAAAACACATAACACTTTATTAATCTGAAGCACATTGACACTAACCCAGATCCCAAATTAAAAAGGAGGGAAAAAAGATCCGGTTAGGCATATGGCCCCATCTTCATTTATTGACCAAGAAAGTTTAGCATTGTTTCATTAGGGTTGGTGACCAAGTTATCAATATGTAAAAGTGTCCAGGCTATACACTCAAAAGGTCCACCCACAAGGTTAGGGAAAATCCCAGAATTAACACTTTGAAATGAGGCAACAAAAATGTTTTATATGGCTCAAGCTTTACCTTATATCACAGTAATGAAAATTTTACTGTGTGCCCACTAACTTCTTGGCTAAATATTGAATGTGTAAGATAAATATAAACCTTGCCTTTAAGAAGTTCTTATCCTATTGAAATGAAAATTTTAATGTACAAATCAAAAAAATACTAAATAACATGACAAATTTGCTCGAGCGGGCCCAGTCACGTCTCCATCATGAGACTAGTTGTTACTGTGTTTGGCATATTGAATACGTCACGGGTAGCTTGCCAGGCTCTGCTGTGCGGGCGAGATGGGCCCGCTCGAGCAAATCGATGAACAGGAGGACCGTGACCGTGAACATGACTAATGATAAAATAACTGGCAGTGCAAAACAACTTTAGCAACAGATTGTAGAAAGAATGACAAACTGCCAGTAATAATACAGTAATATTATTACTGATATTACTATCAGTAATAATCAGAGTGACCAAGGAAAGTATCACAACAAGGTGAAGACAGGGAACCCTTCTAAGCCCTGAGGAAACAACTGGGGAATAGGTACAAAGCCTATACTACTGTTCCGTGGAGATGAGGTATGAGGGCGGAAGTTCAGAAGCCACAAGTAGAATCTATACATTCCTTGGGCAGGGTAGCTGACGAGACAGGGCGCTTGCCTTGCATATCACCAACCTGGGTTCAATCTCCAGAACCCCACGTGATCCCCTGACCCTCACCAGGAGTGATCCCTGAGTACAGAACCACAAATAAGCCCTGAGTACCACATGGTATAGTCCCCCCAAACAAAAAAAAAAAATAACAGGGCTGGAGCGATGGCACAGAGAGGAGGGAGTTTGCCTTGCATGTGGCCGACCCGGGTTCGATTCCCAGCATTCCATATGGTCCCCTGAGCACCTCCAGAAATAATTCCTGAGTGCAAAGCTAGGAGTAACCCCTGTGCATTTCTGGGTGTGACCCGAAAATAAAAAAACAAATAAATCTATATATTCCCTTGGCATAAAAGATCTTATTCCAGAACTTGTATATGGAACATTGCCAAAAAAAAGAAAAAAAAAGATCTAAAGTCAAGAAAAAAAAATTTATTTCTATGGTATAATAACAATAATCAAGCATATCAGTAATAATCATAAAATAGATTAATACTGTCGTTTGATGAGAAACATTTATAAAGTCTCAAAGGTACTTCTCCCACAATTACTATTAGTCTCAAAGGGAAATATGGTAACATCGTAATATGAAAATCAAGCCTTTAGCCAAGTAATCAACATTAACATCAACACTGGGGCAAATATGTGAGATATATATATATGCACACACATATATATAAAATCACATGATATATTGTCCAGATAAAATAAAAACTACACAACTTCTACCTGTGGAATTCTCACTGAATCTATTCATGAGTAAACATTAGATAAAACCAAATTATGGAATATTCCTTAAAGTAAGTGAAACAAAGAAAGGCTACTATATGATCCCAAGTTAACGAAAAATACAAAACTGACAAACGCAGCTAAAGGCAATACATACTCTAAAGTAAACTGTATAAAGGAGACGAAAACTACAAAGAACATTACTGAACAGCTGAAACATTTGAATGAACTGCAGATTGTAGTATTATGTTAAATTCTTGATTTTACTAGTTATATTTAAGTTATGAAGACAACATTAAGACAGACAGACAAAAGAATGGTAAGCATTTAGGATTTAATTACGTGGTAATTACAGCTTGCATTCAAATGGTTAAGAAACATGAAAGTCATAAACATACACAGTAAGGGAATTCAAAGGTCAGAAAGAGAATCCACAAAAAGCAATTAGGGCAAAATTAAAGAAGCTGTGAATCTAGGTAAAACACACGTATAAAATTCTTTTTATTCTTCCTGAAACTTTTTTCTAAGTTTGCAATTACTTTATTACAAATTTTCTTTCTCCTAAGGGCAGAAGTTAAGGCTAGAGGCACAACACAGCAGGCAGGGCTCTTGCCTTGCATGCAGCTGACCCGGGTTCGATCCCCAGCATCGCAAGATGGTCTCCGACTCCTGCCAGGAAGGATCCCTGAGCACAGACCCAGTGGTAAGTCCTGAGCTACGTCAGGTGTGGCCCCAAAACAAAACAAAGCTAAAAATTCAAATAACATAAAGGGAAGACATGACGAAGGGTCACATTTCTAGAAACATATTCTTTGTAAACTTGCATTATCTTACACTGAGTCCAAATTCTTTATCCTTTTCTCTTTAATCACATGATTCCCAGCTCTTGGCTGTGAAATGTACCAAGGAGCCATGCAAAAATATCAGGGAAGGACCAAGTGCAGATTACAAAAATGGGCTTTACTGCCAGGAGTGATCCCTGAGCGCAGTCAGTCGTAAGCCCTGAGCAAAATAAGGTCTTTAGAGTCAACTGTATTAGGTAAGTCTATTCTGAACTGAAATTTTTGATACAAATATTTTTAAAAGTTAGATGCGATGAAAATACAGAATGAATAAATAAAAGTAGATAAAAATATGTATACCCAATCAAAGAGCAAAATATCCCCTCACTCCTAAAAATAGCCGAACTTTGACCTCTTCTTACAACAAGAACTGAAGATTCATCAACTGAAATGGCAGGTTTAGAAAATGATTGGTGCTTATAGCAGCTATTTTCAAAGTACAACCCATGATTATATAGAGGCACCTATTGTTCATGTCCTCCTTTCAGTAATATCTGAGGAGTTAAACCTTCTACCTGTCTGTTATGAAAAGAATTCTCAAGGGGGAAAAAAAGGAAAGTCAGTATTACTCAATTAACTGCAGGCTTAGAGAAAAAAAAATTAGCTGGTGTGTTGAACTCAGAACAAAATTTACAAATATATAATCAGTAAGTTCAAAGGACCTATGTAAAGGCTGAGCACCACTCTAATGCAACTAGCAGATAAACTGGCTTAAAAACCAATATACTCTGATAAAAGTGAATCTAAGCAAACTGGCACAAAATATCATTTCACTGAATGATGTACTGAAGAATACTATTCATTTTGTAAAATAAGTGCCACACTGTTCAAAACATTTAGATTTATTTTTAGGTGTTAAGTTTTCAAGGATCATTTCCAGTGGTACTTCCTTCTTGAAGCCCTTTAGCCTCCCTGGAGGTTAACTGTCTACCTTTGGCGGTCTCTTGCTTAATCATAATAAAATTCTTGGGATTGAAGAGATAGTACAATGGGTAGGGCGCTTGCCTTGCACATAGCCAACCTAGGTTCGATCCCCAGCATCCCAAACGGTCCCCTGAGTACTGCCAGGAGTGAATCTCTGAGAATCTCTGAGCACGGCCCCAAAACAAAAACAAGCAAAAAATAATAATTAAATAATAAAATTCTTATATAGGGGTACCAACCTCTATTGCAAACCACAATACCCAAAAGGAAAGAGAGAACAAAAGGGAATGCCCTGCCACAGAGGCGGGGTGGGGGGAGGGGTGTGATGGGATGGGGGTGATGGGAGGTATACTGGGATCATTTGTGGTGGAGAATGGGCACTAGAGGGAAGAGTACTCTATCATTGTATGACTGAAACTCAAGAACAAAAGTTTATAAGTCGGTAACTGTACCCCATGGTGATTCATTAATAAAAAATATTTTAAGAAATTCTTATATTGGGGTTACAAATGTACCTTTTACATCTCCTATACTGGACTTTAAGCTCCTAGAGCTCAAGAATTGTATTTTATTCAACCATTATAGGATCCAGTACAAGGTCCCCAAATTTATTTGGCCTACTGCCAGGTTTTAAAAAGAAAACTTACTCACTAGAAATCCATTTTCTTTAAGCTAACAAACAGAAAGCACACCCCACCCCACCCACCCCAAATACCCCCAGACTATTACTGACCCCCATGGATTATTTCAGTGTCTAGGGAGAAAAGGGCAGTATCACTCACCTCCAAGAAACACTGATTTAGTACATATCATTAAGCAATACAGAATTGTGAAATTGAATTAATGTAATAAACAGTATTTGGACCATGTCAGACTAATCAGGGAAGCCTTCACTGAAGAGCTAAAATCATCAAGGGCTAGTATAAAAAATCTGTACTAAGAAAGTGGAGATGCTAAAAAAAGTACTCAAAAATGATGGAGGGGAGGCAGAGAAAGAATAGAGGGAGAAATGATCAAGGGAAGATAGACTTAATTTTGCTTAGTTGTATCAGAGTATAAACCATGGTATAAGCACATCACCTACCAATAACAGGAGTGAAGGTTAACAGAAACTTAAGTACCGGATGGTAGGTTACAAACTTTATTTCAATAGACTCCCTACAAGAACAACATAATTAAGATAGTAATATGGGGTCTGGCTTCATAGCATTTTTCTTACAAATAGGGTAAGTATACAATTATCATACAAACTAGGGATACTACTGAAAGCAAAAAGGAGTGTTGCTGATAATTAAGCTAAATGGAAATACTCCCATGGAAATGGCAACATATAGTTCGGTTAGCTTAATTAGATGATACTAATTGTCCACCTTGTCCACCTTGTTTTTCTCAAAGTTCAGCAGTATCTGTTTCAAAGGTATATCTTTCTTCCTGGCATTCTTCTACTTACCCAAAGCAAACACAAGCTCTAACCAGTTTGGTAATACCTATACACATCAAAATCATCTCTAGAGTTTACCAGTTATTTTATGAGCATATGCCATGAAGAAAAGATAATAAGCAATACCAAAAGGAAAATTTCATCTCACTGAAGTTTCAACATGCAAAACAAAACAAAAAAAAAAATCAAAAGAACTGACAAATCAAAGCATACTTGCTTGAAAATCCTAGAGGCAACTTCTCTTTTGGAACTAGGGAGCTGTATTCACAGTCATTAAATAATACATAAGTAAAATGAATTTTACCTTGGGAGCTTTGGGAAGATTCAGCAGAAGAGGAACTACTATCTGTATAATTCTGTGGTTCTTCCTTTCCCTCCTGAATAGACGAATTACCAGCCTCTGAAACCCTCGAAGCCTGTTGTAACGTTTCTGTGACCAGCTGCCTTGTTTGTTCACTAACAACTGTTGCTTGAAATGTAACTGGTTTAGGTTTAATAAGAACCTAGAAGGAATAAAGAAAATAAATCTAGTTTAGAATACTTATTCTTTCAATACTTTCCTGATATGGGAAAACAATACTGTATTTATTAAGTTTTGGGCACATCATCAAATACTAACTCAATCTAGAAACAAATTTTAATCAAGCCATGTTCAGTGCTTTTATTTTAGTTTTTGGTGAGAAGGGGTTCAAACAGAAAGACACTAGATGCCTAGTTTCCCCACAGAATTTTTGAGACCGAACAACAAGTATAAGATTTCCTCCCTTAACGTAATGAAAAGAAAACCCTAGTTTACTTCAGTCATTGTTCTTGGGGCCAGAGTAAAGCTGGTAGGGCACTTGCCTTGTACGCTGCCAACCCAGGTTCAATCCCCGGCATCCCATAAAGGGCGCCTAAGCACAGCCACGAAAGATTAGAGTACTTATTCTTTCAAGCGCAGAGCCAGAAGTAAGCCCTGAGCACTGTTGGGTGTGTCTCCCTCCCAAAAGGCCCCCAAAAGTCACTGTTCTTTAGTTGACTTTTCATTAGCAGCAAAATGAAGCTCCCAATTGATATTTGTGCACATCTGATCTTTGAGACTTACCTCTTCTTTGAAAAGCTAGAGAAACAAAATCTATTAAAAGCAATACGAAAAATGTAGTAGGATCGACTCCTCTGAAAGTTAGAACCACAAACACTAAAACCAGTGAAACTCGGAAAAAAATTGCTAACTGAATCGCTCCAGTTCAAAATATAAATCCTAGGAGTTGACCTCAATCAGGGTGCAGGAAACAAAGATGCGATGTGTCATAGTTTTTGACCCTCTCATACGTATCGCTCTAAACCTTTTAAAGACGCTTGAAGTCACCCATTTCCAAGAATTCAAAAATGAGAATATCAATGACACTGTGATTTGTTTGATGAAATGAAACTGTTCTAAGAGAAAATTAAAGGCGATTTGGATTTTTTTCTAATCAGAAACTTGTTTAAATATGTAAACTAGGGGCCAGAGAGATAGTTCAAGGGCTGAACACACAGCTTGTATATAGGAGACCCTAGTACGATCCCTGACAACAACTGCCAAAATCAATTCTGAGCACTGAATAGGGAGTAGCCCCTGAACACTGCTGAATGTGGCCCAAAGTAAAAACTTTTTTTAAAATTTTGTAAGCAGGTATGTATAGTGTTATGTATGTATATATGTATGTGTATGTACATATACATATGTATAACTATGTTCTGAGGAGATTCAGAAAACTATTCTTTTTTTTTGGTTCTTCGGGTCACACCCGGCAATGCAGAGGTTCCTCCTGGCTCATGCACTCAGGAATTACTCCTGGCGGTGCTCAGGGAACCATATGGGATGCTGGAAATTGAACATGGGTTAGCCGTGTGCAAGGCAAATGCCCTACCTGCTGCGCTATTGCTCCAGCCCCCAAAACTATTCATTTTTAAGTACAATAATGTGGTCACTGTCATCCCGTTTTTCATCAATTTGCTTGAGCGGGCCCAGTAACATTGTGAGACTTGTTATTGTGTTTGGCATATCGAATATGTCCCGGGTAGCTTGCCAGGCTCTGCCGTGCAGGCAAGATACACTCGGTAGCTTGCCGGGCTCTCTGAGAAGGGCGGAGGAATCGAACTCTGGTCAGCCATGTTGGCTGCGTGCAAGGCAAACGCCCTACCTGCTGTGATAACCTTTACAAAATGTTCTAAAATAGCATTTCTCAACCAAACCTGACAATGGTGGTAGAATGCATGTTTCAAATGTGCACGGCGTTGGGTTCAGTGTCCAATAAAGCAAACACATTCACACACACAAAGCTAAGGGGGAAAATCACCATATTTCAAAGCATACCTGTGTTTTACCTTGCTGGCCATAAACAATTTTTGTTGGGATGATCTTCGCTGCTGGCTGAACTGTGGAGCCTATTCCTTTTGGTTGGGTTACAATCATTTTGGTGATGGGTCTTGTAGCAGTGATGATCGCTGGCTTTGCTCCAGTTGGCACTGTTTGTATAGTCTTTTCTCCCTAAATTGAAGTCAGTGACTATTGAAGGAATTTATATGCACATACATGATAAAATCACTGTCACCGTCTTCCCGTTGTTCATCGATTTGCTCGAGCGGGCCCAGTAACATTGTGAGACTTGTTACTGTGTTTGGCCTATCAAATACGTCATGGGGAGCTTGCCAGGCTTTGACGTGCGGGCTGAATATTCTCGGTAGTTTGCCGGGCTCTCCGAGATGGGCGGAGGAATCGAAGGCGGAGGAATCAAATTCTGGTCGGCTGGGTTGGCTGCATGCAAGACAAATGCCCTACCCGTTGTGCTATCACTCTAGCACATGATAAAATAAACTACTTATTGACTAAAAACTAATAAAGGTTTTACCAGGATGAGAGGAAGAGTAGACTATCAAGTAGGATGAAAGGAAGAGTACACTATCAAGTAGATTTGCCTTGTTGCAATGATCATGTCATGACAAAATTTCTGTCCAAAATGCATTTGCTAATGAGCAAATTAAAAAAATTACTACCTGTAATACTTATATTGTCCCATCATGAAATACCTATACCAAAAGAAAAAAATTCTAGAATATATGTTAAAACAGGGCTACATGTTTGCCCTCCTACATTTTTTCAATTTCAATAATGACCATTTATGTAATTAAAAAATTACCTTGCTAATATAGTTACCAATAGTTAACAAATATAAGGCAAATTTCCTATGTTTTCAAAATATGAAATTCTAAGAATATACGGCAGAACATCCATGTGATAAAGTATAAACAGAGATGAAATCAATGTAGTTATTTTTTCTGGGTTACATGATAATTACAAAAATATTTATGGGGCTGGAGCAGTAGTCTACAGCAGGTAGGGTATACTACCTTGCATGCAGCTGATCCAGCACCCCCAAGAGTATTTCCTGAGTCCAGAGCCAGGAGAAGCCCCTGAGCAATGTGACCCAGAAAACAAAACAAAACAAAAAAAGAAAGAAAACATTTATGGCATTTACCATGTTTTATTATACATACATTACTAATATCACTCTGGCTATTAACTAGATAACTTAAACCCATTAATTTTTCACCTTTTTCATCTGCTTTATTTCTATGTACTGTTTTCTGGTCATTTGTATAGTTAATACTTGAATTGAAATGAAATTCAAATACAGTGGATTTTATATACCAACATTTTATAAATTAAAATCCAGGGTTAGGGGCCGGAGTGATAGCACAGCAGGTAGTGCGTTTGCCTTGCATGCGGCCGACCTGGGTTCAATCTCCAGCATCCCATATGGTCCCCCAAGCACCACCAGGAATAATTCCTAAGTGCAGAGCCAGGAATAACCCCCGAGCATCGCTGGGTGTGACCCAAAAAGAAAAAAAATCCAGGGTTAGAGAGAGTACAGATGGCAAGGCACATGCCTTAGAGCCAACTCTGGTTCAATCCCTGGCACTCAACATAGTCCCCTGAATCCCACCAAGAGTAATCCCTGGGCACAGAGCCAGGAGTAAGCCCTAAGCACAGCTGAGTGTGGCCCCAAACAAAAACAAACAAAAATTTCACAAAACTACAAAGAATCCAAAATTTTTCATTCTATCAATTTTCTTTAGTAGTACCATTATCGAGGCATGTGGACATCTAAATGTAATAACCAATAAAAACAAAACGCCTTGATGAGTTGACAAAAGAGGTAAATTCACCTTGAATTTAGAGCTAAGTATAACTACAAAAACCACATGGTCAACTCTCTGCTCTAATTATCTAAGGAAAACATGAAGCACCTGCTAATTGTATGGCAGCTTATTTAATACACACACTTTCAAAGCAGCATCTCTGATAAAAGATTTAATTTGTTCAAAAAAGAGCTGCTTCAGTTGCAAGTTGGCAAGCTATCAAATACCTCAAAAAGCCAAGCTGAGTTACTATTCAATGTTGAATAGTATAATGAACTAGTCATAGCTGATCAAAACCAATCAGCAGGCAACTTTTATAAAAATGTTGTCTGATGGGGGCTGGAGAGATAGTACAGGGGTTAAGGTACTTACTTGCCTTGCATCCGGCTGGCTGGTTTGATCACCATGTATAGTGCCCAGAAGTGACCCCTGAACTTAAGAGCTCTGAGCACTGGCCAGGCATGCGATGTTCCCCCTAACCCCCAAGAAAAAGTTCTGATGAGATGCCACAGTGATAGTACACAGTGGGAGGACACATGCCTTGCATACAACTAATCTGGGTTTGATCCTGACATTACATGCGATTCCCTGAGCACTATCAGGAATGATCTCTGAGCACAAAGCCAGGAGTAACCCCTAAGCACAGATCGGTGTGGTCTTCTGATGAGTTTAATATGAGGGTATACACAGGGGCACAGGAGTACAGGTGCATGTTCACATGTGATGAAGAGGATGATCTTATACGCTGTCATGCTGCTTGTTTTATTATCAGTTCCTGTGTCAAGGTATTACTATTTAAAAAAATCAAGCAGATTCACATGTGACTCTTGGATTTATGTGAATAGAATATCACATATCAAATTCTATGAAATTACAAACAAGACTATTTAGGATTCTAAAAATCTAAATTCTAATCATTGCTTCATTTCTGGTTTACCATGAAAACTCAGACTTAAGAACAACCTGTTATCCTATGAGATTAGCACTGCACTGTCCTCCCGCTGTTCATCGATTTGCTCGAACAAGCCCAGTAACGTCTCCATCGTGAGGCTTGTTGTTACTGTGTTTGGCATATCGAATACGTCACGGGTAGCTTGCCAGGCTTTGCTGTGCGGGCGCGCTACTCTCAGTAGTTTGTCGGGCTCTCCGAGAGGGGCGGAGGAATCGAACTCGGGTCGGCCACATGGGCCACATGCAAGGCAAATGCCCCTACCCGCAACAAATAGGGCTGTATTGATAGTACAGCAGGTAGAGCGTTTGCCTTGCACATGGCCAACCTGCATTTGATCCTCAGTATCCTATATGGTTCCCTGAGCAATGCCAGGACTAATTCCTGAGTACAGAGCCAGAATTAACCCTTGGGCATCGCCAGGTGTGACCCAAAAAGCAAAATAATATATAAAATATTTTTAAAAATTTAAAAAAAAATAAAACAAACCTCTAATACTGACTCCTACTAACAATGTAAAAACTGTCATGCCAGTTCTGATAAGTAATATAAAGCCATTCCATCTTACAGTTAAGCAATGCAGACTTTACAAAAAAAAAATTTAGCACAAAGTATAATAATTAGGGGGAAAATACACTGAGTAATTTCAGTGTGGCAGGGATTGTTCTAACCACTTTCAAAATAGCTACCAGTTACTGAACAAACTCACCAGGAAAGCTCTACATCCCTATGTACAATGAAGAAATCAAGGATGAAAGGATGAATAAATTAGCCAAAGGAAAACTATGACACTTAAGAGTCAAACTCTAAGTCTGTATAACTCCAAATCTCTTAAGAACTGCCTTCAGAACCATAAATATTTACTGATTTCTTTTCATGAGCTGAAAGCAAAAATTGAAAAAAATGAAAGTAACAAATTACTCAATTGATTTAATCTTAATCAAAAGCGTTTCTCTTTTTCCAGACTAGGCCAAATACTAGACTAATATCTATTGGCCATCAGCAGGAATCAGTGTTCTCTTAACAAAGGAAGAATACTTCAGCTGAATCAAACGGATCAACTGAAAATCGGTGAAAAGCAAGTTGGTACAAGCAACATACTTAAGAACTTTGAAAAATGGCATCAGTTGGTGTTTTTAACAATAACTACATCATAGTAGTTGTAAATCAAGTCATTTTAGACACTGTGGGATTCTGAAGTCCTTAGGCAAATATATGTATAAGCTAGTATTTAAAGTCCTCAATGGATGTCTAAATCTGTGGTTCAAGCTCTTACTTACCCCAGCATTCAGCAAAGTTGTGACAACGTTTTTGCCAGGAAGGCCCTGAATGGTGGTTCCTTTCCCTGTAGTCTTCTGCACAACAATCACATTGGGCTTGGAAGTCATTGGGATTGTAGTGATTTTAGTAGTTGTTCCTTAGAGAAGAGGAAAGAAAAGAAGGCCTGAGTTAAGGACTAGTGATACTTAGTCATTTCTATTTATATTGTACATGATTATGTAGTCAATGTCCTTCCTAGGTGGCATTTCATGAAGAAAGATAATGAGGATGAAAATAAAAGCATAGAATTTTAAATTATCCTAGGAGCTAATAATAAAAAAATTGTTTTTATAGCAGCCATCTTTTTGGAATCTGAGGGCCTTCACATCAAACTCACTATTAAGGGCCAGAGAAATAGTAGAGTTGGCAAGGCACTTCCCTTACACATGGCCAACCTAGGTTCTATTCTCAGAACCATATTTTTCCCTGAGCACAATCAGGTATGATCCCTGAGCACAGACCCAGAAGACAGACCTGAACACAGCCTGGAGAGGCTCAAAATACCAAAACCAAGCAAAAACAATTAAGCATTTACATTTGGGTCTGGAGAAGCAATGAAGGCATTTGTCTTGCATGTTGCCAACCTTGATTTGATCCTTGGCATGGCATATGGTCCTCCCAAGCACCACCAGGAGTGACCTTGAGCACTGAGCCAGGAGTAAGAAGCCCTCAGCACTGCCGGGTGTGGCCCAAAAAATCAAAACCAAAACAATAACAACAAAAAACCCACTATAGATTTCCCCATCAATTTCTTCTCTGACTAGTAACCTGAAAGAAGTCAGAATTTTTTTAATCCATAACAAGCATTTTTCCTAAACCCAGAACTGTAATACTGTGATTAGAGCAATAAGAAACTCTACAGAAAATTAAATAAATAAAATCAGATTATATACGCACTCTAAATCGTCTCAGGATGGGTCTCTGACATATAACTTATCTATGAGAAACCTTTCATTTTTAACTATGAAGATCAACTAAGGAAATTTACAACTGCTGATCCAAATAATATTATCTTGTCTTCTCCCTTATATCCTTCCACAATCTATTCTCTTTTACCTACCAAATCTATTTATGTATCAAATGTCTCCTATATATTCTAAACCATTCCAGCTTGGAAATTCTGGTGTAACTATTTGACTCAAACCATGTCTTCAGTCCTCATTTCCCAGAACCATATTTTTCCCCTGTGATGGTGGATAGCTGCGATAGCTCTTCCGTTTAAGTACGCCAATGAACTCAATTTGTCACCAACATGTCTTCTTTCAAAATGTTAATGTCATTAGACAGATTCCTTTTGGCTTCCCACATTATCTGCCAATTTCAAGCACCTCTAACATGCAAGTAGCTCTGACGGTCCCTATCAAAACAAACAAGCTTAAAAAACTGATTTAAGGGGGGGGGGAGGTAGAGCAATAATATAGTCGAGAGGGTGTTTGTCTTGCTTATGGTCAACCTGGGTTCAATCCCAGGTATCCCATATGGTTCCCTGAGTACCACCAGAATTTATTCCTGAGTGCAGAGCCAGGAGTACCCCCGAGTATCACTGGTGTGGCCTCTTTCCTTTAGAGAGGAATGTCAATTTATGAGACAAGTCTATTATTTTTACAAAATGAGGGTGTGTGTGTATGTGTCCATTAAAATATAAAAGGGCTGAAGCAGGGCTGGAGCGACAGCATAGAGGGGAGAATGTTTGCCTTGCGTGTAGCCGACCCGGGTTCAATCCCCAGCATCCCCTATGGTCCCGAGCACTACCAGGAGTAATTCCTGAGTACAGAGCTGGGAGTAACCCCTGAGCATCGCTAGGTGTGACTCAAAAAGCAAAAATAAATAAACTTATTAAATAAATAGATAAATGGGCTGAAGCAACAGTAGAGCAGGTAGGGAGTTTGCCTTGCACAGAGGTGACCCAGCACCACAAATGATCCCCAGAGTTCACTAGGAGTAACCCCTTACTGTAGATTCAGGAGTAAGCGTAGTGGAGTGATGGGTGTTGGAATACTGTATGACTGAAACCCGATCATGAACAGCTTTTTAACTTTGTATCTCATGGTGATTCAAAAATAATAATAATGAAATTTTTTAATGTAAATTTAAAAAAGTAAAAAGAAAAATCAGTGTCTGAAAAGAAATAAATGGCACACTAGCAATCATGAAAAACAATGTAAGACTCCTGGGAGTCCCTGAGGAGCAGGAAAGATGAAAAACTATTAGCCAATGAAAATACTGACTGATAAGAATTTCCAGAGTTCAGGAGCGCATGTACTCAGATTCAAGAGGTCCAAAGAAACTGGGGACACTCGTGGAGGGAAAGAGAACACTGGTGTTGAAACACTGTATGCCTGAAACCCAATCATAAAAAAACTCGTAATTCATAGTGACTAAATTGGGGGGTGGGTAGAACAAGAGACCCAAGAGGTCCAGTCCATAATAAGTCCAAACATAAAAATTTCAAGACAAAACCTAATCAGAAGGACAAAAGCCGAAACAAGACAGAATATTACAAGCAGCAAGATGGGAGAAGGAGCCCACAAACAAAGAAAATCCCTAAGAGTCATAGTTTCATGAATGAAACTCTGCAGGTCAAATGAGAATGGTGGGATGTAGTGAAAAAGCTGAGTGAAATGAACACCTCCCCAAGAATACTTTTTACTTAGGGGCTGGAGCAAGACAGTACAGCACATAGGGTGCTTGCAAGAATCATTAAAGGAGCTTCTTTTAAAAGCAAGATGAAATTCACAATCATGCATAACTTCTACAAAATAACGACAATAAACTCCTGCATTTCAGTAACCTCATTCATTGTCAATGTACTGAATTCACCAATCAAGAGTGGCAGAATGGATCAGAAAACTGAACTCAACTTTTTCTGCTGTCTACAAGACACACCTGAACATACAAGGTAAACAAAGTCAAAGGCCAGAAAACAATCTTACTGCCAAACAATTCCCTTTAAAAAGCTATGGTGGCTATAGTTAGACAACACTGTCCACTGTCCTCCCGTTGTTCATCGATTTGCTCGAGCGGGCCCGGCAACATCTCCATTTTGAGACTTGTTGTTACTGTGTTTGGCATATTGAATATATACTCTCGGTAGCTTGCCGGGCTTCAATTTTAAGAAGCCACAAACAACAGGGATGATCATTTCTAAATGATCAAGAAGTCAATACATTATGAATCCGCATTCCTAAATATATATGCTCCTAGAGAGGGTCCACTTAATAAAACCATTATTAAGGAGGATATTGGCTTTAATACAAAAGCAGTAGGAGACTTTAATAATCTGCTATCACCACTGAAGTAAGAAATGGGCCTAGCGTGCGCGCACACACACACTCAGCCCTTTGCCCCACCACCCCCCCCCCGGAAAAGCTGAGCACCCATTCTTCAATGCACATGGAACATTCTTTAAGACACCATATAATGGGTCACAAAACATCTTCATAAAATCAACAAGAAAGAAACTGTATCAACTATCCTCTCAGATCACGATACCTTGAAAATAGAAATTAGTCATGAACAGATATGAGGGAGAAACTCAAAACTTGGAAATTAAACAGGTCATTACTGAACAATCAGAGGGTCAATGAGGAAATCAAAAGATTCCTAGAAATAAATGAGAATGAAGATGTAAGTCAACAGAACATATGGAAACAGCAGAAGTGGTATTAAAAGGGAAGTTCATAGCAATGGAAGCATTCATTAGGAAGCAAGAAAAGGCCCATAAACAACCTAACATTAAATGGCTGAAGCAGCTGGGAAAAGACCCAGCAAAGGGAGCCTAAAGCAAGTAGAAGGATGGAAATTATTAAACTTCGAGCAGAAATTAAAAACTGGACACTAGAAAACAAGTCAAAAGATCAATGAAACCAAAAGATTTTTTTTGTTTTGGTTTTAAAAAATAAACAAAATTCAGAAATCATTAACAAGGCTCACAAATAAAGAGAGGAAAACTCTAATAAACCAAATCAGAAATTAAAGGGGACACATGAGAAAAGATGCCAAAAGACCATCAATGAATACTATAAAAATCTTTATGCCATGCTGTCAAACTGGAGAACCTAGAAGAAATGGATAGTTTTGGACTCTTAATATAGTCTTCCAAGAAAGAATCAAGAGGAAAAAGAGCACCTGAAGAGGCCAATTATTACTGCCAAGGAAAGTGAAACAGTAATCAAAAGTCTCCCCAAAAATAAAGTCCTATGTCCAGATGGGTTTAATAGTGAGTTCTTCTAAATCTTTTAAAGACCTGCTTCCTATCCTTTTTAAGACTCTTTCACAAAGTTGAAGAATAGGAATCTTCCTAGTTTCTGTGAGGCAAACATTATCCTAATACCAAAGGCAGATAGAGACATCAGCAAAATAGAAAACTAAAGTCTATATCCCTGATGAAGATAGATGCAAAGATTCAACAAAAAATCAACAAACCAAATTCAACAGTACATCAAAAAGATCAGATATCATCATCTCAGGGATGCAAGCATAGTTTAATATGCTTAAGTCAATCAACATAATACACCTTATCAAGAAAAAATAAAAATCGTAAGATCATATAAAGCAGAGAAAACACTTGACAAGATCTAACACCCATTCATGATTAAAAATCCTCAATAAAATGGGGGTTGAAGGAACTTTCCTCAACATAGTTAAAACCATTTACCACAAACTTACAGCAACACCATACTTAATGATGAAACACAAAAAGCCTTTCTTCTAAGACCAGACACAAGACCAGGTTGCCCACTCTCACCACTACTATTCGGCAATGTACTAAAAGTCTTTGCCATAGCACTTAGGCAAGACAGAGATGACAAGAGCATCCAGATTAGAAAAGTCAAAATATGACTATTTGCAGATAATATGATACTATAATTAGAGAACCCTAAAGGCTCTACAAAACAAAAAAACAAAAAACTCAGAAACAATAAACTGACAGAGTGGCAGGCTTTAAAAATCAATACACAAAATTCATGGCATTTCTATATGTAAACATTCACAATTATGCCTCAGAAAATCAGGTACCTGAGAATCACCTCAACAACAACAAAGAAGACACAAACCTTTAAACCACTACTAAAAGAAGATACAAAGAAATGGAGGAGCATCCCCTGTTCACGGACTGGAATGAATAATAGAGTCTAAATGACAATCCTGTCCTAATAGATTCAATGCAGTCTCCCCACTCCAACAAAACAAAACCGTGACATCTTTCAAAGACATAGATCAAATGTTGCTGAAATTCATATGGATTGATAAAAACCCCAGAATAGGCAAAGCAACCTTAGGGAAAAAGAAGAAAAGCTTCTCTTTCCCCAATTTTAAACTGCACTATAAAGCTTTAATAATCAAAATGGTGTGTTACTGGAATAAGGACAGACTCTCAGACCAGTGGAATAGAACTTAGAGCCCTGAAATAGATCCTTATGTATACGAACAGCTAATTTTTGGCAAAGGAGCAAAGATTATGAAGTGGAGAAAATAAAGTCTCAACATGATGTTGAAATAATTGGTCAGTCTCATATAAAAAAATGAATTCAGACCCCTTTCTTACACCATGCACAAAATCCATTTAAAACAGATTAAGGACCTCAAGACCATACCTGATTTCAGAAATCACATCAAGTAAAAAAACACTTCACGACACTGAAGCAAGAGGTATCTTCAGTGATTCAATACCACTGCCCATGCAAACTGAAGCAAAGATAAACATATGTGACAATATCAAACTAAAAAGTTTATGCACTGCAAAAATGAGGATGAGAATAAAAACACACCATACTGAAAGAGAATATCTGCCTACCACTCATCTGATAAAGGATTAATATCCAAGATGTATAAAGCACTGAAAGAAATTGACAAGAAAAAACCAACCAGACCTATATAAAAAAAAAACAGGGCAAATGAGCAGAAACTTCTGCAAAGAACATACACAGATGGCCAAAGAGCACATGAAAAAATGTTATGCTTCACTTATCATCAGAGATATATAACTCAAAACAAGAATGAGATATCACCTCACACCAATGAGATTGGGATACATCACAAGCAGTGAATAAAAACAAGAATAAAAACAAGCAGTGTTAATGAAGATGTGGAGAAAAAGGACCCTTCACTCAATGCTGGCGGGAATGTCAATTGGTCCAACCTTTTGGGAAAACTATATCAACACTCTCCAAAAACTATGAATTGAGCTTCCATATGAACCAGAAATTCTACTTTTTGGCATCTACTTTTATATACACAATAGTATGTGGCTAAAAGAAAAGATGAAATTTTGGATTTGCTATGTGGATGGATCTGAAGAGTATCGTGTTGACTGAAATTAGGAGAGGGACAGATAAAGAATGCTCTCTCTCTCTCTCTCCTGTGTGAGGTATAAGACACAATAAGGAAATAATAGTCAGAGGCAACAGAAACTGAAAACGCATCTTCAGTAGGAAGCTTATTATAGTGGGGCAGCCTGGGGGGGTGGGGGGGCAGGGACTGAGTAGAGGGTGCACGGAATAGGACTGGGACAGTGATGGAGGGAAGTGGGTACTCTGGGGAAGTGTGTGGTGCTAAAGGATTTATGCATGAATTCCTACCATTTCTATCAATCATGGTGCAGAAAATAAAAGTCTACCTTTAAAGGATTCAATCTGTGTACACACACATACACTCAAGAGGACAAGAGACATAGTATAAGGGGTCAGACGCTTGCCCTTGCATACAGCCAAGTGGAATTTGACTCCCCCCCCCCCAAGTCTGACAGCAGTTACTCTTGAGCAAAAGCCAGAAATGGCCCCTAAGCACTTAAATTTTGACATATTTCTCTGTATGGGGAAAAAAGACAGGTTTTTAACCACAACACCCAGAAAGAGAGAGAGAAAGCGAGAAAGAGGGAATGCCCTGCCACAGAGGCGGAATAGGGTGGAGGGAACGGGGTGGTGGTGGTGGGAGGGACGCTGGTACCATTGTTGCTGGGAAATGGGCACTGGTGGAAGTATGGGTACTTGATCATTGTATGACTGAAACGCAAGCACGGAAGTTTGTAAGCCTGTAACTGTACCTCAGGGTGATTCACTAATAAAAAAATTAATTAATTAAAAAAGATAGGTTTTTAATATTCTTTTATGTTTCAAATTTCCCACATGGAGGGGAAAGTAACATTTTTTTTTTTTTAAAAAGCAAGTGTTTATATTCTTAGAGCTAGCTATTGACATGTTTGCTTGTTTTTTTAATTTCCTATATTTTGGGGGGGTACGATTGTAGTTAGTGTAGTTGGGGTGGGGGGAGTTCTAGAATCCTTTGTGGACAAAGGCAAACAAAAAAATGCCTAATGCATCCTCCTGGGCTTCCTAGTTTACTATGAATAGACAATGAGAGTGGAAAATTACTAATCTACTAACCAATGATACCAGTGGAATAACAAAAACTCTTGAGGAGAACTGTCTTGGGCAGAGAACACTATCTCCGGGCTGGGCAGGGTGAGCTGCCTCCCAGGATAGGGTCTACAGTGCTTGCCTTGCACAAAACCAACCCAGAGTTGATTCCCGACACTGCATAAAGACCCCCAAGTACCATCAGGATTGAACTGTAAGCAGAGCTGGGAATAAGTCCTGAGCACAAACAAAACAACAATAATTTTTTTTTAAGTGGAAGAATACTGATGTGCAACATAAAAATCAGTTCAGAGCAATAAAGGTTCTTTAGAATGTGTCAAACGAGAAACAGGTAGAGGCAAAAAAAGTTCCCTAAAACAAATACTGTTGGGTTACATTGCATTAAGTTACCCTGCTGCTCTGTAAATCCTTTTCAGGTACATTCACAGACTAGAAATCGTAACTCACCATCAGCTGTTTTGCATTTAAATACAAACCTACATATGGCATATATTTTCAATCAGCAATAACATCGCCTCATATAAACCTCATGGGCTGCAATATTGCAACTGTGCACAGCTTATATTTTAACCATCTCTTTGCATCTAGCAAAGTGTTCTTATTTATATTGATTATTCTAACATGATATGAAGCGCAAAATCATACAGAAGGCCTAAAAACAAAGGCACCATGACTTCTGAGTATTAATCTGTTATTGGCATTATGAATGCATATATAAGTAAAAAAAAAACTATCATTGAAAAATATTATCACTTTTTTAAAATTGTTTAGGTGCTCTACACTATTTAAAGATAGCCTAGTAATAGGTTATAGTTTGAGTTTTAAATGTGTTACTTGAAATAACCCTCTTAATAGCTGAAGTATGATGATTCCATTCCTCCTCAGTTTGGCAAACGTTGAATTTTCTCATTTACACTTATAAGTACTGCCAAAATTAACAGTTTTAAATATAGGGTTTTATGCCAACACCATGCCCTGCTTTGCTTTTTTTTTTTTTAATTCCGAGTTATCAGCAACATCACATTACTGCCAGGAACTTCAATCATGGATTTGAAATGTTTGAAGAACTCACCTGGGGCATACAAAGTATGGCTAGACTACAAAAATCATACACAATTAAAAGTCCGGAGAGCTTGCTAAATCAGATATTATTTACATCATTTTAATTAAAAAATAATATCAATGAAAATGAATGCCAAGTTAACAACTTCATGAGCCACAATCCAAATACTGTAGGAATTAATAAACCAATAAAAACTGGTAAGGTTTCAAAATTCCACCAAGAGTTAATGATCTTGCTAAGTTACTTTTAAAGATTAACAAATAATGGTCAAAAGTAAATAAAAATATTTACTGCTTGTTTCTCTGTTTGTTTGGAGGCCCTGGCTCTGCACTCAGGGATCATCAATCCTGGCAGGGTTAGAGGACAATATGAGATGCCAGAGATGGAACCTGGATGGGCCACATGAGAGGCAACTGCCCTACCCACTGTACTACCACTCCAAGCCCCAAATATTTAACTTATGTTTCAGTAAGCTAAAGTGACATCAGTAATTAAAACTGCGAGATGGGGTACTCAAATCTATTTAAACGAATACATTTTACTTTTCCCAGCTTGTGTGGTACTGGATGGACAGGTCCTCACCTACTGAATTTAAATTCCCTAAAACCTCATCTGTCTGTGACAAACTAGAAATGGGGATGATACCAACTAAGAGTTCCAACGTCAGAATGGATTAACAAGAATGGGTTAACAAGAGAATGCTTTGTAAATTAAACCGTCCATGCAAAACTGAGGTACAATTTTTCCATTTTGATTAAAAATGGGCCAGAGAAATGAAGTCCTAGATTCTTACTGAAGAACAGTATTTTTACTATAAGAACAGCATTTTCACTGAACAGCATTTTTAAACCACAGAAGAGCCCAGGGCTGTGGAAGAACTGTGACTATTCCCAATATACCTACCAGAAACTATATTACTGCTAATTATCTTGCCCCCCAAGGTAGCTAATGACTTGGGCACTACGGTAATGATGCTCCCACTGGTCGTTTTCACATAGGTTGCAGCTCCAGGGGTTGCAGCCATTCGGCCTATGGATGGGCTCACGGTGGGCCGTGTATACGTTGCCTGTGTGCCTATAAAAGAGAAAAGCCAAAAGAAACATTATCATTAACTTATGGAAGAGCGACAATTTATATTTTACACTTGAATGTAATCTGCCTTGCTGTAACTTAAAAATGGAATTTCAAGGTGTTACAACATTAACAGTTTATAGCTAGTTTTCAATGCCCATAGCAAGAAGTATAGCCAAGTCAATCTGAATTAAATTTAACATAAAATTTTGTGATGTGTTGCATCAAATTATTATTGCAAAAAAAAGTATAAATAATTTTGTATAAATAATTTTACTACCCTTCTTCAACTTAGTTTTAAGAATTTAATCATCTTTCCTGGCCAGAGCTTTTTAGGTTTAAGTTGTAGATTTTAAGGTCTCTACATCTGTTTTATGGTGTCTCAGTGTAAAATTCAATGTTGATACTTGGTAAATACAGCCATATTGTTTGCCTATTTATAAGCTTTTACTTTTCTATACCTCTGATACTCCTCAAATATATCTGTCTTTTTTTCAAGAGTTATTCTATCATTTCACTAGAGATGAAAGTTGAAACTGTCATGAGCTGCCAGGAACATATTTTTTTAGCCAAAAAAGTTGATTATATACATGTTCACTCAACTTTACATGACCTTTAGAACATTTTTTCTTCAAGTCTCTCTAAATATTTCACATTCTTCTATAATACTGTTATGTCTTTTCTTCCCCCCAAAAATAGGAATTAAAAACCAGATGAGGTTGTTATAGTCTCATACAAGTGTGTTTAATTCAAATACTATACAAAAGAATTATTAAGTTTTGGAAAAAGCGGACTTAAACAACACTTTGTCCAAGTGGAAAAAAAAATTTTCATGATAATCCAGTTGAGGTCACAGTTGTAACTACTTTGAATAAGCCCCTCCCTCAAAATCCTTTTAGAAGTTATTTACCTTTATAAAGGTGAATAACATTTATATGTGCATGACTGTAAAAAATATAGCACTAGCTTTGTATCAAATGAAAAAAGTTTGAGGAGGAGAAATATGATAGATTTAATATATGAGCAACACATTTTATTATATTGTGGAGGGGTTTGGGCCACACCCAGCAATGTTCAGGGCTTACTTCTGGTTCTGTGCTCAGAATCACTCCTGACTGAGGGGGTTTGAACCAGGGTCAGTCATATATAGACTCTAACAGTCTAACAGCCCAGAAATAACGACTTTCAAGATACGTATTTTGCCTAAAGACAAAGTAATAAGGTGCTTGCTAGTACCTACAGATGATGAGAACATAATTATTGTTTAATGGCTACAGTTTTGGATGGGAAAGATGAAAAAGTTCTGAAGTCAGATCGTGTCAATGGTTTCAAAACAATGTGAATGTAGTTAATGCCATAAGCTATATTCTTGAAAAATAGTGAGCATTCATATTGTGCACTGCAGCACTGTCTTCCCATTGTTCACCAATTTGCTTGAGTGGGCACCAGTAACGTCTCCATTGTAAGATTTGTTTTGTTACTGTTTTTGGCATATCGAATACGCCATGGGGAGTTTGCTAGGCTCTGCTGTGCAGGAGGGATACTCTCGGTAGCTCGCTGGGCTCTCCAAGAAGGACGGAGGAATCAAACCTGGGTCGGCCGTGTGCAAGGCAAGTGCCCTATCCGCTGTACTATCACTCCAGTCCTATATTATGCATACCAGGAAAATAAAACGAATTTAGAGTTAAACAGATCTGTGTTCAAATCCCAATTCTGATTCTCGATTGTGTGACGTTCGATAAGTTGCTTAACACACTGATACTGATACGTACCATGGGTGGCTCAGACCCGAATGTAGTTTGATTAACATAAACTGAAACACAATTATCAATATGCTAATCGTTTGTCACTGAAAACAGAAATATTAAAACCCACATGAAAATAAGTCGAATGTGTGCATAAAGAAAAGTTTTACATTTAAAATAATGGCAAGGCCAGAGAGAGTGCAGCAGGTAGGGTGCTCTCTTTGCATACAGCTAACCTGGGTTCAATCCCCAGCACTAACCAAACAGTTCCCCAAGCACTGCGAAGTAACCTCAGAGCCAGGAGTAAGTCACACTGCCAGGTAAGGCTCCAGAAAACAAAAAACATTAAAGTTAGTATCATCATAAAATAGTGGCAATGGTTAATTATGTTACTAGCTATTAGGCATTCCGCTGGGACTGTACATTCTGAATTTTACTTAGTACAGAAATATTAAAGTCTAAGTATAATAATTACAATTAAATAGAGGAAAAGATTCTGAGACATATTAACTAATTCAAATACACAAGGTATTATTGAAAATGTTCTACACTATCATTTCCTTGCGTATAGGCTGATTACTTACTCCATCAGGGAAAAATGTTAAATTATTCCTCAGTCTGAGTAATATTTACTACACTATTATGAAACATAGACTTTAATTGGGCCACAGTCAACCCTGTAGTGCTCAGGGCTAACTCCTGGCTCTGTACTCAGGGATCACTTCTGATGGGCTCAGGGGAACATATGTGGTGCCATGATTGAACCCGGGCTGGCTGTGTTCAAGGCTGTAATAGGGCTTCAGCCCAGTAACAAGACTTTTTACATCATCAGAGTGAGATGCTTTTGGGTAGAATGGTATTCACATTCAACAAATCATAAGATTTGAACCTATAAGACCAATTCTACATGTATAAACTAAAATTAACACAGCACCTTATCAGCACTAAGCTTATTCTCTAATTTAGTGAACATTAAACAAGTCAACAAGCAACTAAGAAATTTAAAATGATAGTATATGCTACAAAACAGAAAATCATTATAATCAAGAAAATGTCAGGATTGGTTGTAGAGAGGGAGTCAAGAAAGACACTTCTGAACAACAGTCTAAGCTATATCCCCAGAGTCAAGTACTTTGAGGTACAAGTGATACCCACTCAATGGGTAAGTGATGACTGGATGGATAGATGCTCAGGAAAACTTACCAGTAGGAGTGGTTACAAGTTTAGTTGTCATAATCGCACCATTACTGCTAACCACCATAATGGGGGAATTACTACTGGTGGGCAGAGTTGCTGTCACGGGTTTAGGTAAGATTTTACTTGGTTGAACTTGTTGTGTGATGATTTTAACACCTGTAAAAAAAAAAAAAGATAAATTCCAACAATTTCCAAATTTTATTTGGAAAATATGTCGTATACCCAACCCAAGGGGGCAGTATTTACACACGTTTACTCAGCCTTGTCTTAAGAAAAACTTTTCATATTAGTGAAACCCTTTACATTTTGATTTCTCATATTTCTATCTTTCTTAGTTTTTTATTCGAGAACACATTATTTTTAAAAAAAGAAAAAAGTGGGGCTAGAGCGATAGCACAGAGGGTAGGGCGTTTGCCTTGCACGTGGTCGACCCGGATTCGATTCCCAGCATCCTATATGGTCCCCTGAGCACCTCAAGGAGTAATTCCTGAGTTCAGAGCCAGGAGTAACCCCTGTGCATTGCTGGGTCTGACCAAAAAGAAAAAAAAAATTTAAAAACAAAAACATTATAGATAGTATTAACAAATTTGGGGGGAAAACTGAATTTTTTTCTTTTGTCTATGATGTCATATAAAACTTTATTTCACACTAAATTAGCCACTGACCCTTGTTTTGAGGGGACCAAGGGTTGTCACAAGTAGCATATACTCATATATTCAGGAAGTCAAGGGCCCCAGCTGGTGATAACAAACCAGGACTATGTTCCAACATGAAACAGGGATACAATGCTACTAAGGCAAGGCAAGCTGGGGATCACCGAGTCTACTCCAGCAGCATTCAGGGATCTCCAGAGCACACCCTGCTATGTTTGGGAGAACCATGTACTGCTTGGGATCAAAGTGGGGTCTAACACAGACAAGACATGCACCTTAACCTCTGTACTGTATTTCTAGCCCGAATAACCCAAACTTTTACAGACTAACAAACTAGTCTATGGAAATACTGAGATGAAAGGAAAAGAGTTACCCCTAGATCTCATAAAATAAAATGTTAAAAAGTTTCCCCCTCTTCACTAAAAAACAAATGTCCACAAACATGATGGCCTGTGATCTGTACTGCAAACCATAATGCCCATAAGTAGAGAGAGAGTAAGAGGGAAATTGTCTGCCATAGAGGTAGGGGGAGAGGTGGGACGTGGGGGGGGGGGGGGAGGTAGAGACACTGGGGACATTGGTGGTGGAAAATGTACACTGGTGGATGGATGGGTGTTCAAGCATTGTATGACTCAAACATGAAAGCTTTGTAAGTATAGCTCATGGTGATTCAATAAAAAAAATTAAAAAATAAAATTTAAAAAAAGTTTGCAAATAAAAAAAAGAGGTCCAATGGTGGAGAAATAGAAAAGGGGTTAAGGTGCTAGCACTGCAGATGGACAATCACCCCATATGGTCCCATGAGCCCACCAGGAGTGATCCCTGAGCATAGAGTCAGGAGGAAACTATGAGCACCACTAGACGTGTCCCATGCCCCAAAAAGAGTCAATATAACTTCAAGAATGTTACAACCATTTTAAAATAAAGATAATTCTGATATATTCAGAGCTCATTTCTCTAAAAAATTCTCAAATAAGGAGGGGGGGAAAAACACCTTTGGGAGCTGGAGCAATAGCACAGCGAGTAGGACGTTTGCCTTGCACGCGGCCGACCCAAGTTCGATTCCCAGCATCCCATATGGTCCCCTGAGCACAGCCAGGAGTAACTCCTGAGTGCAGAGCCAGGAATAACCCCTGTGCATTGCCAGGTGTGACCCCCCTCCAAAAAAAACTTTGTAGCTACAAACTTATTGGGGTACTCATATATAAAAACACCAAATCATAATACCTGGAACAAATATAAATATGAATTTTAAAAATTATAATTCCAGGGGCCAAAAAGATAGTACATTAGGTAAGATATGTGCCTTGCACGTGGCCATAAGGGTTCAATCACTAGGCACAGGCACCCCACATGGTCCCGATACCACCAGGAGTTAAGTCCCGAGCACAGTCAGATACGGCACAAAAACAAAAACTTATTAGCAGAAAACAAAGTAATAGCAGAGAGTAGGAAAAAGTATCTGAAGTAGTCAAAAGAAAAAAAAAACTGTCAACCAGAAATCCAATACCCAGCAGTGATCTTTCAAATATGAAGGCAAAATAAATTCTTTATCATATAAACAACAGCAGAGAGAATTTGTTGCTCTCAGGGTATCTTACAGACTCTGAACTAAAATAAGGTCTATGAAAGAAGGAACAAGAAAAGATGTTCACTCTTGCTGCTGTATTAAAAATTTTATTAGAAGTTCTAATGATGGGTCTCATTCTCCTAAATAGCCTTGAATATAATCTCAGGGCTAGGATGAAAGAGACGTTACTAGGGCCTGCTCGAGGCAATCGAATAACGAATTAGAAGTTCTAACCATAAAAATTAAGCAAGAAAAATAAAAAACATCTAGTTTGTATTATGAGAAATTATCTCTATTTGTAGAGGTTATCATCTTTTATAGGGAAAATTCTGAAAAAACATTAAAAATTATTAAAACTGGGGCTGGAGCTACAGGTAAGGCATTCGCCTTGCACGCAGTCAACCCAGGTTCAATCCCTGGCATCCTATATGGTCCCCCAAGCACTACCAGTTGTGATCTCTGAGAGCAGAGCCAGGAGTAAGCCCTAAGTAGAGCTGGATGTGGCCCAAAAAAAAAAGAAACAAAATTTAAAAATTAATAAAACTGAAAAATAAGAAAAATGGCACAAAACCAGTGCACAGAAAATGAAAAACAAACTACAATACAAATTAACAATAAACATTTTTGGGAAATGTAATAACAATTCTATTTCAATTACTCCTAGAGGAGCTGGAGAGATAGCATAGCGGGTAGGGCATTTGCCTTGCACACAGCTAACCCGGATTCGATTCCCAGCATCCCATATGGTCCCCTGAGCACCGCCAGGAGTAATTCCTGAGTATATGAACCCGGAATAGCCCCTGTGCATTCAAAAAGAAAAAAAATTACTCCTAGAAATGAACGTAACGAAAAGCATAAAATATATAGTTGGAGAGATAATACAGTGTCTAGGCTGCTTGCTTTTGCATGAGGTCAACCCGGGAAAACAGGGAAATGGTCTCCAGTTGATCCACAGTAAGGTACTGTGAGCACAACTGAAACAACCCCTAGTATTACTCATTGGGGAGCAGCACCATGGCCAGGAAGTTCAGCCTTGGTGAGAACCTGCAAGAGCACCACAATCAGTCGAGGCAAGCCATTATGTCAAATATTACAACAATGCAAGATGTGTTAGCAAAATGTGTGTTAGCACTGTAACCAGAGTGTGGTGTCCAGCAAGCATGCACACAAGCATAATTAAAGAATAGCAACCTCTGGTAAGCACCAAAGTCAAATCAAAGCACATATTTTGATGTGCAACTCCAATAAATCCACATATAAATGTACAAGCACAAAGCTGGGCATGTGTGTCATTCCTGCTTACTACTACACACCAGAATGATGATTGGAAAGGAAGGAGGAAAGGTTTTCAAGTAAAACCCAAAGAAACGTAAATGATCTAAATACATTATTTATTTATTTAGGCTGGAGCAATGCAGCTGAACCGAATTCGATTCCTCCGCCCCTCTCGGAGAGCTCAGCAAGCTACCAAGAGTATCTCACTCGCATGGCAAAGCCTGGCAAGCTACCCGTGACATATTCGATATGCCAAAAACAGTAACAACAAGTCTCAATTTGTTGAGGCATTACTGGTGCCCACTCGAGCAAATCGATGAAAGGGAGGACAGTCTACAATGCCACATTATTTATTTATTTATTTATTTTTATTTATTCTGGGGCTCACAAGCAGTGCTCAGGGGGTCTGGGGTTCCAACACCATCCCACCAGTGCTTGAGGGCACCCAGACACATCCAGCAGTATTTGAAGGCCCCTAGGGTTATTCCCAGCAGTACTGCATGGTGGGGGCTCAAACCCAGGACTGAACCGGGGTTTGGTACCTATTAATACTGGTGTTGTCTCCTCAGACCCTACATTTTAAAGGAAAAGATTAGAAGAATTAATACAATAAAGGTAGGTGACTGAGAGTAAAGGAATGAGGAAAGATACAATATGTAAAAGAGACAACACAACGTGAACCAATCCATACAAGATATGCATCAAAATGTTTCAAAAGTTTTGAGGTACTTAAGTTCAATAATTATGGCTGAGTGCTTTAACATCCTATTCTAACCAACTAATAAAACTTAACCAACTAATAAAACTTACTAGGACAGAAACTGAACAATACAACCAACCAACATGATCTAACTGATACATGTATATATAGAAAGAGAAAATACTTAGTTAGCAACGACAGAATAGGCATTTTTTTATGTGCCATGAACCATTCACCAAAGTAAAACATACTGAGCCATAAAATAAACTTAACAAATTAAAACAAAACAAAAAGTAGAATGATGATATGTTCTCTGAGCATAACAGAATCAAGCTAGAAACTAAAAGCTGAAAGACCATTAAAAAAAAAGTCTCCAATCTCTTATAAACTAAATATAGTTCTTGCTTCTGCAGCAATATAAGCTCATTAGCCAGCCATGATCCAGAGACTCACAAATCTCGGCAAAGAAAAACAAGCTGCAAAGATGCCGCCAGATGCCAAAGTCACCAACTAGTTAAAAATTCAACTCCAGCTATACCTTATTTAAAATTTTAGAATCCTATCGTCCATGGCTTGGAAGCCAGTCTCACATGCTGGGGGAAAAGGCAGCTGAGACAGAGAATGGACAACCAAGTAAATGATGCTCGGAGGGCTCACTGAGGATGGGAGATGCGTGCTGAAAGTAGACTATGGACCAAACATGATGGCCACTATATTACCCGTATTGCGAACTATAACACCCAAAAGAAGAGAGAGATTAAAAGGGATGTGCTTGGGGGCTGGAGCAATAGCACAGTGGGTAGGGCGTTTGCCTTGCACGCGGCCGACCTGAGTTCGATTCCCAGCATCCCATATGGTCCCCTGAGCGCCGCCAGGAGTAATTCCTGAGTGCAGAGCCAGGAATGGCCCCGTGCATTGCCGGGTGTGACCCAAAAAGCAAAAAAATAAAATAAATAAATAAATAAAAAAATAAAAGGGATGTGCCTGCTGGTGGGTGGAGGGGTGGGGTGGAGGGAGACGGGGATAGGGAGGTTGGCAAGAGGGATACTAGGAACACTGGTGGTAGAGAATGGGCACTGGTGGAGGGATGGGTACTCGATTATTGTATGACTGAAACGTAATCACAAAAGTTTGTAAATCTGTAACAGTATCTCATGGTGATTCATTAAAAAAATTGAAAAAATAAAATTAGAATCCTAAAGCTCATACTCTATACCACTGATGTACCAGAAGGAACACACCACATTGGATGGGATGTAAAGAAGTAGACAACCATTCTCAACTAAAAAATATTAGCATACAAGGCTCAACCTGTAACAACATGTTAGTAATCCCATACAAAGGCCTAATGGCTCCAGGATGAGATACAAAAATCTTTACACTTTATTCTACGTAAACCTTTTTTGATCATTTTAGCAAATTATTCATAACAAGAAATAAAAAATAAATTTATTTATGGCCTGCTATTGGGGCAGGCTTGGGTTGTGGTTGGGAAAATTTGAAATAATGGTAGTGGAAAGGTTTAATGGTGGTAGACTTGGTGTTGGAATACTGAATGCAATAAATTATTGTAAACAACTTTATGAAAATTAAATAAGTAAATAATACTGTTCTAAATAATCTCTAGGTCAAGGCCTGACCCACGTATAAAGTTCACATATAAAGGTTAAAACATTTCCCTAGGGGCTGGAGCAATAGCACAGCGGGTAGGGCGTTTGCCTGGCATGTTGCCGACCTAGGTTCGATTCCCAGCATCCCATATGGTCCCCCAAGCACTGCCAGGAGTGATTCCTGAGTGCAAAGCCAGGAGTAACCCCTGAGCATCATTGGGTGCGACCCAAAAAGCAAAAAAAAAAAAAAAAAAAAAAATATGCCTAGCATAGATTCAACCTGATTTGAATCCAGGCACCATATATGGTCCCCTAAGCACCTAGTGGCCCCTGCCACAGAGCCAGGTGTGATTCCTGAGTTCCTGAGCACAGAGACAAATGTAGCCTCTGAGATTTACGGGAGGTGGCCCCAAAACAAAGAGTAAAATTAAGCATCAACAGGATAAACACAAAGTGCCAAAGAAAATTTAAAAACAAAATAAATGGAAACGAAATGTCTGTCAAATAAAAGGGATATATCTAAGAGAGTTTTAAGAGAAAGTCATGTATAAGGATAGAGATATAAATGATAAATATTTAGGAAAAAGTGTCAACTGAATAATTTAAGTTCCCACCTCAAAAAACAAAAATATCAAATTAACCCAAACAAGCAGAAGGAAACAATAACGAAAATAAAATTTACAACAAACAAAAAAGATTTAGTAGATTAAATGAAAATAAACAAACAAAAAAAAGAGGTAGGAGCAATAATACAGCCCAACTTCATTATAGGCTTGCCAACTTCATAAAAAGCAGCTACAAAAATTTAAGTGGGCCTGACAGTTCAATGGGCAGGAATACATGTTCTGCATGCAGGGGATCTGGGTTTGATCCTTTGACATAGCAGGGTCCCAGACCTCTGCCACGAGTGACCCCAAGTACTGAACAGGGAGATGAGAGGATCAGGAGAGGCCTAAAAACAGAACAAAAAGATAACTGATACCATACTTAATGATTAACTGAGTATTTTGTCAAGTTTGAGAATAAGACAAGGATGGCTAACTCCTCCTATTGAACATAACAACTGAAAAGGAAGAATTACCTTTTTTTTTAGAAATTTAAGAAAATTATAAATGACACAACTATAGACAAAGGAAACCAAAAGGAATCTACGTATTCTAGAAAACACTCCCAGAACAAATTAGTTCAGCAAGGTAAAAGCTTAACAACATCAACATCATTTCTGTATGCCAAAAGTGAACAGAGGGTATTCGAAATTAAAATCACACTAAATTCAATTCAAGAAAATGACATTCTTAAGTATACATAAATCCATTATAATGTGTAAAGAATTTGTGTGCTGAATGGTGAAACACTGATAAAACAAAGATTATCAATAAAAAATGGAAAGATTCATGGACTAGAAGTCTCAACAAGACGTCAATTCTTGGGCTGGAGTGATATCATAGCGGGTAGGGCGTTTGCCTTGCACATGGCTGACCTGGGTTCGATTCCCAGCATCCCATATGGTCCCCCAGGCACTGCCAGGGGTAATTCCTGAGTGCATGAGCCAGGAGTAACTCCTGTGCTTCGCTGGGTGTGACCCAAAAGGCAAAAACAAAAACAAAAAAAAGACGTCAATTCTTCTCCAAACTATTTTACGTTTCAGTGTATTGCTAGAAAAATCCAAAAAACATATTAGTACTCAAACAAAATTGTTCACACATACACACGTAAAAGCAATAAAACTGAAATAGCTAAAATAAATTTGAATAAATTTGAAACAGAAGAAAAAAGTGGAAGGTTATCACTCTAGTCAATGCTAGACTTTCCTATGTAGCTCCTGTAATCAAGAGTGTAATAGTGTGATGCTGCCCATGCGATAAACATGCAGCTCAATGAAATAATGGAGTACCTAGAAAAGGACCCATACAACATGCTCTAAATGAGTTTTGACAAAAACCCCAAAGCAATTCAATTGGCAATCTTTTCAACAAATGGTAATACAGCTATTTAAGAGCTATATGACAAAAATAATAAACCTGAACTTAAACATCACATCTTGCATAAAAGTTAACTGAAAATTAAGTAGAGACATTTAAGTCTCTACTTAATAATTAATAATTATAGTACATTATTAATCATAATGTACTATAGTTTTTAACTAGCTGAATTTCTTCATCTTGATATAAAAAAAATTACCTCAAAAGAGGAAAATTGATAAATAGGATTTCACCGAAATGTGCATTAGCAAGCAATCCAACCCTATTATTGGGATTCTGTAACAGTTCACCACAAAAGCAGATTTCTAAAAACAGTGTTGGCAACTGAGAAATTTTAAGGCTTACAATAAAAATAACATTTAGAGAAATTAGGGTTTTGATAGGTTTATCTCTCCTGCTACATGAATAAACAAATCTCTTCCTGCTGTGATTTTTGCTTCTCTATTCACAAACTCCAATTCCCTCTTCGTAAATATTCCTAATAGAAAAAAATCTCAAAATATACTTTTAATTAAAACTCAGGATTATATACCACAGAACCAACAAAACCGAAAGCAGGAGATCCAAACTGCAACAACCAAACTTGAAAATGTGTCTGTCAAGGAGGCCGGCTGGTAGGAAAAGGGAGGAGGAAAACTGAGGATGTTAGTAGAGAGATGGTGACACTGGTGACGGGATTGATGCTGGAACACTCCATGTCTGAAACTCAACTAAGAAAAACTATAAATCACGTTGCCGTAATTCAAATGTATTTATTGTTTGTTTGGGGGTCACACCCAGTGATGCTCAGGAGTTACTCCTGGCTCTGCACTCAGGAATCACTTCTGGCTCAGAGAAGCATATGGGATAGAACCCAGATCAGCGGAGTGCAAGGAAAGCACTTCATCCACTGTACCATCACTCTGGCCCCAGGACAATTTCTTTTAAAACAACAGTAACAACACTAACTCAGGTGTTAGAAGAAACTGTATACAGAAAGAAATCTACATATATCATTAAGTCTTCACAAATCAGTGACTGGGGAGAAATCTCAAAAACATTTTCCAGTTACCTGATTCCTGTTTGATTTGAATGGTAGGTTTGATACCCGGAGGCAAAGGAGATTGCTGAGGCTGCTGCTGATGAGAGACAGGAGAAGGCTGGGCCACCTGCTGCTGTGTCTGCTGCTGCACTTGTAACTGCTGCTTAGGAGACTGTTGATGCTGTTTAGGAAACTGTGCAAGAATCTGCGTTGGAGCACCAACTAAGCTTTTGGGGGATGGAAGTCTGGTTGATGCCATTTTGATTGCAGATGTGGATACACCTGTAAAATATTGCAAAATAAAACAGCAGACATAATGACAGTTACTCTAGTTGTTATAATAAATAAAACTTTATAAACCAACAAAAACTAATTTATAAATGCCTCATAAATATCAGATATAATACATACTTGATATCTAATTCTAATTATCTAATATCTAATTCTATCTAATTCTCAAACTCTATAAGGGAGGCATCTTGCTCTCATACTGGGGAAAAATAAAAATCAACTCCCTAAGTGAAGAGTTAAAAGATACTATTGGGCAGAAGCAAGAGTAGAGTAGGTAAGGTATTGCTTTGCATGCGGTACCATTTATGGTGCCCCTGAACACTGATTCTTAAGTACAGAGTCGGGCGTAAACTCTGGGCATAGCCATATGTGGCCCCCCAAAAATGACAGGAATGGGAAGAAGGCTAAAGGGCTAGAGCACGTGCTTTGCACTCCAGAGGCTTGGGCTCTACCCTAGGCATCAAAAATTTCTCTGAGAAATGCTAGAGGTGGACCCCAGACAATGAGCTAAGAGTAGCTCTCACCCAAAAAGAAATTTAATTAAAAGATGCGTAAATTTAAGAGCTTACTTCTCTCAGACTGTCTCTCAGACTGTTCATCTGAAAACATAATATAACTCAATACTACAATCAAACTATTAATAACTACAAATGAATAATCCTAACAGAGAATCTGGTACCTAATTTAATATTTTAACTTTTTAAAGACTGCTGCAATAATAAAGAGAAACTGAAGGGCCAAATAAATAGTACAGTGGGTAGCTACAGCTTGTACTACATGTAGCTAACCTGGGTTCAATCATCAACACCCCATATGATCAATCCCCTGAAACCCTCCAGAAGTAATACCTAAGCACAGAATCAGGAGTAAGCTCTGAGCACAGCCAGGTATGCCCCTACCCCCCAGACACACAAAACAATTCAAAATAACATTCAAATTATTAAATATTAAGGGTATTTTATACCTTCCCACACTCAACACCTTGAAAATTACACATTACAGGAAATAATTACTAAAATCACACTGTTGCAAAAATACTCCTGAAGAATTTCAAAGAGGAGAAGAAACCTTGAAAAGTTACATTCTCTGGGTCTAACCTTTCATATTTGTTTAATTATTCCTTAAGAGCCTATACTGATTCCTGCTAGGATGGAATTAAATACTTTATTTAAGGTAAAGCATAGGAATATGTTGGTTCTCTTAAAATTATTTAACCTAGGTTCAGAGAGATGTCTGGAGAATGTGCCTGGCATGCAGATGTTCAATTCCTGATGAAGCAACACTGGGTTACAGTCCTAGTAGCCCGCCCAGCAGCACTAGGTCTTGTACCCTCAATCTGGTCTCCCGTGCACTGACTGGGAGACCCCCAAATACACAAATAAAATTATCTGATCCATTCATAATTTTAGGATTTTAAATTTTGGATGCTAAATGAGAACCACACTTGAACTAGAATGATTGGAGGATTTCATTAGGAAACTGGAGAAGAGGCACCCCATCCAGGACCACAGTCTAAAAAAATAGTGTACAAAAGAGGTGTCTTAGGCTGTACAACTAAATTGGAAACAACATGTAACTTAACACTTCAACAAGTTGAAGTGGCTTGATGCTGGAAAATAAAGAGGACTAACAGAGTAGTCCGTAATTCATGGGTCCACAAAAGTATAAAAAGAAAATTTCTATCAGCAAAAAGAAAATATAATAACAATAGGACTTATCTGAGAAATAAATGGGATACAAAGAAGTTACACTATACTAAACAAAAGTCATGAAGTGAATGACAGCATATATTTCTCTCATATAAATACACAAAACAAATTAAAAGAGAGGGGCTGGAGCAATAGCACAGTGGGTAGGGTGTTTGCCTTGCAAGCGGCCCACCCAGGTTCAATTCCCAGCATCCCATATGGTCCCGTGAGCACTGCCAGGAGTAACTGCTAAGTAAAGAGCCAGCCCTGAGCATTGCCGGGTGTGACGCAAGAAGCAAAAGAGAGAGAGAGAGAGAGAGAGAGAGAGAGAGAGAGAGAGAGGAAGGAAGGAAGGAAGGAAGGAAGGAAGGAAGGAAGGAAGGTAGGTCCAATCAATTTAAGCCAAATTTAATACTGAGCAAATTATACAATACATACTACAAACTCTTTCCTCTGATCCCTATCTTATATGTATGTGCGTGGATGCACACTGTCAGAAACTGAAGTCAGAAGCTTACACATGCAAGGCAAGCGCTCTGTCACTGAGCCACATTTCGAGCACCCCTAGTCCTATCTTAAGATTTAACTATAAAGGGAGTATTTCTGATCACGTTCTATTTGCCACTAATATAGAAGAAACAAGGACACGAATAAGCACTAAACTGATATAAAATAACAAGAACTAAAGTTTCCATATTTCTCCTTCTGCTATTAAGTAGCTGTCCATCAGTTCAACCTCTCTCTCTCATCATTCAGCACTACAGAAAAACTTACAGGAAATGTAAAAAGGGCAGATGGCAAGTCCTTGAAATCATTCTCTTTCCTCTACTTCTTATCATTAGACAACTTACTCTTATAAGTTTTAATGTTTCTTAGATTAAGAACTTATAGTGGGGCTGGAGCGATAATGCAGAGGGTAGCATGTTTGCCTTGCATGCGGTCGACCCGGGTTCGATCCGCGGCATCCCATATGGTCCCCTGAGCACCGCCAGGAGTAATTCCTGAGTGCAGAGCCAGGAGTAACCCCTGAACATTGCAGCCAAAAAAAAAAAACTTATAGTAGAACGTTTTAAACTTTTCATTAGTAAATTTAACCACGCTAACACATGTGTATCTTATTTTAAATTTCTTTTTAAGAATATTTAGCCTACATTTGGTAACTGGCAATTGCTTGTGACTAGGCACTATCCAACAGAAACCCTGAGATAAGCTTATTAAAGCAAAAGGAGCAATCCAACTACTAGTGTCCTTCTCAAAATAGAGGAGAGAGTGGTACTGATCTAACTATGGAGACCATTTAACTGTGGACACAAGGCAAAAACAAACAAACAGAGAAGTTTCCTTTAAAATTCCCACTCACTACAGGAACAGAATTACCTGAATCACTGCACCACTCACCTTGTGCTACTGTGGACATGACCACGGATGGTGTGGAAGATACGACAGCTGTGACTGCAACTGTATTGGGAATAGGTGATGGTGTAGAACTGCTGCTGCCACTGCTGCAACTACTGACCAAAGAGGACTGTGAAGCAGTTATAACCACTGGTGGCTTCTGGGTTGTGGAAGCAATGACTGATGTTGGTACAAGCTTAGTAACTGCTGCATAGTTATGGGATTTGGAGAGAATGTTGGGCACGAAGGTTGAGCTTGGTGATGTGGTCACTATAATAACCTAGGGAAGAAAAAATAGGTTATTTACATGTAACTACTCGCCAGGGATATTTCAGGACTAACAACTTCATAGATCATTCAAAATTAGCTTATAAAACATGAAAAAAACAATTTGCAAAGAGGAATACACAACTGAGAATACATGTAAACATTTTTTTACTTGTAATCATCAAAACCAATGTAAAAGAAATTATTTTCCAATCAACTATCTTTAAAGATATTATTCAACACTGAACAAGGTTTAGTGAAGTAATAAGCATTTCAATATACTGCCTAGGGAGTATAACATGGCACGATTTTTCTACAAAGTAATATGGATAATTAATCATTTATAAATATTTGTTGAGCATCTACTATGTGCCAGGCATGGTTCTAGATGCTGGGGAATCTATGAACAAAGCAGAGTTCATATTTTCAAGGAGTCATCTTCTAGCAGAAAAGAGAAACAATAAATTAAAAAAAATAAACCATGTGAAGATAAATGGAAGAGACAATAAAGCAAGGAAGGAAATAAAGGATAATGGGAAAACTAAATGATTTTTTTATATAGTACTCAATGAAGAGCTCTGACAAGACACAACTTGAACAGGAACTAGAAGTAGATGTGTGAACGGTGTTGCTACCGAGATCAAGAGCATCCAGTGGCACAAAGAGCAACAAATACAAACAAGCGTCTACTTCTGAGGTAGAAACAAGCCTGGTATGTTCAAGGAACTGCTAAGATCTAACGAGCATGATTACAATGATAACGGTTGTAAGAGACAGATTCAGCAGAGCAATGGAGGATTAGAAGACATAAGATCATATTGATAGTATATACGACCCTTGCTATAATACGATGAAAAGGGCACTTTCTCTCTATGCCATTTATCACAAAGCTTCATTGCTATTCCTCCAGGAATTCAAAGCTCAAGTTTAACCAAGAGAAAAACATCAGACAAATTCCAATAGTGGGACATCCTACAAAATACATGACTAGTTAGTTCTCCTCAGAACTGGCAAGGTCATCAAAGACAAATAAAGTCTGAGAAACTTTCATGGTCAAGGGGAGCATAATCAGACATGACAATAATATAAACTGGTATCCTAGAACAGAAAAGACAATAGTAAATTCTGAAGAAGTTAGAGTATATCATGAACTTTAGTTATTAGTACTGCTTCACTAACTGATTCATGTATTTTTTTAAATTTTTTAATAATAATGTCAATAATAATGTTAAAATGTCAATAAGGGGAAACTCAATACAGAGTATTTCATCAACTCTGTAATACTATCAATTGTTTTTATAAATCTAACATTCTTCTATAAATCTGAAATCTAGATAAAATATTTTTTAAAAAGCATTACTTTATCAAAGTAGGTGAAAAGCATAACAGGGCCCAGAGTGTAAAACAGGAAGAGCTCTCACAGCAAACCAAGCAGAGACAATAGTGACCAAAAAAAAAATTCAGTAGGCAGGAAAAAGAGAATGCACTAAACGTATTCAAAAGTAAAACCACAAGGATTTGTTCAGAGGTTGATACAAAGAATGGGGCGGTTGGGGGGAATCCCACCCCAAACAGTGAACGAAACCTTCACGTTAGCCAGTATGGCTAAAAAACTGAAGATTAAGGTCAAAGAAGTTCAGAGAGAGGAGAGCAGGATGAAGCGAAGGTGGGATAGATCTTTAATACGAAAGCCAGGATAGCCACAAAAAAAAAAAGAGAGAGGAAAAAAGAGGGGGATTATAAAAGAAAGCAAAGCCAAATCCAATCTGTAAGCTAAAGTAGAAACTTTAGATTCTATATTAAGTAGAAAGTCATGTGAGAATTAAAATTAGAGAAAGAACAAAATCTGGCTTACATTTTAAAAGATCACTCTAGCTTCTTATGTGGTAAGAGGCGTGACTATAAAGAGTGAGAGCAGTAAACAAACTATTGCTGCAAACAGGTAAGAAATGACAACGCTGCCCTGGATTAGAGTGTTAGTAGGGAAATAAAAGAAGAGATCAGATGCAGGTTATTTTGAGAAATAAGAGGACTCGGTATATGGAAATAAGAAAAGGACAGAAGCAAATCCTAACGCGAATGCGCACTAATTTGATTCTCTGAACGATCCTATGCCACAAATACTATTATCCCCATTTTATAGCTGGAAACAAAATATCATTTCTAAATCTGATGTAATTTTGATCTGGGGTGAGTATAATAAGAGATGAGTATTTTTCCCCCCTCTTTCAACAAAATTACCTATACCTACATAGAACAGGATATATTTTGAAAAGAATCTAAATTTAGGGGAGAAATTTTTTTTTCTACTTTTGCATCAATCCTAAAAGCCTGAAGTTAAATAAGCTAGTCAAAATTTATTGACTATGCCTGTATTCGGTACCTATGTCTCAAAGAAGTTTTGACAATATCACTGCTATAATAAATTTTCAGTATTATAAAAAATTAGAAACTGTAAGACCATGTTCATGACTTTAAGAAGTTTAATTATTTGAGAAGTCAAGAGGGAGAAACAAGCCTTGACCAGCAAATGCATCAATAGACTTGACAGCAGATTTCTATTTATGATAAAGGAAATATCTATATGGCACTGACGAAAGAAAGAAAAAAAGAAAGAAAGAGAGAGAGAAAGAAAGAGAGAGAGAGAAAAAAAGAAAGAGAAAAAGAAAAAGAAAACCAACCACCATATACACCAAGTAGACCAATTAGGTAAAAAGACCAGAAATCGAAGGCAAATGAAACAGTGCTTAGATCCTGTTTCTGCCACTGACTAATGGCAGGCCCCAAAACAAACTAAAATCCCTCCGAGGAATTTATTTTTATCTATAAAATGGGGATAATAATATCTACCTTGCAAACCATTACAAGAATTAAATGAGAATGATGTGAAGCATCTAACAGTGCTAGGCACATAGCAGGTGGTCAATATACGTTGGTCAATAAATGGTACTGATTAGTAGCTGATTATTACCACTTAATAAATGTTTAAAGGCTTCCACAAAGCCTTTATAATGAAACCAGTCTATAAATATATTTTAGTGCACTATTTTAGTTCATTTTATTTTAAAAAAAGTCATTTTTTCCAAATTCTGATATTTGAGATTTCAAGGAACTCACAGCTATTCCATAGCCAAATCACTTAGATTGGTAGTTAGGTTTCTCATGTGCCAATTCCAAACTAACAATAGTAGCTTTCTGGAGCACAGTATTTACAAGGACTCTGCAGTGCAGATGAGGACTCACTAAGGCTTGGTAGGAAAGTATCCCACAGTTAATAAACCATGTCTGTCATGGGTTACAGAAGGGAAGTCTGTGTTGAGTATTTGCCATTTCAGTATTAAGCGTGCATATTGATGTCTCACATTCAGACAACAAAATTTCAGTGAAATAAAGACAGGGTATTTAAAAGCATGTCTTAGGCTTAAGATACAAATGATATATTTTTGAAATTTCAGTCCACAAGTTTGACTTTTCATCTGAAAAGATTATCCATAATTAGAGATCCACCTTGAAGAAAATTTACTTGTACTTTAAAGTAACTTATTACAACAGGGCAAATAAAGGGATTTTAAAACCAAGTGAACCAAACAGTGTTTATTCAGGCCATAATTCAAATTACTGACCTTCTAGCACTCACAAAAACGCCTTAAGAGTGCTGGGACTTGCACCCTAAGGATAAAATGAAAAATATCAATCAAGCACATGAAGCATAAAGCTATATTCTGTTGCTCTGTTTATATAAGTGCTGTACCAATGTTATACGTAAAATGAAGGCACCACATTAACACAGGTGGAAATTTTTATACCCTGAAAATATATGACCTACTTGAATTTGAATCAACAGCACTAACTCATAAATAATCACACTTAATGTAAACATCACTTTACCTCAAATAGTTATTATTAAGTTGACTTACAAAGAATTTAGAGAAACCCTAGTTGAATGCAACAGCCTTACAGATATCTTCTGAAAAATTCAATTACCCAGCACATGGAAAATAAAAAGCAAACAAAAATCCCACAGAATTATCTATTGGTCCTACCCATACTCAGCTGGTCCAAAAAACAATAAAGCTGAGTACACACTAAGTAAAAGATTAGTATATTTTACATGTAGAACATCATAGATAATAAAAGTTGTGAAATAAATGAGTTTTATTTTTATTTTAAGTGAATTTTGCTTTCTGCTTTTTAAAACACAGAAGAACAAATTTAAAGCTCTGCGCTTACAATCTCAAGGTAAACGGTTCATACATGACTATGAAAATATATAGTCTCATACCAAGAATGACAAGCTTTACAACCTCAACCATCTATCTGCAAGTGAAGCAGAAGAAAAAAGCAAAAATATTGATAAAGCCAATGAATTAAACGAGACCACCAACTTCAGTTCATTTTTTCTTTTTTCGTTTCTGGGGCCACACCCAGCAGTACTCAGGGGACCATATGTGATGCTGGGGATTAAATCAGGGTCAGTCACATGCCTTCTATACTCAGTCTCTGGCCCCAGGAATTTTTATAAAAATCTAGTAAGAAATTTTGAAAAGAGGATAATGTTAGGTGACATTTCTTGAGCACTTATCATACGCATGGAATAAACACTTTCCATAAATCACCTCTTCTGATTATCCTGATTAACTCTGGGAAATAAATTCTATTATAATCTGTTTTATTTGGAAATGTACGGTCTATGAAGATGTCAAAGTCAGTACTGGAACCAAATAATTTTATTAATTGATTCATTCATTCAATAAATATTAAATAGCACCTTACTATATTCCAACCACTGTTCTTAACACTAGGGAATACAAAGATGAAAATGACAAAATTTCTGCTCTTAGCAAGTTGGCAGTATAGGAGGGAAAGAAGAAAGAAATATGCAATGTGGTATTAATTGAGTTATAAGAAAAAAATAAAACAGGAGATGAATGAGAGGTAGGTACTCTTTTACCGTAACTTTGCTACAATGCAAACAACAAACACTGTCCTCCCGTTGCTCATCGATTTTGCTCAAGCGGGCCCAGTAATGTCTCCATTGTGAGACTTGTTGTTACTGTGTTTGGCATATCGAATACGTCACGGGTAGCTTGCCAGGCTTTGCCGTGCGGGCAATACTCTCGGTAGCTTGCCGAGTTCTCCAAGAGGAACAGAAGAATCGAACCCGGCTCGGCCAGGCTGGTTGCACGCAAGGCAAACACCCTACCGCTGTGCTATCGCTCCAATATTTCTCAAATATCAAATTAAAAGAGTCGATGAGAAATAAGGAAAAGAGAAAAAGTTACTAATAAAGTAAGCTCTTGCAGAGAAAGCAGCTAAAAAATTACAAGGAGGGCTAGACAATAGAGCAGCAGATAAAGAAGGCACTTGCTGGGAACCACATATGGAGAGATCCCGGAGTGCAGAGCCAAGAGTAAGCCATGCGCACAGCTGTGCCCACCCCTCCCCACAAAAAAAAAAAAAAAAGATTACAATAAGCAGACTTAAAGAACTTAAGAGAGCACAGCATGCTGATAGTACCTATAAAATGACTAGCCAAAAAAAAAAAAATCAAACTATGTTATGTGAAAATATAAGGGTTTTTTGTTTTGTTGTTGTTTTTTGGTTCGGTTGGTTTGAGGTGTTTGTTTTGTTTCCAGTTTAGTGGACATAACTGATGGTGCTCGGGACTTAATCCTGGCTCTGTTCTCAGAGATTACTCCTGGTTGTGCTTTGGGAACTGTATGTTGATGCCAGGGATCAGACCTGAGTATCCACATGCAAAGTAAGCGTCTTACCTAGTGTACTAGCTCTCTGGCATGAAATATATGTGTTAGACCTATCTTATGATGTATGAAAAGCATTATTCAAGGGCTGAGGAGATAACTCAAAGGACCAAGCACCTTCTTTACATATGAGAGCCCCAGATTCAACCCATGGCACCATGTGTTTCCATGAACACCACCAGGCGCAACTCTGAAGTAGAACTTGAATGTCAAACCAACCTCTCCTTTCAGGAAAATGTACTATTCAGAGGGTGTGTATTATTCGAAGAGAGTACTACAGATAAGGTGCTTGCTGTCACATGTCTGATACAAATTCAATCCCTGGCACCTCATATGATACCTTGAGGATCATTAGCAATAAACCCTGAGCACAGAGTCAGGATTAAGCCATGAGCAAAGCTGGATGGGTATATACCCAATCCCCCCAAAATTAAGTATTATTCAGAAAGATTATCTTGAAGTCACCAAATACAAATGCAAAACCTGTGGCCAGGCACTTGCCTTATACACAGCTGACCCAGGTTTGATCCCAGGCACCACATCTGGTCCCCTGAGATTACTAGGAGTGATCCCTGAGCACCATCAGATGTGGCCCCAAAACCGATAAACAAAAGTCAAAACTATGTTCAGTTAAACACTTAAAAAGGCACCCAAAGGGTGAGTTACAATTATATGTTCAATTCATTTATTTGAAAAAGCTCACTTTCAGTAACAAATGAATACAGCACTGCTTTCCCAATGCAAATGGGGTTATAATATATATACTTAATTAAATCACCACGAGATACAGAGTTGTTTACGACTGGGCTTCAGTCACACAATGTTTCAACACCTATCCCACTACCAGTGTAGATTTCCCACCACCAATGTCCCCAGTTTCCCTCCCACCCCCACCCCCAACCCTTGCCCCATCCCAGTCTGCCTCTACAATAGACACTTTTCTTCTTTCTCTTTCTTTTTTGGCATTAAGGTTTGCAACACAGGTAAGGCAGCTAGATTTATTATTATTATTTTCTTCCAGACCTTATTTGAAAATATTCAATCTCATTTAATCCTCACAATAATCTTTTCAGATTGGCATTTCTGGGCTGGAGAGATGGTACAAGATTTAAGATGCTTGCTTTGCAAACAGCCACGCCCAGTTCAAATCCTGGGCAGCATATACAGTTCCTGGAATGCCACCAGGATTTATAACTATGCACAAAACCAGGAGTAAATCCTGAATACAGGAGATACGGCCCCAAAACAAAATAAAGGGGGAAAAAAGGTTGGCAAAACTGTTAGCCCACAGATGGGTAAAGAGAAAAACAAATCTATCTCCACTACACTCTGAAGAATTATAGTTCCAACAGAGACCTCATTGACTGGGGGGGGGGGGGACCCGTTTTTGATTGTAACACTATACCATAAGGGCCCTCCCCAGAACAAAAACAGATTTACAAAATAGTCTTACATCAACTATGATCACTTGATAATAAAGAGAACAGTAGCTTTTATTTCATTATGTAATAAGATCTTTCCAAGAAACCCAAGGAATTTCTTTAAATAAAAGTTCTTTAAATAAAAATTATCATGGCGTGCTGGAGCACATATTTTGCCTACAGAAGCCCTGGGTTCAATCCCTGAGCACTAAGCCAGGAGAAGCCCCCAAGTTCCACTGGATAACAGCCCCCAAGACAAAAAAAAAACAAAAATTATGGGCCTGAAGACTTAATGTTAAACAAGGATCTTTAATACAAGAATTTACCTCTACTCCTGCCCCCAAATCCAAATTTGTATGGGGAGTTGGGATTATTTTAAAGGGAAAGAAGTATAAAAATTCTTAAATTCAAAATAAGAAGAATACAAATTAAAGTTTTAGGAAACTGGAAAACAGACAGTAGTAATCAACCAGCACAGTCAAGAAAGTAAAAACACAGATGGCAAAAAAGAACAGAAAACACGACCATCAGAGAGCCCCAGAGAGAAAAAATCCAAGGGAAAAGTAATTCAGAGAACTAAATACTTGTGAAGTGAGAGTCAAAGTAGGACAAGAGAAAGGAAAACCATTTAAGAACTATTCAGACTCTCATTATCTTCCCCCATGAAGGATGACTTCAAATTTAATCTCTGAGAGAAACTGAATCGAAAGGAATCTGATGATATCAGATTGAGAATTCTGAATGCTACTCTGAAAACAGAGAGATTAAGGAAAGTTGATAAACTGAATGGTGAGACTATCCAGTCCTCCCCCTCAACTTATTTCTAAAGTACTGGGAAAATAAGTTCTTAGGCAAAGGATAGAGATTCTTCTCAGAGAGTTCTACTGCATGTGACAACTCCTAAACGTAGAGGAGGATGGGTAGTGTGTGTCTCTCAACCAAACAATCCAGTCAGGTCAACCACAGAAAGTCACCAATCAACATGACCCAATGCACAGAGAGCTTTCTGTCAGCCTTTTAGTGGCCATTTTCATATATAAGCAGACAGAAGGCATTTTAAGGAAACACCGAAATGAAGGAGACATAAACAAAGAGCTTCCAAAGAACTCACAGGAACAAAAGAAACCATTTAAAAATAAATCATAAATATCAGGAAAACATGATTTTATATATATAAAAAAAAGCAGGGTGCTATTTTAAAGAAAACTTTAGAGAATAAGAAAGTAGAAATAAGAAAGTGTCTAAAAATTTAAGATCAAAACTAATTCTATAGTAGTAGAGAAAAAAATTATTTTTATATTTACTATGTACTAGGCTTTATTCTAATTTTGCTTATTTATATTCAGTGTAAAATAGATACACTTTCTCTATTTTCCAAATGAGAAAGTTCCTGTCCAGAATTTTTTTTTTTTTGGGCTTTTTGGATCACACCCAGTGATGCTCAGAAATTACTTCTGGCAGTGCTCAGGGGACCGCACGGGATGCCTGGCTCATGCACTCAGGAATTACTCCTGGTGGTGCTCGGGGGACCATGTGGGATGCTGGGAATGGAACCCGGGTCGGCTGTGTGCAAGGCAAACGCCCTAATCACTACACTATCGCTCCAGCCCCCATGTACAGAATTTATCTTTCCTATAGTCACACAGTAACTGGAAAAACTAGGGTGGGAATCCACAGAGCCTATTTTCAAAATTCAGAATTTTAAATATTACGTTATATGGGGACAGATAGAGAATACAGTGAAAAGGGGAACTGCCTAGCATGTGGCCAACCAGGTTTGATTCCCGTCACTCCATATGTCTCCCAGACCCTTCAGGAGTGATCCCTGAGCACCAAAGCCAGGAGTAAATGCTGAGCACCACAGGTGTTCCTCAAAAACCAAAATAAATAAATAAACACTATAGAAAAAAGAAAACACAAATTTAAAAAATGGATATAATAAAAGGTTCAAAAACCAAAATCAATAACCTGAATAATAGGTGATTCCAAAAGGCAAGACAGAAAAAAGTCAAATAATTCAAGAAATTTTTCAGAATTGAAAGAAATGACAGTAGAATGAAAGGGGTCATCAAATATGCAATTTAACGGATAAAATCAAGACTCCCCACTCAGCAAGGAAAATTACCTTGACATTTCAGAATTCTGAGAGTTACTAACAGTTCTCAAAAAGAAAACAGCATCTGAAGTGAATATGGCACTCAGCTTCTCAAATGCAATACTGGAACTCAGAAACTCAGTACCTTAAAATTTCCAGGGACAATGACTTCTAACCTAGAATATTTTATTTAAACGAAAACGGGAACATAGCCCATCAAAAAATGTAGTTTTTTTACCTACCCTTCCCCCAAGAAGCTAGTAGAGAATGTGCTCCAGCAAATGAGTAAATAAAATCAAGAAGTTGGAAGATCAAAATGATGACAATGAGATCAAAAAAACACAGATATGCAACAAGTTTTGATTGCCACCAGCACACAGATTAGTACTGGGAGTTAGAGGATTCTAATAACATAAAATTGACAGAATGCTGTTGATTTGAACATACTGAAAGAAAAGTTTAAAGATGAATTAATGCCAGGATACAAATTAGAAAAAAATTAAGACAATTATTCAGTGAACCATATCCTTCCATTTCTTCTGTGAAACAATAGAAAATTACTATAGCAAAGTAAAAACTGAGTAAACTTATCTAAATAGAGGTTTAACGTTTATTTTATATTTACAATTTCTCCCCAATTATAACATAGAACAAAAGTCTGAGAAGTAGATCTGTGTTCTTTTGAAAGGCAAGGCTTCTGAGCCTCACCTACTAAAGGCAAAATAATAGTTATTCCCAAAGTTTTCTGTGTACAGTTGAAGAGATGTGAACATTCCCAGCATTATGCCAAGCACATAGTAAGCACTCACTACATTTTTATTAGATCTGAATCATAATGATTAAACGAGAAAAAAAACAGCAAGTGGCAGGCAGGGACTCCCTCTATCACATACCTTCTGTGTTGTTGTGTTTGTTGTCTGTGTTGATGGTTTGGTGAAGGTTATTTTCACAGGAGACATGTGGGGTGGTAAGGAGTTGGCAATACTCTGCATGATGTTGCTCATCTTGGGACTGCCACTCACAGGCACAGTGATCGTCTTTGAGACGGGAACAACAGCCTTTGGAACTTCCTTTAAGACAACAGGGGAGGAACTAGAAGAGTTTGTTCTCCTTCGTTTTCTGGGTTTTTCATCTTCATCTGAACAGCTAACACCTGAAAACCAATGACAATATTGCTATATTTATACCACTCTAACCTTGCATTTGCTACCTTATTTTAAAAATCTTTGTGTCATCAGCCACATTGCACCTCAGCCTACACCAATCCTATCTTCAGAAGTTATCTCTTAATGCCTTCTTTTCTTTCATTAACGTAACAGCCAGTCATGCCTTCTTACCTCCTGCCTCTTTTTCAGTAACAACTTCTTAAAAGGCATCCATACGTCTAATCTTTCCATTTCTATTTTACCCACCACCCAATAATCAGTTATAAAATCACACACATATAGTCATGCCAATACCCTGCCTCACATCTTTTCGTAGTTAGCTCCCTATGCGAGGCAGCATTACGTCATTATCCCGTATCACACAGGTATACAATACACTGTTCCATCCAACCCTGTATGCCTCATACAGGTCTATTCCCTGTTCTCCAGAGTCATTAATCACATTCTATCCATCCGGACTCCCCACGTACTGTTATTCTTTGAGGAATACTTCCTCCCATTAAAAACTACTTCGTTATTCTGCAATTATCATCCTGAAAGATTCTACCTCTTCAATAAAGGTTTCCTTCATCCTCTAAGCAAAGATAATTCATACCTCCTCTGAGCTTATTAAACACTGTGTTCATTCTCTTCAGTATCACTTACCCCATGACAATGAGACTGTAGCTCTAAGCTACAGTCTCCCGTTATTAAGGCTGTTTCCCAAGGGCAATAATTACTGTCTTCTTACTGTGTTTGTCCTCTGGTACCAAGCGCTTCATGTACAAAGTTAGGGGAATGAACGATTATAACCCAAACTAATGTTGTATGTGTAACTTCTGAGAGTAAAGCAACAAATTTCCTATACTTCAAACCATTATGTAATACTTCAGGCTCACTTTCAATGTTTTTTATAAGTCAGTAAATGAATCTCTTTTAGTTACTTTAAAAGACCACCTAGCCGAATCTATAGGAATCAGGTAGAAATTAGTTGCAGAGTCTTAGTTTTTTTCTTTATGTATCCATTTTCTGATCTATTTGAATCAGCTTTTTAAAAATGAAGTGACAAGCATAAAACTTAGCAAAACAGGAAATTTCTACAGAGCAGAGATTTTAAAAGTATACAGCATGACTCATGGAATTGAGAATAAAATATATCTCCCTCACATATTCAGCTTTTAGATCCTAATTTAGATTCTAATTTAAATAAGACTGATGACCGAAAATCATCCTTGTCTAAAACAACAAACTCCATCACTAAGGTTGCAAAGATAACAAGTTTATAACTGTACTGAAAAATATTAAAAATCAAATATTAATATTCTCTAGCTGATATCAAAAGCAAAACAATACAGTCATATTAGACCTAAAAAAAAAAAACAAAGAAAAGAAACTGAACTGGACACCAAGAGTAGATTTCACATGCTTTTTCGTCTCGCCGGCCAACATGCCGTCAAGACTGAGGAAGACCCGAAAAATCAGGGGCCACATGAGCCACGGCCACGGCTGCATCGGCAAGCACCGGAAGCACCCTGGAGGTCAGGATAACACTGGTGGCATGCATCACCACAGGATCAACTTTGACAAATACCATCCAGGTTACTTTGGGAAAGTGGGTATTGAGACATTATCACTTAAAGCTTCAGCCCAACTATCAATCTTGACAAACTGTGAACCTTGGTCAGTGAGCAGACACGGGTTAATGCTGCCAAAAACAAGACTGGAGCAGCTCCTATCATTGATGTGGTGCGATCAGGCTACTACAAAGTTCTCGGGAAGGGAAAGCTCCCGAAGCAGCCTGTCATCGTGAAAGACAAATTCTTCAGCAGAAGAGCTGAGAAGATTAAGAAAGTGGGAGGGGCCTGTTCTGGTAGCTTGAAGTCACCTAAAAGAAGGATCATTGAATGCTACACTGCTTTTCAAAAAAAAAAAAAAAAGAGTAGATTTCACAGTGTAGAATCAGAGGTTAAGAACTGCAAATAAACTTCAAAAAGTTAGTCAACTAGGTATACAGAAGATGAACTACTAAGAACGCTTCACTGAATCTAACAGAAGATATACTGTGTAAAATATTTAAGAAAACATTCATAAGATTACAATTAGTAGAGGAAGCAGCGAATAAATCAAAATAAGCACAATTCCTTCCATTTCTGTTCACATTTCTAATACATGATAAAATAAGTGAAAATTTGAAGGACAGTACTGTTCAAGGAAAATTTCCCAGGGGAAAAAAAGAAGTAATTTCTCAAACCCCAGAACTGATTAAAAAGCAATATATACCTAATCACATGTAAAGAAAGGATTTCTTTAGAACCTTCAAAAGCTAACCACTACTAATAGCCAGTGAACCAATGATTTAATCAGGTGAGGCAAATCTAATCAGAGCCAAAAAACTTCAGCATTTAGCCAAGATGGCCCTGAAAACACTGAGAATATCACTTACTTTTGACATAAACAGTACTTCCACTTGGTAAGACAACTACATTGGAGGCAGGACTGGCAGGTCTTGGAGACTTAACCGTTGCTATGCTGCCACTTGGAACAGGGGTAGAGGTTGGGGTTGACGTGGTACTTGTGTAGGAATAGCAAACCACTACTGAAGGAACGATAAAAAAGTTTGCTGTTAACTTTCACCAAAACTGTCCACGCATACAGAAAAATTATTTTACTGCAGACCAATTTTTGTTTTGTTTTGGGGCCATACCCAGTGATGCTCAGGGACTACTCCCAGTTTATTGTTTGGAGGTCACTCCCAGTGGTGGTCGGGGACCATGAGGTGCCAGGGCTTGAACCTGGGACTCAGCATGCAAACTATGCACTTGAGCCCTTTGAGCTATCTCCCTGGCCTACTGAAGACCAATTTTAACATTATCACATAACCAGAAACTAGAGGCCTGTACTAGGTCCACAGATTAAACATTATTAATAAATATTCCTGAAAATCATCACTTAATTGGGTTTTCCCCAAAATTTTTAACAGCTGTATACAGGTGACATTGCCAAAGGAGCAATTACAAAGAAATCAAGCCTAAAAACATACTGAGAAAAATGAAAGTCATTTTTCATTAGTAACAGCAGTTGGACAACAAATAAACTTACATATCTTTTTGATGGTAACAACACTAGTGATGGAATGGGGGATAATTTTTCGCTAACCACAGAGATTCCAACTGGTGACTGGAGAGAACCAAGGCAAGACCCCTTTATTATAAATTAACTCATTAGTCACCAGCCATCCAAGCACTACAAAAATAACTCAACCAAAGTAAAGACAACATCATATTTCAAAGATGGAGTAACAAGATGCCATGAGGCTACTAGCATCATTTTTTACTGAATTCCATAAACTATGCCAAATTCTTTGCATATATAATCACTAATTCTCACAATATCACATCCACATTTTAAACATGAACAACTAAATTCACAGTTTTTCACAGAAGCTAAGAGACTTGCTGGACGTCACAGAGCAATAGGAAATGGCAAACTAGATTTCAGGCACAGATCCTGACTACTGAAAATCCATATTCTTCCCACTCTATCAGAAAACTGACGGATAGAAATGGTAAAAATGAGAAGGAAAATGCCACTGTCACAATAAACAAAACCTCAGTGGAGAATAAATATATACACTGAAACCTCTATCTCAAAATACTGCTTCCTGTGGTCTAAAACAAACCCTAGCATGCATAATTAAAGAGTACCTCACTGTGAGGAGAGCCCACTGATAGGCGAGAAAAGACAATCCCCTTGAGAGTGGAGCCTGACAACTGCATTATTTTCTATCATTTTTATGTAACATCAAACTAAGCTATTACAGTCCATCCAAAAAACGTGCTCAAATTTAAAATTACTCTTTGGTAGTCTCAGGAGAATTCAAGAATTCTTAAACCATGGGTCAATTAGTACAATAAATTAAAAAAAACCTCTCCATCTGCCAAGCAATCCCTAAAGAATTCAGGACATTGACTAGAGAGGAAGCATATGCCACAGATTCCAGAAGATAGAGAGCTTTATTTCCTAAAGCACCAGTTCAGCGTCTTTCTCCCATAGCTACGTGGCTTCTGTCCCCTTATTTTCCAAGTCCCCCACAAAGGCGTCCGTCCACTTCGAAGATAAACTGATGTCAAAAATTCATTCCACAAGGGTCTTTTACAAATTTGTGATTACTGTACTTCACTCTTGGAACAAAAGGAAGATACCATTTAGGCTGAGCCTAAAATATGAGTTGGTCATTGTTATTTTGCAAGTTCTGAACTCTTAAAAAAATATATAAAATACAAGGTAACTTAAGAATCCGGGAAGAGTATTTTTTTCACACAAGAGTATTTTCCTACTCACCTTCCTTGCTTCCTGTTTCTGCAGGCACTGGAAGAGATGCATTGTGCTGGATAGCTGCATTGGCAACAGCATTAGCTGTTACAGTGAAGGCAGTTTGGGGAACCAGCCGGGGCATCAGTGGCACCAATCGGCGACCTTCAATGGACCATTCTGAGGAGCTATTAGGTCCAGACATACTAAACAAAAAAGAAAATGCTGCTACAAGGGTTCTCAACCACTGAAAATGAATCAAATATATTTTATAAAATACATATAACTTTTTAATCATAAAAGCATTCTTAGTATACAGAAGAGGTTTTATTTTAAGCAAGCAAGATCAAAATGATGGATAATTAAAAGTCAGGAAGATCACATACACTTAGGTTCTTACATTAAGGTTCATATGCTTATTAGATTATCATCTGAATCTTGTAAGGAAGATAATTGAAATTTGTTTCTATGCTTTCTATGTAAAAACCAACACACAATCCATTTGTTTAAATTCGGTGTTATTGATAATGAAACCAATAATTATACTTATAGGACCCAATTTTGTTGCCAAAGAAGAAAGAGGGGCCAGAGTGGATGTACAGTGGATAGGGTGCCTGCCTTGCAAGTGGCCAATCCAGGTTCAACCCTCGGCACACCATATGCTCCCCCGAGCATGACCAGGAGTGATCTCTGAGCTCAGAGCCAGGGGTAACCCCTGAGCACTGCCGGTGTAGCCCCAAAACAAAACCAAAGGAAAAAAAAAGGTAAAGAAGTACTCAAAGTTTTAAAAATCAGGTTTTCTGAAATAATTAAGTTTGGAATTCATTGAACATTATCTAATAACATGATCTAACTGCCTGCATGGCCAGAAGTTCTAAGGCTTTCAAACAAGGGAAACTGAGGCAGTAAACGAGGGAGACTAGGTAGGAGAGACAGAAAAAAACTGAACAGATCACTTCATGTGTCATTAACATGTGTTACATCATCCTTCCTGTAAATAAAGATCAAATACAAGGACAATGGAAGAAATGTGCCACTCTATATTTATACTACTTTCTACTCTTAAGGATTTGAATCTACTCTTCTCCTAAGCAGATACTATTCTGTTTTGCTACTTTAAAGTTAAGCTAATGTATCTCAGAAATCCAGAGGATGATATATGGAGGGGCTACTTCTCTTGACTTGGCTTCACAAAAATAAGTGTATCGCTCTCTCCTCCGGACCAATGATAAACACTGATAAGGTTTAAAATTCAGCCAGAAGCAGGGTCTGGGATGTCGCTCAGTGGTGGAACAAAAGCATAATGGAGACTTGGGCTGGGTCCAAGACAGTTCCTCTCCCATTCCTCTCTCCCCTCTCCCCAAACATACACGAAAGACCCAGAATCAATTTATTCACAAAATCAGAAATATTTCTGAACATTTTCCAAAGGCCGTAATTCTAAAACTAAACCTAGAGTTTGAGACTTTGTATCTTTGGAGGTTGGCTGACTTTTCAGATTTAGTAAACAGATGTGAGTCCTTTTTAATAGACGATGAACTAATGTTAATGATGGTAATAATAGTTAACATCAATTAGGCATCCACTATATATCAAGCATTGTAGGTCTAATAACTCACTACTGTCTTAACAATCATATGAAATTGGTAAAATCGACTCCAATTTATAGATGGGGAAAACTGAGTGACTGAGGGTCACTAATTTGCCTTCAGTCAGTTATCTAATAATTTCTTCAATATCATGCAACTGAAATTATTCATTACATCATTTAAGTAGAAAGTATAAGTTTTCAAATGTATTTTAAGTCTGCTCTAATTTATACTACTTTGACACTAATTACTACCAACTTTCAATAAATGGAACAAATAAATTACACCTCAAGATGGAATTACAGTTGGTTCGGAAAGGAATTTCTAGAGTTAATCCACTGGGTTACTGTGGAAAATCTACCAATTTCCTGTTGGTTTAACAATCTTATTTAAGATAAGAAAAGGAGAGTTCCTAAAACCCTGATATCCTCCTAAAATTGTTATGCTCAAGTCTCCAAGCTGAAACTAGTTCTGTAAAAGAGAATGATTCAAACAAGAGAGACAGAAAGGGCTGTTCAACTGGCTTATTCCTATTTTGCTATCATTTTATTAAACTAATAAATTTCCTTGGTGAGCTTACAAGACAAATAAAGTGCTTTCTACACTTACCTGGTGCATTGTTTAAATGGTGGGAAAAACTATGGAAAATTAACCTTCTGAAACACACGAATAATGCTATTAAAAAAACAATTTGCAGTGTAAAAGACACAACTGCAACTTTCAGAAAGACCTAAAATCCAAATTTCTACTCCTGCAAATGTGTTCCAAACTTTTCTGAATGGAAAATTATAATCATCTTAGAATTTAATCAAAAAAAATTTTTTTACGGGGCTGGAGCGATAGCACTATGGGTAGGGCAGATTCAAGTCTCAGCATCCCTTATGGTCCCCCAAGCACCACCAGGAGTAATTCCTGAGTGCAGAGCCAGGAGTAACCCCTGAGCATCGCTAGGTGTGACCCAAAAAGAAAAAAAAATGTATTTACTTACAAATAAGGACATGGATAATGCATTATTAGATAGAATCATCTAACTTAAACTTTGCAGAATGTTGGAAACATTTCAGTGCTTTCATGGAATGCCTAAGTTAAAATAATATATGAATGACTTTCTATACTGAGTACAGCAAGGGAGCGTGGAAACCCTGCTTCAGCCCCTTTCCAGAGAAATATGATACTAATGAAACCACCCCAAGGCCCTCAGAGGCAGCTTGCAGGGAAGCAGCAAGAAATCCTTATTCTCACACAGAAACTCACACAGCAAGGCGTCCTATTTTGGCTGAAGGGGAAGGGATTAAGAGAACAGTAATTCCAGATATCTACTTTCTCTGTACTCTAGTGATAGTGTGAGAGCAGCCCAATTAAAGATCCTGAAGCCTTCTTAACATTCCAGGTTTTAATACTGCAATATTCTGCTAAATTTCAAAACTGAATCAATCAAACAATAAAAAGTCTGGAGTCAAATAATGAACACATGTAAAGCTTCAAAGCCTCAAGCAGCCTTTTCTTTGATCCTAAATAGTCCGCTCCTTTTGTTTCCACCTCTTTGTGCTCAATCTTCTTGGCTTTCTTCACCTTTCAACCACATTCCTTCTGGCCTAAGCAGCAGTTTTGAGTGGGGGAGGGAAGGGAGAGGAGAAAGGGAACACGGTCAATTCATATGCATTCCTCCTCGGCTGGGGCTGCTGTTTTCACAAGCTCACAATATGAAGCCCTCCTATCAACGATCTTTGAGATGAGAGGTTTGGTTGCTACTTCTGGGAGAAAGAGGGCAAGAGACTGGGAAGTGATCTCTGCTTTCCTCATTTTTTCCTACTCACTAGCCCTTTGGGCTCAAGTAAACATAACATCTGAACAAACTAAAACCACAATATAAAACATTAAAACTGGAAGGAGTATGGAAAAAAAATCCAAAAAGTTTCAAATTATACACTGAGGTAAAATTCTTCAAAAAATTAATGTAGTAAAGAATTCAGAAAAAAGAAAAAGGAAACAGGCAGATAAAAGCCAACTCTCAATTATCCATGCTAATAATGAGGAGGGAAAGGGAGAGGCCAAACAGATTAAAGAAATGTACAAATTAACCCAAAAAATGACTTTGGCAAATACTTGTAAATTCTTCCAACAAAACTTTTCCAATATAACTATCAAGTAGTGAAATAACTAATTAAAATTTCCCCTCCTCTCCCTTCCCACCCTCCATCTAGAGGTACTCCCAAGCAGCAAAATGGCTAAAGGGTGGGCAGTATTAGGAAGGGAAGAAGGGAAAAGAAGGAAAAGCAAGGGGCACGGTTAATTCACAAGTAGAATATGTGCCCCTGAATAATTGAGAGCTTCAATTTTGAAATAAATAAAAAGGCCTGAAAAAATAATAACCTATTTGCATACCTGTAACTTGGTCTTTCACCCAAATATAAGGATAAATTCATTCTTTAAAGGGGAAAAAAGGAAAAGGAAACTAAATAAATGTTATCCTTTAAGTATGAAACTGATGCATCAACTTATATCTAACTGCCCCACAATATTACTCCAATTCTTTTAAGGTACTAATATGATCTCTAAATGCCTCTGAATGTATGCTATTTTTACTACTTTATTAACTAGTAAGTTTCCAACCACCAGTTCTCAGATAAGACTCTAAGTTCAGCTATATTTTTAGATTACCACAATATAAAAGTTTATAGCAAATTTTAAAAAGGAACAGAATCTCTGAATGCTTGCTTCAACTGTTGGCTTGGTTATATACCTATCACTAAAGGATCTGAAACTGAAAACAACTAAACTTTCTAACTCTTCAGGTAAAAAAGGTAGCACCCGTTTTACAAGTTAGGCAAAACGAGTGAACATTTTGGGCACTAATTCAAACACTGCCAACTGATTTAAATGCCCTATTTATCACATTCTCTAAAGACAATGATATTTTCCTATTTCATATGAAATATAAATATTTTAAAGCAAATGATTTAGGCTAAGACATGCCTTATCCTATGAAGTGCTCCTATCTTGCATTAACACTTAACAGAGATTTTAAGTTCCGTTCTATTATTTTGGAGGCACTCTCTCCATCCACACTCTATTAATGCTAGATCCTGAGTCTTCCACCACCCTTCACCCCATCTATCAAATAATTATAATGCTCTGCAAACAATTTGATAATAATCTTTAAAATTTTTATTATCAAGTATATATTTCATTCATATTTTTTAAAAAACAGAAAACATACATGACAATTTTTTCTGTATTTCAAAATACATGAAATATTAGTTATCAAAATTTTTATACCTATTTAGAAAGCAATAATATATCAAATACCATTACAAAGAATATCTAAGGAGCTGTCAAATTCCAAAAGCAGCTACTTTATTATTGAACTTTGCTATGCTGGCCTTTATACAGAGATTACAAAGTAACAGGATTCTACCTGAATATGTAAAGTTCTCCTGACCAAATGCAAAAGTATAACCAACTAAATAAATAGTAAACATCTCCATGGCCAGGATCCCTGAGTATTGAGATACTGCTAGTAAGCTTAAAAAAGAAAAAAACAACTCAGGAATCTGCTATACAATAGGTAGATTGTTTCAAAACTGTATTATACTACTTAATTTTAAAAAAAGTCAGGGGTGGTATGACTAATGGCTTACTTATGTGCAATTGTTGTTAACCGTTCATCGTTTACTGCTCTCCGAACTTCAGCCCGGTGGCGTTCTGTTGAGATGCTATGAAAAAAAATAGCCATTATAGAACTCTGCCAAGCAGGCAGCTCTTTTCTATACTCATTTCTATATTTAAGTCAACATTTTGCTTGGGGGGCCGTGGGGAGACGAAGCAAGAATGATTTGTGAAGAGTCTAATATATGTCTTCAAATACTTTAAGATCACAGGAAAGGAGTCATCTGATTCTATGTAACTGCAGAGAGAATTAACTGGAAATTAGAAATCACATGTAGACAAATTCAGCATGATACCAAGTCATTACTTCCAAAACTGACATGTTGAACCATGTCAAAATTAGCAAAAGCTTCTCTTTATCTACATATGCAATCAGCTAATAACTCACCCCAAATCATAATGACAAGAGGATTGGCACTTGGCAGAAAGTCATCTAAGGTCTTTTATAAAGCTTAAGAGTTCAGAATTTTATGTTCCGTGAATATAATAAGGAAATCAAAGTGATAAGATAATCTGTTTCCTGTGGTTATATGCCATAAAATTTGACACGGGAATATTATTCCTTTATTACTCAACACTTGAGTTTTGTGTCTTCTACATTTTATCATGTTACCATCATGATAAAAATGTGTTGTACGGATTCTGAATAAAAACATGTAAATACTAAAGAACAAAAAATAACTATATCCATTAGATTCATAATTACTTAATAAATGCCAACTTTAATGTTTAGGTTAAACATACTCTGGACTAAAATAAGAAAGCAGAATTTATAAGAAAATATGAACAAATACATATAATAGTTGAACTCGGGTTATTGATTATTCTGCCAATTACACACTTAAATTTAAGAAATGCCCCTTCCTTATTTTCAGTTTTAAGAAGCAGGACAGGGCCAGGGAGATAGTTGAAAGGGTTGGAATGAATGAGTTGCAAGCAAGAGCCTCAGGGTTCAATCCCCAGCACTTTCATGTCCTCTGAGCATAGGAGGGAGTGATCCAAAGCAGTCTTTGAACATGCTGGATGTGTCCCCACCCCATCCCCACTCCCTCGGCAAAAAAGTACAAGACAAATAATCTGAATGCAGAAAGAAAACTTCAGTTAAAACAGAGGACCAGAGCAAGAGTACAGCTGGCTGGACAATTGCCTTCTTGTACACAGCCGACCCAGGTTCAATCCCTGGCACCAAAATATGCAACCCCCCCTCCAACCACCCCACCAGGCGTGATCCCTGAACACAGAGCCAGGAGTAAGCCCAGAGAGTACCGTCAGGTGTGGCAAAAAAACAAAGAATAATAAAGGAATAAAATAAAAACCTTCTCTGAGAAAGTTAAAGGTGTTAGAAGAGAACAGCAAAGTATACAAGAACCTCTTTTTCAATAAATTCGATTACCACTCTAGTAAATCTAGTAAGAAGTTGAAGCAATAAAATTGAAGACTACGATGATATAACCAATATCCATTTCTATTCTTAAAGCAACTTCCTAATATCTTCTTCCCACATATATATGACACTCTATATATCCAATTGATGACAGCTTTTTCCTTCACCCATGTCAAAAATATCTCCTTGGAACTAGAAAAACAGTTCAACAAGCTCAGCACATATTTGGCATGTAGGAGGCCTAGGTTCAATCTCCAGCACTGCACTATCCCCTAGCACTAGGGGTAGCAAATCTCAAGCACTGAGCCAGGAGTAGCCTCTGCACACCACCAGAGGAAGCTCCAAAACAAAACAAATCAAAAACCAACCACAGCCCCCACCCAAAAAAGAAAACAAAAAAATACCTTTATCTTCCCAGATGCTTCAAACCTAAACCAAGCTGACTACAGAATTGATAAATTACATAATTTTCTGTAACAATGCATACAACCCAGATGGAACCTCTAAGCCCCAAAACTTCCAACACCTCTATATTCCACTTGGGAATAAAAAGTATTAAAACTCTTCAAAATAAATTTTCTAGAGTCACATCTCATAAGCATAATTTACCTAAGAACTTTTGAGAGTTCTCCAAGAAGATCTTTCTTTTCCTTGGTGAGATCGCCCTGTGCCCTAAGTGCACTGATAACTCCAGCATATGCCTCCAATTCTAGAAGAAGAAAGTTTTATCAAGATTAACACTTAATATTTTAATATTAAAATTACACATAGGGAAAGTTCAAAGCAAGAAATCTAAAAATCAATAAACAAATACATTTCTAATTCTTCTTAAAAATTTTATCTATTAACATAGATTACTAAGTGGCTTTATAATTTCATTGCCATCGCCTTACAAAAATCATGTATATAAAATATTTAATTAGAAAAATCTACTGGTAATTTTTTTTTCTTTTTTGCTTTTTGGGTCACACCCAGCAATGCACAGGGGTTACTCCTGGCTCTGCGCTCAGGAATTACCCCTGGCAGTGCTCAGGGGACCATATGGGATGCTGGGAATCGAACCCGGGTTGGCCGCATGCAAGGCAAACGCCCTACCTGTTGTGCTATTGCTCCAGCCCCCCTGATAATTTTTTTTTAATCACGCAATTATCATCAAAAAGTTTTTGTTTGGGGTTTGTTTTTGTTTTTTTGGTTTTTTGCAGGTTAGCTAACACCCAGAAGTGCTCAGGGCTTACTCTTGACTCTGTACTCAGAGATCAGAGGGGATAATTGGTGGACCATATGTGGTGTTTGGGATCAAATTCAGGTCGGCCACTGGCAAGGCAATAAACCTACCCACTGTACTGTATCTCCAGCCCATTACTAAAACACATTTAACTCAGGGCCTCAGAAATAGCACAAGGAGGTAAGTTTATGTCTTGCATGCAGCCAACACGAGTTCTTTCCCCAGAACCACCTATGGTCCCCAAACACCAGAAGCGTCACTCCTGAGCACAAACCCAGGAATAGTCCCTTAGCACCACTAGAAATGGCCCAAAATCCCCAAAAAGCTTTTTTAAGTCAGGGATGGAGTAGTAAAATGAACTGAGTGCATGCTTTGCATACAGAGGCCTGGGTTCAGTCACCAGCACCCAAAGGTATCACAGAGTGGAGAGTAGTCCCTGAGCACCATTTGGTGCTGCCCAATAAAAAATAAGCATTTTTTTAATAAAAATGCAGATGCTACCAAAAATTGATAACAGGCTACAAATAATGCAATAAGGCTAATAGGAGATATTTTTAGCACTGTTAAAGGGATCTTCACTAACTCTTCCCTAAAATAATTTCTTAGTGGGCTGGAGATAGTTCAGGCTATCTCTTGTGTGCTTGGCTTGCATGCAATCAACTCCAGTTCAATCCTTAGCACAGTTTCCCAACTGCTGTCTGGATGACCTGAGCAGACCCATGAGTATGCCCTGAGCTATACAAGGTGTGCCGCCCCCCCCCCAAAAAAAACCCAGAAGAATAATAATTATTAGTATTAGTATTCCAGCACTGCCACTTCCTAGTTATGTGATATTGGATGAGTACTTTCTCATCGCTGTACCTCTTCACTTAGAATTGACTTTGAAGGTACTTTCAAATCTAAGAACTTCTCTGCATCTACAAAAACCAGACTATGGTTTGGCTGACTAAGGTAGATTAAAGAGCACAGAATGTTCTTACAAGCACCAAAATGCCAAAACCCTCATGCCAGACAACGTCATTTCATTATCTTTCCAAAGCAACAACTAGCACTGAGTATTAAAATATAAAATTTAAAAAATTCCTCAATAGTAGGGCGTGCCAGTTCCCACCCAAACAAAGCCCCAGGAGCAGGTCCCATACCCCAAAGCCACCACCATAACCCCAGGCCAGACCTCACCACTTTATGACTAAGTGCCACAGAGAACCTAATCTACCAAAAACTTCAGGCACACTAATCTTTGTGGCTAAAAACTCCAGGCAGGGGCCGAAGCAATAGCACAGCGGGTAGGGCGGTTGCCTTGCACGCGGCCGACCCGGGTTCGAGTCCCAGCATCCCATACGGTCCCCTGAGCACTGCCAGGAGTAACTCCTGAATGCAGAGCCAGGAGTAGCCCCTGTGCATCGCCAGGTGTGACCCAAAAAGCAAATAATAATAATAATAATAATAATAAAAACCTCCAGGCATTCCTCAGAATCAGAGTAAGGCAACCTCCCCCAACCTCTCCATACTTCTGGAAGACCCAGCAGCTATGCCCACTAAATATTTAACTGCCCAGTTAACTCAAACTCTACAGCACTGACATTCCACTAGTAGTGCACCAGGCAGGATGGGATGTAACACAGAAGCCAAACAATCTCTACTAACAAAAACATTAACACAGAAAGGTTAATTGCAACAACAGCTTAGTAAAACCTGACATGAAATAATGTCCCCATGATGAGACGTCACATCCCACAACAATTTTCACAAATTTCCTTCTATGGAAATATGTTAGCCACTTATTGATAACAAGCAATGTAAAATAAACTGCCAGTCTGCTATAGGGGCAGGCTTGAGAGGTGGTTGAGAAAATGAAAACAATGATGGAGGGAAGGTAAGAGTGACGGTAAGATTGGTGTTGGAATATTAAATGCCTGTAAGAAACCATCATGAACAGCTTTGCAAACCAGTGTTTAAATAAAGTGGGGGAGGAACAAAGACAAAATTCATCAACAGCTTCCAAGTTTGCCACTCAGTGTATAGTTCCCTCTTACGCTAACTAGGGGACTCAGCATGTAATTTCCTTTGGTCTATGGAACATGAACATGTTTGATGCCCAATAGAAGTTCATTTAGCACATTAAGTTCATTAAGGTCTTACCGTCCTGGAATCCTGAGAACATCCAGTTACGAAAAAACCAAAGAGAAAGGCCAGGCAGATCAGATAAGCTACCAGATGAATACAACTACATGGGAGCTCAAGCAAAACCAGTAATTTAGAGTTAGAGTGAGAATACGGAGGGGAAGGCATTTGCCTTGCATTGGCCAACCTGGGTTTGATCCCCAGCACTACATATGGCCCTCCAATCCTCACCAGGTGTGGCCCAAAAAACAAACAAACAACAACAAAAAAAAAAAACAAGCAATTCATAGAATCACAAAAAATAATAAAATAGTACGATTTTTGTTTTGGAGCCACACCCAGCAGTGCTGAGATTACTCCTGGTTCTAAGCTCAAGGATCACTCCTAAAGAACTCTGGGTCATACATGAGCACAGAAAATACCCTAACCACTGTTCCACCACTCTGGCCCTAAAACATTATTATTAAACTAGGGTATGGAACCTTTTTTTCTGCCAAGGGCCATCTGAATATTTATAACACCATTCGTAGGCCGTATCATACAGGCAGATGGGCTGCAGGCAGCTAATGAGAAATACACATGGTCTTTCCTACCATGTAAGAAGGCCGGACCATATGATTCCATAGACTTTTTATGACCCGAGCCCTGTACTCTTTGAGACAGGTACATCTGAGCAAATAAAATGGAAAATAATTGTCCAAATGAGCTATCTTCCAACTCAATTCAAGTTGCTACCAATATTTGCTATTTGCCAATATCTGACTCAATGTTATCTAAATAATGAAGGCATATATTATCTCTGCTAATACTAAACTAAAAATACAATAGTAGTCTCATTTGGTTCATACTATTCACAGGTCCCATAGCAAAAAAAAAGAAAGAAAAAGAAAAAAGAAAAAAGAGTGAGGTGACTGCATTAAGTAGAAATTACCCAACTGACAATTTTTATCTTGCCCTATGTGTAAACAACCTCCAAGTTCAATCAGTGCTGAATACTATGTAGATGTTTAATGGAGTCTCTATGAACAAAACTCTTGGGCGCTGGAGTAGTGAAGTAAATTCTAAATTCCAGGAAATCTATTGAAGTTTTTATCAGGACCCAAGGTAGAGTTCAGAAAGGACTAGGGATGAGCAAGAACTCACTGCGTTGTAAATATTCGTGTCACATTTATGGAATAATTTATTCATCAAATCAATAATGAGTTCTGAGTTCTATTAACTATAACAACTAGTATACGAAACCCTGCCCTCAAAAGTACTCAACTTTGAAACAGAGCTACAGTGAAACTAGTTATCACACAGAAGGCTCAACTAGCACCAATCAGCTCAGGAACTCCTCAAAGACTTTAGTAACACCATTGTGAAATATAACAATTATTATAAATTGATTTTTATTGATTTTTTTGATAATTCCATTTTCCTTTTTGTTTTAATAAGCAATATGAAGCAAATTTGTTTGAGCCTGCTAAGGGGCCCGGTTAGGTTGGTAGGTGGGAAACTGGGTACATCAATGGAAGAAAGGACATATTGGTGGTATTGGTGTTGGAACATTAAATGCTTGAAACAACTGTATTAGAACAACTTTGTAAATCGCAGGTGGTTAAAAAAATAACAAGTTAACAGACAATTATGCTAAAGTTTGTAGTGGTAAAGATACAGGAAAGGGGCTGGAGTGATAGCACAGCGGGGAGGGCGTTTGCCTTGCACGCGGCCGACCCGAGTTCGATTCCCAGCATCCATTATGGTCCCCTGAGCACCGCCAGGAGTAACTCCTGAGTGCAGAGCCAGGAGTAACCCCTGTGCATCACCGGTTGTGACCCAAAAAGCAAAAATAAAAAAACAAGATACAGGAAAAAGTACACATTAGTCTGGAAGCATAAGTTTCAATCAGAAAGATTAAATATAAAAGATTTTCCCTTGCTCTATATAGGTGGGGGGGATGCAAATGTGAAGGAAAATAAAGTGAAAGAATAGATAATATTTCCTAGAAGTATCAAACAGTCAAAGACCTCTTTAAAAGTTTTATACTGGGGGATGGGAGTTGGGGGTTGGGAGGAAGACAGGAGTGCTGAAGCAACAGTACAGCGGGTAGGGTGTTTGCCTTGCATATGGCCATCCCAAATTCAATCCCTGGCACCCCATATGGTTCCCCAAGCCCATCAGAAGTGATCCCTGAGTGCAGAGCCAGGAATAAGGCCAGAGCACTGCTGAGTGTGGCCAAAAGAAATTTAAAGTTTTGTACTGCGGGAATAACATATGCCTGAACTTGAACAATTACCAATACCAATTCAAACCAAACTATTAACCAAACATTAACTACAAGGCATTGGAGTGATCATATACACAAAGTGCTGATTTTCAACATGACTGAATTCCAATAAAGGATATATGTAAGGATACAGGGAAGAATAAAAATGAAAAAAAAATAGGGGCTGGAGAAATAGTAAAGTGGGTAAGGTGCCTGCCTTGAATGCGGCTGACCCTGGTTGATTTCCCTCCACCCCATAAAGTTTGTGGAGCCCATAAGAAGTGATCCCCGAAAGCAGAGCCAAGAGTAAGCCCTGAATATCACCAGATGTGGCCCACAAACCAAAAAAATATATAAAAAGGAAAAATAGTGGCTAGGGAGATGGTAGAGAGATTAGGGTACAGGTATTACATGAAATCAATTCCGATTCAATCCCAGCACTACATGTCTCCAAGGCATCATTGGGTGCAACCCTGGAGGCATCAAGCACCACCTGAGTGTCCCTGGCGGTCCCAGCACACAGGGCCCACATAGTACCGAGCTGAATGCTTGGGATCCAACACTGAAATGCCAGGTCTCGTTGACCAAGAATTGCAGAAGTGGCCCCTAGGCCGTCCTGAGCTTGGAAGGTATCCTTTCCCCACAAAAAAAAAAAAAAAAAAGGAAAAGTACTTTGCAACCAAACTAAGAAAACCTCTAGTTCCTAAGATATTTTTCTCTGTTCAGACTCAGTAATTGATTATGGAAAGGAAAACAGAAGAAAAGAAGTCAGGTTTTGCAGTTTATATGATGTTTAGGAGATTGGGAATACCAAAAAAAGAAATGGTCAGGGCACAGAAATGGTTTAAGGGAAAAAAAAAAAAAGGTCTTGGCCTATGAATTAATGGAGCCCAAGACTCTTTCCAAAAATAGTAAAACTGAGTAAAGAAATGTGACAAAGGATTTTGATATTTCAAGTCTCATTCCAGGCTGCCACTGAGCCCAGTTGGGTGTGGTCTCAAACCCACTAAAAAAAATTTTTTTTAATAAAATTTTATAATCAAGTCCCATTCCAAGTAGAACTACAAAATAATGCATTAAAAAAGGTTACCTCCTACAAAGCTGAGAATCAAAACAGTTATCACAGAACCACAATCTCCAGAAATTAACTCACAGTAAAGAATCTTTACTAATTTCCCAATCACCATCACACTTGATTTCTATACTGATAGTATTCTTAGAGCCTGACATATATCAAACTTAAATTCTGGGGGCTTTTTGTTTGGGGGTTGGGAGGCCCTCCCAAATGTTACTCAGAAGGTCTGTCTGGGTGACCCCACACACCAACAATTTTCAATCAACAAGGCCTGCAGTACTCAAGTATCTCTAAGGCTGCATTCAATAGCACTGGGGATGGGGTGGGAACCTCTAGGGCTGCAATGCTTAGGGGACCACATAGTGCCAAGAACAGAACTAGGCGAATGGCCAGATGTAAGGCACAAGACTTAACCTTTCTACTAACTCTTTGGCCCCTGGCATTAAGTTTTGTTTGCAATTTGTTTCATGGGGTTGTTGCTGGACCAACCCAGCAGAACTCAGGACTTATCCCAGCTATATATTCAGGGATAGAAGGAAAGAAGACAGGTTTTATATTTACTCCTGGAAGTGCACCAGGAAACCAAAGATCGAAACTGAGTGTCCCATAAGGCAAGCACTTGACACATTGAACTAACTATCTCCACAGTCCCCATTAGGTTTTTTGTTTGTTTTTTGGTTTTGGTTTTCGGGTCAGCTGTGCTCAAGGATTACTCCTGACTCTATACGCCAGGATTACTTGGTACAGTGCTTAAGCGACAATATGTGATACCCAGGACCATGCAAGACATACAGCTTAAGCCCCGTACTATCCAGCTCTGGTACTATTTTTGGTGGCATTCGTTTTTAGGACTAACTCTAATGACACATAAGAATAATGAAATAAACATGCAAACACTGCAGAAAACAAAACGTTTTTTCTTGGCTTTTTGGGTCACACCTCGTGATGCCCAGAGGTTACTCCTGGCTCATGCACTCAGGAATTACTCCTGGCAGTGCTTGGAGACCATATGGGATGCTGGGAATCAAACCCGGGTCATCCGCATGCAAGAAAAACGCCCTACCTGCTGTGCTATCGCTCCAGCCCTGCTAAAAACAAAACTTACCAAACCACTTTAATAAAGATCTTAACCCATTTCATTTAAATCAGCCATTCAATTATACTACAGTTCATAAAGTCCAATGCTAGATTATAGTTTAGGAATTTTTTTTCAAAAAAGTGTTTAGGAGAGACAGGAGGAAAGCAAATATAATTCACAATTTATATAATGGTTTAGTATATGATAGGAAAATTATCTGTCCTGATTATTTTAAATGTTTGGTATCTTACATTAAATGATGTTTAACTTTTATATGACTGATAACCTTTTTTTTTAAAGGGATAAAGCTAATTCTTCAAATATTTTAGGATAATTCTTAAATATAGTACCTTCTTTAACCTTCCTTAGGGCCTAGAGAGAGTCTAAAGTAATGTAAAGATTTCATTGTTGTGACAATAAAACCAGTGGGTGGGAAAGATGTCTTTCTGCAAATCAAAACTGAGGCACACCTTTCAAAGTGAAGGGCCATTTACTATATTACCCCTTAAGAAGGCTGGTTTCTACTGTAAATCATCTCCCCAGCAAGATTATCAACACATTTATGAGTAAAATTAGGAATTAACTTAAAATTAAAGATTACTTTTTAGGGAAAGAATGCGAGAAGTGGGCTGGAGTGATAGCACAGCAGGTAGAGCGTTTGCCTTGCACACAGCCAACATGGCCGACCGGAGTTCAATTCCTCCGCCCCTCTCGGAGAGCCCAGCAAGCTACCGAGAGTATCTCGCCCGCACGGCAGAGCCTGGCAAGCTCCTGGTGACGTATTCGATATGCCAAACACAGTAACAACAAGTCTCACGATGGAGACGTTACTGGGCCCGCTGGAGCAAATAGATGATCAATGGGAGGATAGTGATCGTGACTTTTTAGGGACTGAAGCAATAGTATAGCAGTTAAGGTGTTTGCCTTGCAAGCAGCCCACCCAGGGATCCCCAGCATCCCGTATGGTCCCTGAGCACCACCAGGAGTGATTCCTGAGTGCAGAGCCAAGAGGAAGCCCTGTGCATATCCAGCATGGCCCAAAAGTCACCAAAAATAGATTACTATTTTATATGTAAAAATAATCTCTTGATCAAAAACCCCCCAAATCAGAAACCTACTGTATCAGAAACCTATTGTATATGCAGTATGTTCCTCTGCAATCACACCAGTTATGAAATAAATATAAACCTAATTTTTAACTAAAGCTACCAATTACAGCAATTGCATGTAATATAGAAGATCATTTTCAAACTATTAGTAACATTTGGATATAAGTTTGACAAATTATTTAAAAAATAATAAAGAAATTAACAACACATTCAAAAAGAAACCCTCTCTAGACTAAGCAGTTTAAAATAAGAAAATCTTACCACTGTACTTTTTTTTTTGATGCTCAGATAATCTTTGGATTTAAAGAATCTGTGTGTGTGTGTGTGTGTGTGTGTGTGTGTGTGTGTTGGGTGAATGGGGTCTTTCAATTGATTCCTATATCTATTGTGAGGCTTTTTTGCTTTTTGAGATGACAAGATATTTCACACCATCTAATAAATTTATTACCTCAAACCCGGAATCATCTATTTATCTAAGAAGTCTGGTTTGCTTCAGCACAAACTGATATCTAAAGACCACACTATGGAAACACATTATGTCCATATGAAGATAAATAAATAAAATAAGAAATTCTCACAGTGGCTTGGAGGGAAAATAACAAAAGGCAGTGCTATTAGCAAGCTGAGCTTAGGCACCTCAGTTTCTGATTTACAGAGGAATTCCCAAGACTTCCTTTGAAGAAAAGCTAAATTAATATCTGAAAGCAACTACTTAGAAACATTATACACTCAAATATCAGGCCATGTGATAGGCCTTCTTATAAAGTTAATCCACATGACAAAGTGATGAGGCAAATGTTATGCTTAATTTATAAGTGTTAATGATTCAGTGAATTTAAATAATATGTCAATTATTTAGTTGACATATTAGTAAGACCAATATTAGTAAGAGAAAGACCCAAGTCTGTCTGGATTCAAAGCCCATACTTCCCCCTTTAAAAATCAGAGGCGCTGGGGCCAGAGTGATGCTAGTACAGCAAGTAACGTGTTTGCCTTGCGTGCAGCTGATCCAGTTTTGATCACTGGTATCCCATACAGTCCCCCAAGTCCAGGAGAAGTGATCCCTGAACTCAGAGGCAGGATTGACCCCTTAGCACTGCAGGGTATGGTCCTCCAAAACAAAAATAATTAAAAAAATAGAGGTGGGTCAAAGAGATAGAAGGGGGTACAGGTGCTTGTTGTGCACGTGACACATCCAGTGCACAGCCAGGAGCAATCCCTGAGCAAAGAACCAAGAGTAAGGCCTGAGCACAGCCAGACGTGATCCAAAATCAAAACAAAACAACTATAGGTACTGCAGTGATTTATATATCTTGCCAAAACATTTTACATTCTTTTTCAAACAATTTTTTTTACTTACAAAGGACCTACTATGAGCTAATTCGAGAATATGGTTGTACATTAGGCAACAGACTCCTTTTTGGCACCTTATAGTCTAAGGCAAAATTTCTCAACCAAGGGTCCTCAATAGAACCACAGAAAACAAAAACTTTAAAAGGAAGGGGTTGGGGGTTGGGGACATATCTAGTAACTCTCAGGGCCTGGCAATGCTCAGGACCAAGTGATTCCGGGGATCAAACTTGGGTCTCCCAGATGCAGAGTATATATACTATCTTCCCAGCCCAGAAAATTTAAGTAAGTCTTTTTGTTAATTTCCTCAAGGACAGTTACATAAATAGTAACATTCTAGATCCCTAAGAAGTTAGTTCATTACACAGAATGTAGGCCTTAGCATTAGGGCTTAGTCCACTCCCTAACTGCTAGGTTGAGAAAGGCTGCCCTAGAGGGAAAGAAGCACTAAATAACTTCTAACAAGCAGAAAGGTAATTTATTGCTGACAGCAAAATATATTCTAGCAAAACTGGAATAGGTTTTATTAACTCAGAATTCAGACATACAACGCAATTATTTATGAAAGTTAAAGCACACTAAAGTGAGGCTGGAGGAAGGGAGGAGGAGGGGAGGGGAAGGGAAGGGAGAAGAGGGGAGTTGAGAGGAAAGAAGAAATGGACAGGCAACTCAAACGACTGAGAGTTCTTTGCATGCGGGAGACCCACATCTGATCCCCAGCACGTTTCCTCCAGTACCTGCAAGGAGAAGCAGTACACCCAAGTACCGCTGAGTGTGGTCCCAAATGTATTCATTAATTCATCGAGTCAAATGAGACTAGAGTTCTATTTCCTGGGTTGAAATTCTAACACCATGGCATTACCCTGAGTTCTAAGCTTCAGATCTGTCATCTGTAAAATGTAGACCAAAAAAAAAAAAAAAAAAAACCAGTAATAACCCTTCTTTCTTTTCAGTTTGAGTGAGGTAAGGACTGAAAGAGATCCTGCATATGAAAAACTCAGAAGCGCCCAGAACCCCTTCTTAGTAGGGGCCCAGGAGATAGTACGGAGGGCTGGGTACTCGTCTTGCACCCTTGGCTTGTGGCTATATACAGTTCCCCAACCACCAGGAATCATCCTTGAAGAGACAGGAGCAAGTCCTGAGCACCTCACAGTATGACCAAAACACACACAAGCAAGCTGCTGCTATTATTTTTGTGTGTGAAGCAAGAAAGTTTTTATTGAAACTTATTTAGAAAAACGTGAGAGGAGAGAAAGGGAGAAGTACGTACATGTTTGAGAGAGAACACAGGCTTCTCCAGAGTGGAAACAGGCGAGCGATGAAACACAGAGACAAGTAAGAGAGATACATGTTCGAGGGAGAACACGGGCTTGCTTATTATTATTCAGACACCCGTTTATTTATAAAACACTAAACATAGCCTACTGTTAGGCACTGGGGAAATACCAGTGACACACAGAGGAAAGTGTATCTATAAAGAATTTCCACGTCAGCATGAGCAACGGTATCGATGCAAAGAGCCAACCGAAAGAGAAAATGAACAGAGGCAAACGATATCACATAAAAATCATACCCAATTTTCGGAGAATCCTTTTGCATTCATCCCTGCTGAGATCCAAAAGGGTTGGCCACACAACAGGCATTGCTGCTTCGTTTTGGTAGCCCCAAAGAGCTTGTCTTCCCTACCAGAACAAAACCAGAAAATCAAATTACCAATGGACATTCGAAAGGCCAGTCACCCGGAGACCCGCCCACTGACAAGTCGGTCCATTAATAAGACCATCTCCCATCTCACTTCACCACCCCATCCGTCCAACTTCTCGCAACTGCTCCCAGTTGGGAGCTGACTAGTCAAGGCGAGCACAGTAGAGAGAACTCAAGACTTGGAATCAGGTGCTCAGGTTCTAGTTCCCGTCTTCAAATTACAGTAGGACGTGTGATTCGGGGTAAACTGGTCGGCGCAAAGTTTCACACATCCGAAAAACAGAGGAACTACCAGTTCAGGAGGAGGGCTGAAGAACACCAGAGGTGACGTTCTTAGCAAAGTGGCGGATGGGGGTTGAACACATTGGTGCTGCTTCCTACCTGGGCGACCCTGGGTGTTCCTTGAATTCTTGTGGCCTTTCCCTCGTAAGAGTCACATGAGGGGCTGGAGCGATAGCACAGCGGGTAGGGCGTTTTCCTTGCACGCGGCCGACCTGGGTTCGATCCCCGGCACCCCATATGGTCCCCCGAGCACCACCAGGAGTGATTCCCGAGTGCAGAGCCAGGAGTAACCCCTGGGCATTGCCAGCTAGGTGTGGCCCCAAAACCAAAAAAAATAAAATAAAAATTAAAAAAAAAAAATAAGAGTCACATGAGATCAACGACGGAAAGCGAGCTTTACATGAGTTAACGCGGGTTAATAATACGACCAAAGCAGAGAACTTTCTCCTCCAGTCTACAGCATCACCAGTGAGGAACTCGGCCCGGTCTGTCCTGCAACCGTCCTACTTCCCTCCTCCGTCCGGGCCCCTCTGCCGGGGACTCCCCTCGGGGAAAAGGAGAGAGGGCGTCCCGGCGCCAGCGATGGGAGGGAGACACCCAACCCACCCGCGCCGGCCAGCCAGCGGCCAGCGAGGGGACACAATACCTGCTCGGCCCCCCGTGGCCCCGCGGCCGCCCGGATGCGCTCCGAGCGCGGAATGAATGGAGGAGCGCGCGCCAGGGCTCGGGGCGCGGAGCAGCGGGCGCCCCGGGGGCGGAAGCCGAGCGCCGCCGCCGCCGCCGCCGCCGCGAGCCGGGCGCGGGCATCCCGCAACGGGGCGCGGGCGGCGGGCTCCGACGCGCCCTCCCCAGCCCGCCCCTTGCCGGCGTCCCTGCAGCCGGGCGGCCCGGAGGAGCGGCGGCCCGCGCGCGCCGGCAGAATGACATAAAGGAAAGGGGTGGGGGGAGCGGGGGAGAGGGGGCCGAGCCCCAGGACGCCGCGCCGCGCCGCCCCGCTCCGGCCGGCCGGGCGGCCCGTCCGACGCCAGTCCCCGCCCCCCGCCCCGCTCGCCGCCGAGCCCGCACCACGTCACAGCATCCCGCCGCGTCCCCGCCGGCCGAGCCCCTCGGCCCCGGGCGCTCGCCCGCTCGCCCGCTCGCTCGCTCGGGGGGGACCCGGCCGCCCCGCCCCCGCCCCGCGCGCACGCTCGCCGGCCGCACCACAACAAGAGCCGCCCCGCAGCCCCGCAGCCCCGCCGCCCCGCGCGCCCTCCCGGCGGCGCCGACAGCGGGGAGACCGAGAGGAGGCGGCGCGCGGACAGCGCCACAGCGGCACACCCGGGTGCGCCGGGTCCCGCGCTCGGCCCACCCCGGGCAGCCCCCCACGGTCCCGTTAGCAGACAACGGAGGAAGGGGCTGGGCGCCCCCGCTCCCGCGGCGCCGAGGGACGCCCGTCCCGTCCCCGGGCAGCGCCTCGCCCCGCCCGCCACTGCCAGCGCCCCCCGCCAGCCGGCCCGAGGGTCACCCACCTGCCCGGCCTTTCGGGGCTCATCTAAAAGGCTCCTCCGCCACGACTAGGGGGACACCAGGAATTGGGTTTGTTTGCGGTGCCTCAGAAGGGGCAAGATGGCGGCAGCGCGCAGGGCGCAGGCGCGGGCGCGCGCGGCCGGCCGGGAGCTGTAGTCCGCCTTTCCCGCCTTTCGGGCCGCGGGCAGCCCGCGGCCGCCATCGTCCCCCCACCCCCGTCCGTGTCTCGGCGTTCGGGAAGGAAAGGCGAGGGGCGAGGCGTCGCGGGGCGCGCCGGGACTTGTGGTCCGAGGCAGCGGCCGCTTTCTCCGGGCGCCGCCGTCGCGCGCGCAAGGGACGCTGGGACGGTAGTTTCCGGGCCGCCGGCAAACCCTCCTTCTCGGGCTTCGCGCGCCTCGCCTGGCTGTCGACCTCCGGCCAATCGGCTGCGCGCGCCCGGCCCCGCCCACCCGCCACCGGCCAATCGGCGGCGCGCGCCCGGCCCCGCCCACCCGCCACCGGCCAATCGGCGGCGCGGCCCGCGGGCGCGCGGCGTCCGCGTCCGCGCGTCACGGGCCAAGATGGCGGCCGGCGGCTGGCGCGGTGGCTCGGCGGCGACCTTTTTCTCTCGGTGCCGGCGGGGGCGGTGGGAGAAGCAGCGCGGCGCCTGCCTGAGGGGCGTTGGAAGAGCTGAGGAAGCATCGGGTCGATTCCTCAGGGTCTCGGGAACGAGCGAGACCCGTGCGAGGGCTCCCGGCCGCCTCCAACGGCTTGTGGAAGGAGGACGGACCGACCTGGTGGACGCCTCGGTCGCCCGAGCGGGGTGTTGCAAGTAGAGAAAGGGCTCGCGGGGGGCGGGGGGCGGGGGTCCTTGACGTGGGGTCTCCACGTGGTAACGCGGGAACGAGAGCTGATCTCTCAGCGCGCCTGTCAGGCAGGTTTGGGGGGTGGGGCGGGAGGGTTTGTAGCGAGAGCTCGCGCGACGCGCTGCCTCTCCCCCCCACACCCCCTCACGACGCCGTCGCCGCCGCCGCCTTTGTTCGGTGTGGACCCCGGACGCTTTGGCTGAGGAGAAAAGCGCCGGGTCTGGGGTTTGTTGGTGGACGGCTGGAGCAAGCTTCAGCGCCTTCCCTGATAACGTTCTTGGGAAATGAAACCTGGTTGAGATCATTCCAGTCAGAAGGAGGGGGGTTTTGTTTTGGAGGACCCGCAAGTCATCAGTGTCCGTTTCAGGGGGACCCGCAAGTCATCAGTGTCCGTTTCAGGAGGACCCGCAAGTCATCAGTGTCCGTTTCAGGAGGACACGCAAGTCATCAGTGTCCGTTTCAGGAGGACACGCAAGTCATCAGTGTCCGTTTCAGGAGGACCCGCAAGTCCTCGATCCCTTTGAATTCGATTACACGCATCGTAGAATTGATTTTTTTTTTTTAATTTCAAGCCGAGGCCACACGGCCCTACGTCTCCCGCGTAGAAGACGGAACCACGTTGTGTTCTTGTGTCCCTCTCTCACAAGGACTTTGGCTAGCACGGGGTAGGGCTTCCGAATGAGGACAACGGAGAGAAACAGTTGGAATCCTGTATTTTTTATTTGTCTTGTTCTTGGCTCTTGTTTTTTATCGGGGTGGGGGGAGTGTTTTTTTTTTTTGTTTTGTTTTCGCGGGTGTGTGTGTGTGTGTTTTGTTTGTTTTTGCGGAAAACCTCCAGGGCCTCCCACACCCGAGGCGAATATTGCGAGTTAGATGTCTGCCCTTGAATTTGAGTCCTGCCTTTAATTTTGCTGCATATTAATTTTGTGACTCTGGCACGTTTTTGCCCCTTTTGTCATTACTCACCTTTGCTCTCCGCTCCCCAGCCATTTCCCTTCACGTCGCCTTGGCTACTCGGTTTTTTTGGCTTTTCATTCATCTATTTGTTTTCTGTCTTTCTTCAAATGACGCATGTGAGTGAAGTCTCCCAAAAATACTTTGACCTCTGACTTCGTATAATCCCCTTTGTGCTCCTTCCATTTGGCTTCGTAGATTTTTTTTTTCCTCGCTGGTGCTGATTTATTAGTTTATCAGTAGCACACATCTATATGAGAAGTTAAATCAGAACTTCTACACAGAAAGGGGGCAGTGATTTGCAGCCATTCTACAGGGAACTGTGCACCTCACCTTCATCGTCATTGTGTGGCTTTAAGGGGTGGGTCTTGTTTCTTTCTGCAGACACTCAATTTCCCTCTCATGAACAGGCACCTCTTCATGGTGTTCCTTCAAGGCTGCCAGCTGTTCTGTAGATTGTGCTCTGCCATAGTGATCCTCTTCAGGCTTCTCTCTTTCAGAGACAGCCCTACCGCCCTCTGAGATGGAGCCACCTTGGAAGTCATGTTTACCAGACTGATGAGACCCATAACAAAAAATTTTTAATTTATTTATGTTGCTGACTAGAATCTTGTCGGCATGTTTTTCAACCTTTATCTAGTCATCTGTTAAGGAGTACTTCCTTGTTTTCGTATTTTAAATATTGCCTAAAATACTGCAGTAGACATTGGTGATGACCTAACATTTTTGTGTTCGTGTTTTCATATTCTTCCTTGAAGTGGGTGTTTTGGGGGTCCTGTGGTAGCTTTGTCTAGCTTTTTCCAAAACAGCTGCTCCCATTTGAAATCCTCCCACAGTTATCTGAGGGATCCTTTTCTCAGCACCCTCTCAACTTTGATTTTTGTTTTGTTTTTTGTGTGTTGTTGATTTTCTTTTTGTTTGTTTGTTTTGGTTTTTAGTTTTTGATGTGAGCCATTGCAGGTGGTACCTCTTTGTAGTTATTTATTTATTTATTTTTTTGCTTTTCAGGTCACACCTGGCGATGCACAGGGGTTACTCCTGGCTCATGCACTCAGGAATTACTCCTGGCGGTGCTCAAGGGACCATATGGGATGCTGGGAATCGAACTCGGGTGGGCCGCATGCGAGGCAAACACCCTACCCACTGTGCTATCTCTCCAGCCCCCACCTCTTTGTAGTTTTAATTTTTATTTCCATGGTAATGATGATGAGCATCTTTTCATATGCTTATGAACGTTTCAGAGGGGAACTTTTTGGTATTAAAATTGCGTAAAGAGGTTAATATGAGGGTGGAAAGGAGAGTACAGGATGTACATCCTTGCATGTGGCCAATTTGGGTTTGATCCTTGGCACCCCAGCCTCACCAGGAGTAAGACCTGAGCACCACCAATGTCACCCAAAAACAGAGAGAGAGAAGAGGTTAATAGTACCCTAGAAAAGTGAATGTTGTGATACACAACTTAAGGGATTTTTGAAGTGTGGTACACTATACAAATATGTGAAACTCTACGTTCTATTCAGTGGAGCTATAGTATTAAAAAAGAAAATAGCAGCATTAAAATTTCCTATACTGTTTGCCCATTAGCTGAAAAACACTTTGAGGTACAGGGAAATTATTATTAAAACTCAAACCCACATCTACAGTAAATTGTAAAAGGAGTACATAATCTCCAGGCACTCCCACCCTGATCTTCCAATGTGTTTTCTTCCATTTCTTTCCCACTAAGGGTATTGCCTGTATTCTAACGAATTAAGAAATTTTGCATGGTAGATGAAATGTTGGAGGTGCTCGGAGCTATTCCTGGCTCCATGCTCAGGGCTCATATGCGGTGTCAAAGATTCAAACCTGGGTCTCAAAGATATGCTCCCTTTATCCCTACTATCTCTCCAACCTTTACAGAAGAAATTTTTAATTGCTCTTTAGTTCAACATACTTTTTCTGATGTCTCACAGCAAAGCAGTGAGGCAGATAGTCTCCCTTATTGCCAGTGAGAAAAACATTCAAGAATTCAACCGATTTCACAAACCTGCATATTAAAGAGAGCTCGGCTCTATAAGCCCAGGTCTTCCAGCTTTTGTCCTTATCACAACCATAAATGAAAAGGTAATTAAAAAATGGAAAGGACGAGCTGCTTATAAAACAAGCCTAACCATAAAAAGTAGCATGAATCAAGAGAGATCCTCAGGCTTACTCTGAGCATTTCACATAGTGCAAAGAATTACTTATGAAGTAGTAGCCCAAATTATAAATTAGGAAAATGAAGCATAGAATGGAGCTAAGGGGTTTGACCAAAGTCACACATTCTAAGTAAAGCCAAGACTTAAACTTCAACAGCTTGGTTCCTGAGTCAGCCCTAGGCCTGTAGTGACTCTTAAACTTTAATAGGAACCAGCTGAAGATGTAACTAAAATTCAAATTTGGTTTGCATAGGTCTGGTTGGACCCAAGATCCAGTATTTCTAACAAGATCTTAAATAAACTTGATGCTCTGTCATTAACTGCCTATAATCTACCACACACCTCCCTTTCCTCCTAACTATTTTGTCCTCGACAGCCAAGTTGCCTTAACCATGCTGCTTTTACTACATATTCCCCAGTGTTTCCAAAATTGCATTTTCTTCTGTAAGAATGAGTCGACCCTAGAGAACCTTATCCAGGACCTGAGAAATCAATTCCAGGGTTCAATCCCCAGCACTGCATGCTCCATCAGCATAGCAGGTAAGGACCATTGAGCATACCAAAAGAACTGCTTTGTATGATCCCACACACACAAAAAATAGCAGCTCATCCTACTCTTACGACATAGGCATACCTACCTCCGCACAAAAGATACTTATTTGTAGAGTCTTATTTGAGGAAGAGGGCTGGGCCACATCCAGTTGTACTCTGGGCTCCTGGCAGTACTCTGGGGAGTGTAAGCACTGCCAGCTATACTAGGGTCAGCCATGTGCAAGGCAAGTGCCCTAACCGCTGTATTCTCTCTCCATCACCACAGTGTCTTTATCCATTCCTCTGTTGTTGGGAACTTAAAGTTGTTTCCAGGTCTTGGCTGATGAACATAGGTGTGCATAATTTTTCAGTTAAGTGATTTTGTGTTCTTGGGAGAGATGCCAAGGAGTGGAATTACTAGAACATATGGTAGTTCTATTTTCAATTTTTTGAGAAGTCTCTACTGTTTATCCTGTAGACTGAGCCAGATTATATCCCCATGAAGTGAATGAGGATTCCTTCTTCACCGATTCCTGTTAACATTGGTTGTTCCCAGATCTTTTTTTAATGTTTTTGTTTCTGATTTTGGGCCACACCTGGCAGTGTTCAGGACCTACTCCTGGCTCTGTGCTCAGGATTCACTCCTGGTGGGTCTCAGGGACTATACGGAGTGCTGAGGATCAAACACAGGCAGCCTCATGCACCTTACCATGTTCTACATCTCTGGCCCCTCCAGGCCTTTTTCTATATAGGCCAGACTCATTTGTTTCAGGTGCTCTCTTATTGTCATTTTGATTTTCATTTCCCTAATAAATGTTTTCCTTGCATGTTGCAATTTGAGTTCAATCCCTAGCATCCCATATGGTCCTTTGAGCACCACCAGGTGTAGTTCCTAAGTGCGGAGCCACGAGTAACCCCTGAGCATCACTAGGTATGGCCCAAAAACCAAAATAAAATAAAACGTACCATTAATTGGCATTATTCATATGTACAGTGTTGTACAATTAATCACCACTATGCATTTTCAAAAATTTTCACCAACCTGAAGTAACATTTTGTATCCAATGCTGTAACATCCCATCCACCTTCCTTCCCAGATTCTAATAAAGTCTGATCCACTTTGTTTCTCTGGACTTTCTTCCTTTACGTATTTTTCAAGCTGAGGCCATATGGACACCCATGAGTCCCCAGAATAATATTTCAGGGGAGCCACAGGTGAAAAATCTTGTAGTTTGGTGGGGAGAGATCACAGCATGAGTCTAGTGGGCTAGTCAATACAACTGACAGACCACGAGAAGGAAACAAGGTTGAAAGGGGGCTACAGTTAGAAGAAGATTGATAAACTGCTTTACATTAATAGAATATGATTTACTTCTAGAATCTCACTTCTGTTCCACTGGTCTAAAGAATCTGCTTCTAGCTGAGTACCTGAGTACCACAGTGTTTTGAGTACTATAGCTTTATATGATAGAGTTTAAAGTCAAGAAACATAATCTCTCCCAATTCTTTTTCAAAATTCCTTTGGTTATTTAGGGAGTTCTGTTTTCATGAAAATTTTAGTGGTGTTTATTTTATTTCCTTGAAGACTGCCAAGGGAATTTTAATAAGGATGGCATGGAATCTGTAGAGTGTTGTGAGTAGGTTGTTTGTTTTACCAATGTTTTTCCAATCCATGAGCATAGAATATTTTTTCCATTCTTTGTATCTTTTGTTTATTTTAATAGTAATTTATAGTTTTCAGTTCATAAGTATTTTAGGGTCTTGAGGACCTGTCTCACAAGCCTAAGTCACAAGTGTAATTCCCCTAGTATCCTACGTGCTCCTAGTATGATCCTGACAGCTCAGCTGTTTGAGCCTGGGGATTATGCAATCCGTGATCCCTGGTGGCCAGGCAGTTAACAGCCATGCTGCAGCCTGGTTTGTGTGTGCATCTTAAAAAAAAAAAAAAAAAAAAAGTTGGAGGGATGCAACTCCCAGCGTGGACCACAGCTAAAATGGTATAATCTCTGATGAGTATCTGAACACCAGCAAACGCCTGACAAGCACCATACCTCTAACTTAATGTGCCTCAGCTAAGAATACAAACCCCAGCAAGCATGTTGCAAGCACCACAGCTAAAGGAGTGCAGCAGACCTTGGTGAGGACTGCAGCTGGATGTGCCACCTCCAATGGCAAAAAATGCAAGCTCCACAGCAGAATATATGTACAGCCCCAGTCATTGCAACGTCAACAATAACAATGAGCCAATGGATGGGGGGAATAAAAAAAAAAAAACATAAGTCATTCCTTTGTTGATTCCTATGTACTCTTGCTTAATTTTATTTGTTGGACTATTTTCTTATGGGCTATAGCCAGCTTAGTGCTTGGAATCAACCCTTCTCTTAATTTTGGGGGTTGGGGGGTTATAGTTTCATGAATCACATCCTCAAGAACAATGATACATGACTCAGTTTCTGTCATTATTCTGCTAAGCCCCTCTTGTGTTTTTTGGAGAGCCCAGCAAGCTACAAGAGTATCTCACCCGCAGGGCAACTCCTGGCAAGCTACCCGTGATGTATTCGATATGCCAAACACAGTAACAACAAGTCTCACAATAGAGTCGTTACTGTGCCTGCTTGAGCAAATCGATGAACAATGGGAGGACAGGAACAGGGATTAATTTCCTCAATTCCGTACTTTCTAATTGAAATTTTCTCATACTTTCTCTTTCCTTGTTGGAGCTTCTGTCTGTTGTTTCCCTCAATTCAGTGAATATCTGTACCTTTGACACTTTCATCAGGGTGTTTAGAGAGCTCTTGTGTATTTGAGGTCCTCCATTAATGCAGGTGAATTCCTCCACTACTTCACTGCATCACATAGTGCAATGTCAAGGTAGGGGTTTTGAGTCAAGTTTTGTGCAGGACTGGATGGCAGTCTGAGATTTGCATTTGCTAATTTACCCAGAAACTGGCTCAGAGTTTATGTCACTATTTCACTACTGGGCATTTTTGGTCATGTGCTTACTGTGTTAGTTGCAGCGCAAGTGATGGACTGGTAATACATCCCAGAGTTCACAGTTACTGGTGATTGACAGTGGCTACAGTGGTAATGTTCCACAGATTTGTGTAGTAGATGGGGCTTTCAAAAGTGCCTAGTAGCACCTCCTGTGGTACTAAGCAGACCTGGTATCTGCTAAGATATTTACATTTGCTAGTGCATGGCTCTCTGTACTATCAGACTCAAAGTAACCTGGGAAACCGCTTATAAGTCCTACTGTGTGTTTTACCAGAAATGTATTCTAACCGAATGTTCAGTGTTTAAACAAAGGCTGGACACAGGACAGACATGCACAACAGGCAATGGAAGGTCTGTTGCCGTTAGTCTTTGTAAACCCCTTCTGACTCTAGGCTTTCATTCCTCAACCTGCAGCCAGTCAGAAGTGGGTTAGAAGGGGCAGGTTTTCTTTTCACCTGGGATAGGCAAATCTTACTCAACCCTTCAATTGCTTCCTATTCTGAAATAATTTAGAGTTTAGAATTTACTAGCTTGCAGGAATCCATTGATGAAGCCTATTATAAGTACTAGAAGTACTATATCTGACTAGCTTCCTAGTTAAATTTTTAACTCCAAATCAGACTTTTTTAATTTTAATTTTTTAATGTATTTTTTAATTGAATCACCATGAGATGCCCAGTTACAAAGTTTTTCATGTATATCCCTTTACCTACTTTCAGCACTCAGTTCTTATCCGGAGTGATCACTCCCAACTATTTTTATCATAGTGGTCCCTTCTCTATCCTAACTGCCCTCTTCCCCATCCCCCCCCACACACACACACACACCCACACACACACTTGTGGCAAGTTTCAAACCATTGACCAGTCCTCCTAGCCCTGATTCCTTATGTCCTTGGATATTAGTCTTATACTATGTATATGTAGTATAAGACTAAGTGTGTGTGTGTGTGTGTAATGTGTGCAATCATTCTTTGTTTCTATGTCTGTCCCTTTTCTTCTGACTCAGTTCACTCATCATGATACTGTCCATCAGCAAATTTCATTCCTTTAGTTTTCCTGGTGGCTGTGTAGTATTCCACTGTGTAGATGTCCCACAATTTCTTTATCCAGTCGTTTCTCAGGAACTCTGGTTGTTTCCAGATTCTGATTATTGTGAATAGTGCTGCAATGAACATAGAAGTGCAGATGGCTTTTCAGCTGTATACCTTTGGGCCACCAGGGTATTCCAGAAGTGGTATTGCTGAGTCAAATGGGAGCTAAATTTCAGGGTTTTTGAGGAATGCTCATATTTTCAAAAAAAGTTGGATGAGCTGGCACTCCCACCAATAATGAATTTGAATCCCTTTCTCTCTGAATCCATACCAGCACTGATTGTTCTTGTTCTTTTTGATGTGTCCAGTCTCTAAGGTATAAGATGATATCTCATTGTTTTGATTTGCATCTCCTTGCTGCAAATCAGGTTTTCTAAAAGTAGAATTTTTTTCCTTTTTGGGTCACACCCGGCGATGCTCGGGGGTTACTCCTGGCTCTGCACTCAGAAATTACCCCTGGCGGTGCTCAGGGGACCATATGGGATGCTGGGAATCAACTGTGTGTGTGTGCTAGGCAAATGCCCTACCTGCTGTGCTATCACTCCAGCCCCTCTAAAAGTAGAATTTCAAGGCTTGCCCCCCTCTCTTTTCCCAGGGCAAAGTTTCGTATCTTAACAGCTCTACCCCTTCTTCCCCACTCTCTGAGAAAGCTGGGTCCTCAGTGAAAACTCCTGGTGGGGCCCCCATCAGGATTTTGTACTCTTGTATTGGTGAGGTTTTGATTGTGGCATCCCAGGAGAATTCCCAACTTGATCCCTTTTCAATCACCTTGTCCCTACCTCTCTGGATTTTAATCATTTGTTTGAGAATCTTCTGACTAGATGTTCAGTTTTTTAAGAAGGACCACACTAAGAAGAATCACAAATCACGACCATCCTCTTGTTCGTTGATTGCCTCGAGCAGGCCCCAGTAACGTCTCCTTCGTCCTAGCCCTGAGATTTTTTTAAAAGTGCCATATTCAAGGCTCTTTTAGGGTTAGGAGAATGAGACCATTCATTGTTACTGGTATTTGGCATATTGGGTATGCCACAGGGAGTTTGTCAGACTCTGCCGTGTAGGTAGGCTACATTTGGTAGCCTGCCATTTTGTCCAAAGTAAGAATGAGATAGTAAAATGTCGCGCGGCCGGGAGCTGGGTTTTATAGTCTCTGGCTCTTGGCTGTTGATGGGATTACACGGCGCCAGGGGGCCAGTTGGTGGGTGTGATCCCTGCCTACTGGAATAAGAATAATAGTTAATACTAACACTCAGAGCTTTCTCTGGGCTACTAGTCCAGATACTTTGATGTACAGTAAACTGTTTTATCTCCTTAATGGCTATTTGAGATACACATTAATGGTATTTTATGAATGAAGGAACTAGGTCACAGAAAGATGGGTAGTTTGGGGTGGAGCAATAGTACAGTGGGAAGAGCATTTGCTTTGCATGCGGCTGACCCGGCTTCGATCCCTGGCGTCCCATATGGTCCCCCAAGCACAGCCAGGAGTAATTTCTGAGTGCAGACTCAGGAGTAACCTCTGAGCAGCACCAGGAGTGCCCCCCCACACACTCCAAAAAAAAAAAAAGAACGCAAAAAGTAAGATATATGGTTTGTCCAAGAAACATCAGAGCCATAAAATTACTTGGTCTTGGGCTGGAGTGATAGTACAATGGGTTAGGCACTTGCCTTGCATGTGACAGACACAGGTTTGATCCCAGCACCCCATATGGTCTCCCAAAGCATGCAAGAGTATTGTTGCATGCAAAAGCGAGCAGTAAGCCCTAAGCACTGACCTCCCCCCCCCAAAAAAAAGAAACCTTAGTTTCAAGGATATATATAGTTAATAAGAGTCCTTAGTCCACTTTTAAAAAGGAAAAATGGAGGGGGCTGGAGCAATAGCGCAGCAGGTGGGGCATTTGCCTTGCACACGACTGACCCGGGTTCGATTCCCAGCATCCCATACGGTCCCCTGAGCACCGCCAGGGGTAATTTCTGAGTGCAGAGCCAGGAGTGACCCCTGTGCATTGCCGAGTGTGACCCAAAAAGCAAAAGAAAAGGAAAAATTGAAGCTTAATAGCCTCCCAATATGAATATAACTGATAATTTAGGGGTAAATGTATTGAAGTACAATATGACTCTCAAATTTTATCTCTATTGGCTATATTGACTAAGCAGTCATGAAGCTTCAAGATAGAACTGAAGAACTTTGTATTGATTAATGGTAAACTGGTTGGTTTTACCGTGATCATGAAAATACAGCTGTATTGGTAAAATAGTAGATTTTACTATTATGAAAATATCTGTCAAGCTTTTATGGTATACAGGTAGGGAAATTTAAATAAAACCTTTAGATACATTTTCTAAATGAGAAAAATTGAGGTCCAAAGAAGTCATATGAGTTATCACAGGCATTTGGGATTGGAAACAACCTTTCTGCCAGAGGCTGCTGCAATTTTTGTTTTTGGTGTTGGTGATCTTTTTAGCCATTCACAGCAGTGCTCAGAGGACCACGTGGTGCCAGAAATGAACCCAGAACCTTTGCATGAGAACTTGCACTTCAGCCCTTCAAGCCATCTCCCTGGCCCTGAGACTGCTACGCACAGTACCACGCAGCCCTTAGATTGGGACCTTCAAAAAGTTTGATTACCACACAGGCATGGGCTGGAGCGATAGCACAGAGGTAGGGCGTTCGCCTTACAAGTGGCCAACATGGCCGACCCGAGTTCGATTCCTCCGCCCCTCTCGGAGAGCCCAGCAAGCTACCGAGAGTATTCGATATGCCAAACACAGTAACAACAAAATCTCCAATGGAGACGTTACTGGGCCCGCTCGAGCAAATCGACGATCAACGGGAGGGCCTTTACCTTTACCTTTACCACACAGGCATAGTCAAAGCAATGGAAATAGGGGTCAGGGATGTGACTCCAGCAGTTCAGCGTCTGCTTTGCCTGTATTGGGGCCCAGATTCAATCCTCAGCACCACATGACCCCCTAGCACTGTCAGGTAGAGGTTTGAGTAGTTCCCAGGGATGGCATGGTGGCCCCAGCACCATATTGCTTTACCACGCCAAATATCCCACAGGTCCACGGTCTAGACTTGTGGATCACTGGGAGAGATCCCCAGACTCCCGAAATATATCAATAAATAGGGGCCCCAAGGTATCAATGGGTTGCTTTGCCTGTGTGAGAAGATTTTCCTAGCCTTCCTCTAAGGAAAACTTTGCACACCTTGCCCTATGCAACCAATCTCCAGCTCCCCTGTCCTGGTGATTTAAAATGCAAAGCTCATCAGCTCAGCTGAAATGAAACTTTCCAAAGGCTCCCAGTTGCCGTTTGAATCAAATCCCATTTTTCCACAAGCAAGCCTAAGCTAAGGCAAAGAAACTTCCTTGCTTTCCTATTCTCCAAGGGAATAATCACTTCTTTCATCTTGTCCACAATCAGGTTTTCCTTAAGTTTAAGACTTTCCTTAAAACCCTTCTAGTGGAATTATTCCTTCTTCCACTCTCAAACTCCGAGTTTCAGTATCTCAAGCTAGCAGTGAGGTTTGACATTCTCGTGTCACTGCTAGTTTCAGACCTTCCTTTACCATCAAACCATACAACTTCGATTTCACCCTTCTTCGATTTTAAACAATCTGCTTTTATCTGCTTAGTTGCTGTTTTGTCCACACTGCCCTTCTACTTACCAGAAAAGCAAAAGAAACCTCTCTATACCTCTGCCATTCAACCACCCACTTGTGTGTGACATATCCTATACTTTGTTCTCTGGAATTCTGTAATCAGGTAATCAAGATAAGCTGATTCTAAACAAAGCTTTCTTTTATTCCAGATTTCTTACTCCTTCCCCCCTCACCAAACCTGCTCTTCAACTTAAGTGAAAACTTGAGTTTCCCAGTTCTCCAATTCTGTTCCCTTCCTTTGACTTTCCTTTCTGCCTGAGGTCACAACCTTTTCTCTCTCTCTCTCTCTCTCTCTCTCTCTCTCTCTCTCTCTCTCTCTCTCTCTCTTTCTCTCTCTCTCTCTCTCTCTCTCTCTCTCTCTCTCGGAGAGTGGTGTTAGGCTGTACTCTCAGCTCTGTGCTCAGGTATCACTTCCAGGAAAACCATCTGGTACGAGGGATCAAACTAGGATCAACTACTTGCAAGACCTTGATCCCTACACTATCTCTCTATCTCTATGATCGTTTATTTAAAATTCAGTGTCCTTAGTATTTTGAGTCCTGATTCAGTAGTGCAGCATAAATTACCCCAAGTTTTAAGCTTAGTAGCTTAAAGAACTTTGAAGCTAAAATTTTTTAAACTTTTTTAAAACTTAAGTAGCTTAGAAAAGCTTAAAACTTTTTTTTTTAATTTTATGCTATCTTTTGCCATTTCTGTGAGAGTCATGAGTGGGTTAACTGGATGCTTCTAGTTTGGAATTTCCCAAGAGGCTGCAATTATCTGATGAGGTTGGAACATTGATACAATGAGAGTGAAAGGGTGGGGCACCAGCTGAATTTAGTTAGTCAGTTTAAATCTCACCCAGCCCATTGAACCAGAAGAGATAGTGGAATGTTGGGGATGGGAGATAGCAGATAAAAGGAAGCCTCAGGCCTGAAAGATAGCTAGTACAGCAGGTAGGGCACTTGCCTTGCATGGACCCAAGTTTATCCCTAGCATCCCATGTGGTCCCCCAGACCATCAGAAGTGAATCCTTAGTGCAGAGCCAGGCAGGAGTAACCCTGGAGCCTTGCCAGGTATGGTCCCTAAAAAAAAAAAAAAAAAAGAGAATAGATTATGGGCTGCTGGGGGTGGGAAATAGCAGATAAAAGGAAGCCTCTGGCCTGACAAACAGTACAGCAGATAGGACTTTTGCTTTATACTTGGTCAATCCAGGTTTGATGACCAGCATCCAGATGGTCCCCTGAGCAACATCACGAGTGATCCCTGAGTACGGAGCCAGGAGTAACCCCTGAGCATCCCTGGGGTAACTCTTTCTTTCTTCCTTTCCTTCCCATCCCAGATTAGCAGTGCTGGGACGGGACAATAGGAACTTCCGGAGCACAGTTGAGAAGCCCAGTGACAGGTACAGAGCACAGGGATCTCAACCACACACCCAGGTGGTGGTTGGAGACTAGTAAAGGTTGATCAGAATGATAGGAGCTGGCAGAGACTAAGGAAAGCAGAAACATCAGAGAACCGTTGGGGTGTACAGGTCAAGAGAGGTCCAGCGACAAGATTTCAGAGGTCACACACTGGAGTGGGCATTGTGAGACAGAATAAGTAATGTCATACATGGGTAAAGGAGAGACCTGGACATTTGGGAAAGGATCCTGACCCATCTACCCAGTTGTATAATAAATTCTAACTGCTTAACCGTCTTGAGTTTTGTTATCAGATCTTCCATACAATTCTCAAGAATGTGCAGGAAAATCTACTTTTCGTGCTAACAGTATTATTTGGTGAGGTAGCTCAGTCACATTTAACAAGTTAGTAGGGCAAAGGATCTGGTTGTGAATTTCCTTCCTAAGGTTGCTTGATCATCCTCACAGCATAGGAGTTGGCTTCTCCAAAAATGCATGGTCCGGGGCAGCAATGTGGGCCAGAGAGACAGTAATCAGGACAGATAAAGGTGCTTGCCTTATGGGCCCTAGAACCACGGAGCCAGGAGTCCTGAGCACTGCTGGGTATGGTTCCAACCTCAAAACCCCCACAAAAACAAATCCCAGATTTTCTGTAACACCACATACGATCACGATCACGACCATCCTGTTGTTCGTCAATTGCCTCAAGCAGGCCCTAGTAACGTCTCCTTCGTCCAAGCCCTGAGATTTTTTAAAAAGTGGCATATTAAAGGCTCTTTCAGGGTTAGGAGAATGAGATCCATCATTGTTACTGGTATTTGGCATTTTGGGTACGCCACGGGGAGTTTGCCAGACTCTGCCGTGTGGGCAGGTTACATTCAGTAGCCTGCCATTTTGTCCAAAGTAAGAATGAGATAAGATGTCTTGGCCGTTGATGGGATTACACGGTGCCAGAGGGCCAGTTGGTGGGTGTGACCCCTGCCTACTGGAATATGGAGGATCTGGGTGGAGGATGCTCAGCCCCGATCCGAGCAGGCTTGGAGATCTCAGCCCCGGGACCCGCATGCCTTTGTTCCGCTGCCGGTACCTTCATGCGTGTGGAGAGTGGTCTCAGCATGGTGGTGGCTGGTTCTGGAGGTCTTCGGCTGCCAGAGCCCTGGTAGGGGCGGGGAGGGAAACTCAACCCGCTACCTCCAAGGGGCCCCGGCGAGGACAGCCAGGCACAGTTACATACACTGAACGTAATTTGTAGGAAGCAGCAAATCTAAACAACTTGATGGGAATAAGTAAAGATGACATTAGGCAACATTTACTGAAGTTCGGTTATAAAAGATAGCTTGTGTCTTTATTTCAAACTCATGACGTTCCCATGACATAGTAATTAATACATGGTAATTTTTACAGGTGCAGAAATCAAGGCCTAAAAGGAAAAATAATTTTTCCAATGTCAGCTACCACCAGAACACAGAGTTTTTAGGGAGTTCTGGTATCCATGGTTGCATGATGAGCCACTGTGGTAACTCAAACAGTACTTCACTTACAAATCTCCAATTCAAACAGGGCTTAATGAAGGCAGTTCACCTCTCCTCTAGGAATTGGCTGGGACAACATGGAGACGAAGATCTGAAATCATCTGAAGATTCATTCATTCCAATGACCAGCAGTCACTCTTGGCTCTTGCCCAGGATCTTGGCTGGGATTAGCTGGACCATCTGTAGTGGCTGAGACTTCCTTATATTATGTGGTCACATTTCCCTGGGCAAATGACTGAAGAAAGTAAGAAGAATCTACTGTTTTTGTGATCAAACTCTGGAATTCATAGCAGTAATTCTCACCTACTCTTGATAGGTTCCAGAGGAAGGAGAAATGAGTTCCATTTCAGAATTCTAACAGTGTTGGAGGTGGGGTGGAGAGATAGCTCAAAAGACTGGAGCACATGCTTTGTAAGTGGAAACCCAGGGTTCATGGTCCTCTGAACATCACTGGGAGCTACCGTCCACCCCCAGAACAGCCAAGTACAGCCTAAAACACACGTACACCACAGAATTAAAACATAGAGCAGGAAGCAGGGCACTTGCCTTGCATGCAACTGACTCAGGTTCGATTTTCAGCACCCTATACAGTTCCCTATGCCCCATCAGGAATGATCCCTAAGTGCAAAGCCAGGAATAAGCAAGCCCTGAGCACCTTCATCGCCAGTGTGGGCTTAAGGCCCAAGATATTGTCATTTTTATTTGTTTTGTTTTCAGGTTATACCCAGTGGTGCTTAGGAATTATCCCAAGTCCTGCTCTCAGGAATCACACCTGGCAATTCTCAGGGAATCATATTGGATGCCTGGGATCGAACCTGGATTGGCTGCATCCAGCCTTGCCTCCTGTACTATCTCTATAGTCATTTAAGTTCAGATTCCTGTGGTGCAATTGCTCCAGTTCAAGACTTGGAAACTAAAAAGACAAGTTATCTTTTCCCCATGAATCCAACCTAACAATGTAGGACAGGCAAAGAATAACCACTTTTAGATGTTCCTGAAGAAAAAAAAAAAAAAAGGAAGGAAGGAAGCGAGGGAGGGAGGGAGGGAGGGAGGGATGCAAACAAGCTGGAATGTAGGGTCAAGAAGATTAACTCAAGTGGAAGAGATGAACCCAAGGCCTGAATTCAGTCCCCAGCACTCAAGTGCACCTCAAGAACTTCTGAGCTTAAGCAGCACCCATTTATCATTGCTGCAGTGCAGAACAGGCGAATTCTGGGTCACCCAAGCTCCACTGGGAATTGGTTCCAAATAAGCCCCCGAATGAAAATTACAACTTAGAGAATATTTTTTTAATTTTTTTTTTATTAGTGAAACACCATGAGGTACAGTTATAGACTTATAAACTTCTGTGCTTGGGTTTCAGTTATACAATGATCAAGTACCCATCCCTCCACCAGTGCCCATCCTCCACCACCACGGGCCCCAGCATCCCTCCCACCCCCCATCCCCCCCGTCCCACCCTGCCTCTGTGGCAGGGCATTCCCCCTTGTTCTCTCTCTCTTCTTTTGGGTACTGTGTTTTGCAAGAGAGGCCTTGAGTGGCAATCATGTTTGGTCTATAGACTACTTTTAGCATCCTTCTCCCACCCTGGGAGGGTCTCACAACACCCTTTATTTGGTGCTCTCTTCTCTATCTGAGCTTCCTTTTCACCTAGCATATGTGACTGGCCTTCAAGTCATGGAGCAAAATTCCTGGTACTAATCTCAGCCATTCCTGGGTGTTAGTCTCCCGTTTTGTTGCTTTATGTTCCCCAGATAAATGCCATCTTTCTATGTCTATCCCGCCCTTTCTGACTCATTTCGCTTAACATGATACTTTCCATGTAGTACCACTTGTATGTAAATTTCATAACTTCATCTTTTGGGAATATTTTTTAAATTGTGACAAAAAGTGAAAAAGTATGTACATGTTAATTGTTTGATAATTCACTATCATACCAGGGTGCTTTCATTATTCATCTAGAAATACAACTTAATATTGTTTATTTTGGAACAGCTCTTTGTACCTGACAGTAAATAGTCAAATAGGAACAAATCCCTACACTTTCTCAGTATGTTTCTTTATTCTTTTGTTCTGTACCACAGCCAGCAGGACCCTGGGGACTATTCCAGGAGGTGCTCAGGGGACCATGCAGTACTGGAAATGAATCCAGGTTGCCTGCATGCAAAGAAGATTCTGCATCACACATCGCATTGAGCTATATTTCTAGTCCTTACATTAACTTTATTCTTAGTTAGATCTGTCTTTATGATGGAAAGTAACACACTAGGCAGTACCTTTTAGAGTATCCTCTCTGGCTTCTGTAGAACTATAAATACTATAACAGTTAACTAAAATGTCTTTTCAGAGAAAATCCCCATACTCCTGTATGTTTGTCCATAGAGAGGGAAGATGGCCACAAATCTGGAATTCTCAAATAGCACATAATTACTAATACAATGCCTCAAGTCAACTTATCCCTTAAATTTCTTAACTAAATAATTCAGAGGACTACAACATTAAAAGATCTCAGTTACTTCTAACTCAGTTTGTCAATAAACTTCTCCAAAGACTGATTTCTTCTTGTAGCAAATTCACTCTTTCTTCCACCAAACCGGACAAGTTCTATCAATGCTTGATAGCTTTATTGTAATTTACTCTGACATCATCTTTGGGGGGAAAGGTGGCACACCAAGCAGTGCTCACTCAATGCTTACTCAAGGCTCTACTCAGGGATGATTCCTGGCAGACTAGAGAGATGATACGGAGTGTGGTGGATTGAACCCAGGTCCATTATGTGCAAGGCAATTGCCCTACCCACTGTACTATCGCCCTCTATGTTATCTTCTTTCAAGGAAATCTCAGCTATTGTGAACATACATGTACCAGAGGACTCAGTCTGATATAATCTTGGGACACCATCACCATCAAAACCTACAATTAAGGCAGAAACACAAGAAGATTTTCATTGCTCAGAACATATTTCTCTGTTAATGTTGCTGTGAAGGGAGTTATGTAGTCTGCGGTGACTGGATCCTCAACTCTCTGTATCCCTGACATTCTACACGGCTCTGTTTGCTCCTGTCCCAGTATCAGCTATCAATATCAAAAACTCCTGCCCCAGTATCAGCTATCAGTATCAAAAAATACTCTTGCCCCAGTATCAGCTGTAGCACCGTAGCACAGTCCTCCTGTCGTTCATCAATTTGCTCGAGTGGGCACCAGTAACGTCTCCACTGTGAGACTTGTTAATGTTTTTGGCATATCGAATACGCCACAGGGAGCTTGCCAGGCTCTGCTGTGCAGGCAGGATACTCTTGGTAGCTTGCTGGGCTCTTCGAGAGGGAGGGAGAAATCGAACCTGGGTCAGCCGCATGCAAGACAAACCCTACCTGCTGTGCTGTTTCAACAACTGGAGCTATCAGTATCAAAAACAAGCAGACATTTTCCTCAAGCTTTTTCATCTTGAAGTGTCGTTACAGATTTTTTTTTTCCTACCCAGAGGAAAGCTATATCAATTCCTTAAATTTCAAAACATTTAGTAGCAAGATTCATTTTCTCATGGACCATTGAACTAAGGACCTCAGGTCTGAACTGAGGGAAAACCCTCAGTTTCCCACTACATAAGACCCTCCACTGGGCAGCTCCTAACACAGCAGTTGTGTTCTACCACAATAAGCAAGTTTATGTAGATATTTTTTTTTATTTATGTATTTGCTTTTTGGGTCACAGCTGGCAATGTACAGGGATTACTCCTGCTCTGCACTCAGGAATTACTCCTGGCAGTGCTCAGGAGACCATATAGGATGCTGGGAATCGAACCTGGGTCAGCCACGTGCAAGGCAAATGCCCTACCCACTGCGCTATTGCTCCAGTCCCTGTAGATATTTTTAATTGAAAACATGCCAAAACAATAACATTGTAGTTATAGATCTATGGGTGATTCTTTTTCCTTTAGTCTACAAGTTTCCTTGTATGCATTTATATTATTGTTGTGATTTAATTATTTTGTAAAACTGTACTGTTATTAAAAGTACATCATTCTTATAAGCTTGGAATAGAGTTAAAATAAATTAAGCCAAAATAAATTAAATAAACTATTAAGTGTTATGTCCGTTAATAATTTTGGTGAGGATCATAGAACCTCAGAATTAGAAGAACCTCAGAGATAGTCTCATCATTTCACTGAAGACTAATCTGACACCCAAAGATGAAGAAACTTGTCCAGAGTCACGCAGGAACCAGAGAGCAGATTTCCTGAATGTCAGACTCACATATTGATTATGACAATTAAAATTTGGATTTTTGTATAATTTTCTGCTTTCCTGAAAATATATCCTGAAACTGAAGTAATGGCCAGCCCGCCTTTACTAATTCAAATTAAAGCAGATATCACTGTTAATTGGAAAGTGATGTTTTCCCTGTCATACTTACACACACACACACACACACACACACACACACACACATACACACACACTATTAAAAACTGGTCTTAAGGCCTATCGGCCTTCACTTTCATATCCTTGCACATATTTCTTTGTAAGCAGCTAAATGAAAAAATGCAGAAAGCATGAATCTGACTAGAACAAAGTGAACCAATATAAAGGGATTTTTTTTTTTACCTCTTTGGGTACCAACTTTCTCACTCATTCAATGGATGATGTCAGACCCCCGTCCAAGCCCTGAAAATGTGAAGATGGTACCCAACTGTGAATCCTGAACTTAGAGCTAAGTGAGGAAGTTAGACAATAACTTTGCAGATTACTCCATATACCATAGGAGAAAGGAATGACACAGAGTTTGTAAGGTGTTTAAGAAGCACCTGACCGCGGAAGGGGACCAGAGTGATAGTTCACTGGGTAACACTGTAGCACTGTCCTCCCGTTGCTCATCGATTTGCTCGAGCGGGCACCAGTAGCGTCTCCACTGTGAGACTTGGTACTGTTTTTGGCATATCAAATATGTCACGGGTAGCTTGCCAGGCTCTGCCGTGCAGGTGGGATACTCTCGGTAGCTTGCTGGGCTCTCTGAGAGGGATGGAGGGAAACGTCCTACCTGCTGTGCTATTGCTCCAGCCCAATAGTACACTGGGTAAGGCGCTCGAATTGTGCTACATGCTTCAGACCCAAATTCAATCCTCAGCACCCCATTTGATCTCTGAGTCCCTGTCAGAGGTGATCCCTGAGCTCAGAGCCAGGAGGAAGCCCTGAGCACTGTGGGGTGTGGCCGCAAATAAAAAAAATAGAAGCCACTAGGGAACTGGAGAGACAGTACAGTGGAGGAAGGTGCTTGCCTTCCTGCAGCAAACCTAAGTTCAATCCCGAATGCCACATCCCCAACACCCTAAGCCCTAAACCCTGACAGAAGTGATCCCAGAGCACAGAGTCAGGAATAAGTTCTGAATACCCCTGGTGTGGAAAAAAAAATCCCAGAAAACAATAACAAAAAATAAGTTGCATCTGGAATTAGGGAGAAAAAAAATCATTTCCTTCATGGAAGATTTAATAGCAAAGGTAACAGGCCGGGCCTCATAGCATGAACAGGATTTCACCAGGCAGGCAGAGAATAGAGGGAAAGTTACCAGCATGCCACAGTTTAGAAAACACTAGATGCTAAGGTGGTAAAAACATAAGACACATCAAATACAACCTCTAAAGCAAAATGAAACTGTTAGGCTTTTTATGGATTTTGACTAGGAGAACTTCTCTGGAACAACTTGAGGTGCTCTATCTAATTTCAGTTTCTTGAGCTATGCACCCATGACTCTGAGATTTTGTTCATTCCCTAATTACTAGCTTCTGGGACTCTGACTGTACAGAACTCATCAGAGAGCACCAGACAAAATTACTGCCATTTAATCCATGTTGGAACCCAAGTCGCTACAACACTGTCTGCGTGCTGAATGGTGATTTGACACTGATTAATGGCTTGATCATTAGAAAGCCAGAGGGAATTGCAAAGGAATAGAGAAATAAAGACATAATTTCACACATTGAGGTTTCCCTCATTAATTTTAGGAGAAAAAAATTATTTTAGGTTCATCCAAATGCTAGAATGCCCCAGGTGAGGAGCTGCTGATAATCAGTAATTATCCAAGGTGAGATCCAAGATATTTTGCAAAGGTGGAAATAATAACCCTGTCAGAAGTAGAAATCAGCTATTTGGGGGAGGAGGCTATAAATCCAAACATAATATCCAACTTGTCTTCACCTCAGAGAGTTTCCAGCTGTTTATGACGTTTTGCTCTGATTTGCCAGAGATGAAATGCATTTTTTTAAATGCTCCAACCAGCTGAACAAAAAGGCTCAGAGCCATATTTTGTTTTTTCCAAAAAGTGTTGAGTACTTGTAAAGTCTGCAGAGAAATGGTAGAAGGTGTCTGCTTTCTTGTCAGTTCCAATGAAGATCTTTTTTTTGTAAGCCTAGGACTGATCATTCTCTTTTCTTTTCTTTTTTAATTTTCTCTTTTTCTTTCTGGGAATTGGGGGGGGAAGGGCGGGTGTTTGGGGCCATACCTGACCATGCTCAAGCCATACTCCTGGTTTTGTGCTCAGGGATCACTCCTGGTGTGGGACCTGAGGGACCATTAGAGGTACAGCAGATTGAACTTGGGTTGGCCACGTACAAGGTTAGTACCCTACCCACTGTACTATCACTCTGGCCCCCTGACCATTACTTTTTAAGTGAGCTGTGAAAGATAGAGTAGGTCTCTCTTGGTTTGAAAGGGCACATTCGCCCTCTCCTCTCTGGAAAGAAAGATGGCGGCCACATGGGAGCCTTGTGGACAGCAGGTATGAGCCGCGAGTGTGGGGGCGACTAAAACCTCATGGGAAGGGGGGCATTTCCGTCTGCCCTTCATGCCCTACCGAGGCCACCAGTTGCCCTCACGAGCGGCTCTCCAGCACGGCCACAGCCCCAGAAGCACAATGACCTAATGCAGAACCCAGCAGCTTGGAGCAGAAAAGTGAAAGGACTATGCGTTAATTCAGGCAATCATTTCTGCCCAGAGGGGAAAGGGTGTTGCTCCCTTCCGCCCTCCTCCCTCTGGAAAGAAAGATGGCGGCCACATGGGAGCCTTGTGGACAGCAGGTATGAGCCGGGGGTGTGGGGGCGACTAAAACCTCATGGGAAGGGGGGCGTTCTGGTCCGTCCTTCACGCCCTACCGAGGTCACCAGTTGCCCCCCGCGAGCGGCTCTCCAGCACGGCCACGGCCCCAGAAGCACAAGGACTTAATGCAGAACCCAGCAGCTTGGAGCAGAAAAGTGAACGGACTATGCATTGATCCAGGCCATCAAGTCTGCCGGAGGGGAGAGGGTGTTGCCCCATTCGCCCTCTCCTCTCTGGAAAGAAAGATGGCGGCCACATGGGAGCCTTGTGGACAGCAGGTATGAGCCGCGAGTGTGGGGGCGACTAGAACCTCATGGGAAGGGGGGCGTTTCGCTCCGCCCTTCACGCCCTACCGAGGCCACCGGTTGCCCCCCGCGAGCGGCTCTCCAGCACGGCCACGACTCCAGAACACAGAAACCAATTTCTTAACTATCTGACTTTCAGTAGAAATACTTCCAGGGTCAATAGGTAAAAGAGCAGAAACCCAAAACCAACATTTAATTCTTGAACCCAGCCGTAGAAAGCAAATCACTTCACAATGCTTTTTCAGCATGTCTGATTTGGGGGGGGGGGTAAACTCTAAATAATAGTGGTGAATCTTTTATTGAAACAATGAATCTAATCAAAGCAGATAGAGTGTTAACTAGAATTCATCTGCCTCACAGGGACGGGGAGGGGTGGGGGGTGGGGTTTTATTGGGGTTCTTCATGGTAAAAAATAAGTATTGGTAAAGGGAAATGTGTTTGATATTTGCATGACTGAGACATAAACCTGAAAGCTTTGTAACCTTTCCCACAGTGATTCAATAAATAAATTAAAAAAAATTTAAAAAAAAAAAAAAAGAAAGGGCATTTGTTGAGATGCTTTGGGCTTTAAACTTAACACATCAAAATTAATTTAAAAAAAATTTTTCAGATCAACGCCAGCAGTTCAAATTCAAACCTTGCTAAAGGGGGAGGTAATAAACATATGCTATGTGGTTATGAAGAGCCCAGGGAATAGATGTGCTGAGATATTATTGTGGGAAAGAAATGGTCCATATAATACTTATGGGAGTATGTATGTGAATGTAGTGCGCGCGCGCGCACACACACACACACACACACACACACACACACACACACACTGAGCTGAAGTATACAAAGCAATCATTGGTGAAAGCAGTCTTCTCATCTGATTCACTAGATTAGAAAATCCCAGAAAGTGAGGACTGAGGCTTTAGAGCTCCAAATCCCCAGCACCAAAAAGTGAGTGAATTACTGGCGGACATGTTGCATCCCAGAAGTCAGTGGTTTAGATTTATGATGTCTTCCACAGTCACAGCAGGCCCCCAAAGGCCCCCAGACAGGCTTGAACCTGCATCTCTGCCCTGGTGCTGCTTTCTCATTCTTCTACTTGGAAGGCTTTTACTTTTTTCTTGCTCCCACCCCTTGCCTTTTGAAGTCTCTCAAAATTCTGATTTTTTCGTTTGTTTATTTGTTTTTGAGTCACACCCAGCGATGCTCAGGGGTTACCCCTGGCTCTGTGCTTAGGAATTACTCCTGATGGTTGGAGGACTGTTTTGGGTGTCAGGAATCGAGCTCAGGTCCGTCACATGCAAGGCAAACACCCTACCTGCTGTACGATGGCTCCATCCCCATGAAATCCTGGTTCTTTATAGTCTATCTCAAATGCCTTTTGAAAACAAATTTCCAAGCCAGACATGTCCCTGAAGTCAGAGATATCTGGGTTTGAGTCCTAATTCTACCATTTTCCAGTTTTGTGGTTGTTGTTTTCATGTTCAAGTTCTGAAACAAATTACCTTACCTCTTTGTGCCTCGGTCTTCTCCTGGTGGTGAGAGCTGTCAACCATTCGTTCTTTTCTCTGATTCAGCTTCCTCCACGTCAGTGCTTGATAGCCCCCTGCCTGGTGAAGGCCTCAGACCCAGAACACACCAATAAATCAGTCAATGTTAAGCTCCTTTTGCTTAGACATTTTTTATTATTATTATTATTATTATTAACTTTGCTTTTCGGATGAGGTTTTTTTGGGTTTTTTTTTTCTTTTTGGGTCACACCCAGCGATGCTCAGGGGTTACTTCTGGCTCTGCACTCAGAAATCACTCCTGGCAGTACTCGGAGGATCGTATGAGATGCTGGGAATCAAACCCAGGTTGGCCACGTGCAAGGCAAACGCCCTACCCGCCCTGCTATTGCTCCAGCCCCTAGATGAGTGTTTTTTTTTTTGAGACACGCCCACCCACGCTCAGAGTTTACTCCTGGCTCTGTGCTCAGGAAACACTTCTGATCGGTCAGGGGACCATATGGGGTGCTTGGGAATCAAATCCAGGTCTGCAGTGTGCAAGGCAAACACCCTACCCATATCATTCTGACCCCAACTTAGACATTCTTTTGTTTTGTTTCACTTTGCTTTGTGGCCACGCCTGGCGATACTCAGGGCTTCCTCCTGGCTCTGCACTCAGATATTACTCCTGTCAGTGCTTGAGGGACCATATATATGGAATGCTGGGAATCAAATCCAGGCCAGCCTTGTGCAAGGCAAGCACACTATCCTCGGCACTATCTCTCTGGACCCCATGCTTTACTACTGTTTTATACTGCTCTCCCTAGCCCCACCGGTTTTTGTCTGATATCACCTTACTCTCTTATCTCTTTTAAAAAATCATGGGGGGGCTGGAGCGATAGCACAGCGGGTAGGGCGTTTGCCTTGCACGCAGCCAACATGACCGACCCAGGTTCGATTCCCAGCATCCCATATGTTCCCCCGAGCACCGCCAGGAGCAATTCCTGAGTGCATGAGCCAGGAGGAACCCCTGAGCACCGCAGGGTGTGATCCAAAAAGCAAAACAACAACAACAACAATAAAAAAAATCATGGGATGGGGTGCTGGAGTGATACAACAGCAAGAAGGGCATTTGCCTTGCACATGGCTGACCCGGGTTCAATCCCCGGTATCCCATATGGTCCCCCAAGCACCGCCAGGAGTAATTCCTGAGTGCAAAACCAGGAGTAAACTCTGAGCATTGCTGGGTGTGGGCCCCCCCCAAAAAAATTGTGGTGTGGGTTTTTCAAATGCTTCTAGCACTTATTATAATCTAACTTGATCTGTTCCCTCCCTCTTAGTCAGAAAGCACTTCAAGGTCAGTTTCTCAAGAAGCCTGAAGAGGGACTAGGTTATGATGCTCAGTCAATGACAGACAGTCTAACTGAAACAACATTTAATCCGGCTCTCCAGGAGGCGAAGTGAGGAAGTTCCATGTTTTCTCCCAGTAGCTGTTGAATGGTTTAAGTAGTCAGATGGAAATTCCCCTGCAATGAGAGGTTCGGAGTTGACTGCTGCCCATCCAGCCCAAATAAGCAAAGCTCCCACTTCCAGATGTCTCTTTCCCTTCCCACCTAGCCTCCTAGCCTGCTAGGGGAAAATTCCTTTAAGGATAAACCCAATATGGCTTTTATTGGGGGGCAGGGGGTATTTTTGCTGAGCTGATGAAAGTGTAAAACTCTTGGAGAAAAAGCACAAAAGTGAGACCTCTCCCCCCTGCCCTGCCCCATCCCACCTCTTTCTCTCTCTTTCTCTCTCTGTGAAGACAGAAGTGAGGAAAAGAGAATTAGCCCCTGGAAATTGTTTTCCCATGCAGGGAACTGGGAGATAGCTCAGAGGTCAGTGGTCCATGCCTTGCACCTGAAAAGAAGCATGCTTTCAGCGGTGCTTGGGATCACCTATAATACTTTAGCAAGCACTCCTATAGTGCTCAGGAGACCCTGGTTCAAAAACAGGCCCTCAACACCAGACACGTCCCTGGACCTAAAGCAACTAACTTTCCCAGTTACCTTTCACCTAGACTCATACAGTAGCAGCTTAACCTGGCTGATACACATAAATTTATCAGCTTAGTAATTTTTGTTTGTTTGTTTGTTTGTGTGGGGTCACACCCAGGGATGCTGAGAGTTTGATCCTGATTCCGTGCTCAGGAATCGCCCTGACCATGTTCAGGGGACCATGTGGAATGTGGAGATCCAGAATGAATGAGAATTCTCCCAATTTGAAAAGGTTAACTTATTTTCCTGTTCTTCCCATCAACCATCGTCCTGTAACCCCTGATCTCTTGTTGTGCTGCTGGACTCTGACTGCCATGCGTTTCTTCCCTTTCTCAGCCTGAAAAACTTACACAATTACAATTACAATTTCTCAGACTCAGATCTAACAGGTCAACGGCGTGCAAGGCAAGCACCCTTCACACTATACTTTCTCTCTAGCCCTTCGCCATAATGATTTCTATCTTCTACAAGTTTCCTACAATGCAAGAAGATAAACTTAAAAAAAAATCTTCATTGAAGTACTGTAATTTTCAATATTGTTAATGATAGTTTTACATATATGTCAACACTACAACCACCACAAGGGGCTGGAGCGATAGCACAATAGGTAGGGCATTTGCCTTGCACGTGGACGACCCGGGTTCGATTCCTCTGCCTCTCTCAGAGATCCCGGCAAGCTACTGAGAAGTATCCCGCCCACACAGCATTTCCAGACTTTTTGATATATGTCATTCTTACTGGTGTAAGATGATGTCTCATTGTTGTTTTGGTTTTCATTTTTCTAATTATAACTGAGATGAGCACTTTTTCATATGCCAATAGATCATCTTCATCTCAAACTAGGTATTTATTATTTATTTTTTTAATTTTTTTATAATTTCTTTTTAACTGAATCACAGTGAATTTAATTGAATCACAAAATTGCTCATGATTGAGTTTCAATCATATAATATTCCTACACCTATCCCTTCACCAGTGTACGTTTCCTACCACCAAGGTCCCAAGTTTTCCACCCACCCACCCCCTGCCTGCTTCTATGGTGGGCACTTTTCTCCTCTCTCTCTCTCTCTCTCTCTCTCTCTCTCTCTCTCTCTCTCTCTCTCTTCCTTTCTCTCTGTAGGCCTGATGGTTTACACATACTGAAAGGTTATCAGGTATATTTCTTTATCTACTTTCAACTTTCAACACTCAGTTTCTCAAACAGTAGACATTTAAGTCCAGTAGGCCTCAAGGCTGAGCATATGCTCCGTATGCCAGAGCCCTAAATTCTAGCCCTGGAAACCAAATAGCTCCCTAGACAACTCCCAAGTACTAAACCTGGAATAGCCCCAAGCACTGCCAGTGTGGTCCCACATCAAAATAATGAAAAATAAGTAAATACACAAAGTTAAGGTTCTGAGTTTTCGGTTTTGCCGTACTACCAGGGATCAAATCCAGGTCCTCACACATGTAAGGCTAGTGTTCTACTTCTGAGCCACATCCTTAGCCTGGGTACTCATTCCGCTTCTCCCCAGTTAGGTGAAACAAGGTTGATTATGGCTTGACTTCATTTCATTTCATTTCATCATCCTGTTATTCGTCGATTGCCTCGAGCAGGCCCCAGTAACGTCTCTTCCATCCTAGCCCTGAGATTATATTCAAGGCTCTTTAGGAGAATGAGACCCATCATTGTTACTGGTATTTGGCATATTGGGTACGCCACGGGGAGTTTGCCAGACTCTGCCCTGGATGGCTTGATAACCTTAATAAAGCTTTAACCCTCTTACGGAGTAGCTCCCAATATGCAGAAATTCAGAATACTCAACTGGGCAGTGGACATACATGGCAATGGTGGTGGAATGTGCGTGTGGCTGTGGGGCTTCCTGAAGTATGGCAGTGGTGGGTGGGGGAGAGGTTACCCACCCTGACTCTGAGTGGGTCTGGAGTTGTTGGCCAAAAAACCCTGATGTGCCTGAACTTTGGGACATCTCTGCAGCATTCAGTCAGAGGCGGTGGAGTCCAGCCATGGGCAAGGCGGCAGCTGTTGGGCTGTGAGTGTGGTGGTTTCAGCAGGCCTGAGACATGGCCCGCCCCCTCCAGATGCCCCAGGGTTCTCAAAGTCACCTTGTTTTTTTATCACCAGCAATCACCCTCAAGACATATTCCTTACAAGGTTCAGGCCCTTTGGCTCTCTAGCTTGGGTTCTCTGGTCAGACATTGAAATTCCCTGCCCTCAGGGAGTGTAGGAAACCAGTCATTCCAGGCTGTGATGGAAGGCATGTACCATGAGTGCCGGAAGAAGAAAGAGCATCTAACCGTGAAGAGAAGATTAGTTATCAGAAGGAAGCAGAGTTAGATCTGAGTCTGAGAAATTGTGTAAGTTTTTCAGGCTGAGAAAGGGAAGAAATGCATGGCAGACAGAGTCCAGCAACACAACAAGAGATCAGGGGCCCTAGGATGATGGGTAGGTTGATGGGAAGAACAGGAAATTCTCCCATTTTCAAATTGGGAGAATTCTCAATGATTCTGGATCTCCAACTTCTGTTAAGCCAAAAGACCTTATGCCATTGGGCTCTGGTCCCCATGTGGGCTAAGTGTCATTTGCCCTTAGAAGCCAGGCATGGTTTGTTGCTCTCCAGCCTGTATCTCCCTGTTGGCATCACATTTGCAGTCTGGCTTTTCTTTAGGGCAAGAAACATCTTGGGGTGTTCTTTGCGTCTTTGGGGAAAAGAGAAGGTTAAAATAAATGACAAACTCCACGTGTTCCCCCCTAATGAGACTATCCTGGCCTGTATTAGACTATACTAGATTTTTTTTTTTTTTTGCTTTTGGGTCACACTTGGTGATGCACAGGGGTTACACCTGGCTAATGCACTCAGGAATTACTCCTGGCAGTGCTCAGGGGACCATATGGGACGGATGCTGGAAATTGAACCCGGGTCGGCTACTTGCAGCCCCTATACTAGATTTTCTTGGTACAAGTGAAGAAACTAGTGTTAGCATGTGGACTGTAACTTTCTCGAGTCCTGTTCCCTTCAGTCATTTGCATTATAAACTGATCTGAGAAACAACCCATGAATGAGGAAGAGTCAGTTGTGTGAGATCAAGTGAGACAAGTATGCAAGTAGGACACGCCACAAATGGCCTTGAAGGAAAGTTCTCAACCCAATGCAGAGTCCTATGTCCCAGAGCCACTATCCAGACACCAACCAGGCCAGATCATCAGCAAGCACATTCAGTCCATGATAATGGACAAAGCTGATTCTAGATGAGTCCACACAGCCTTATGGGAAAGTGCAGTGTTGGGAGAAATCCCCAGTGCCTTCCAGGTTCCCGGGTCATTTCAGACCTGCGAATGAACCCATCTGTTTTCCCCAGCATCCCTAGACTTCAGACTGTGTCAAGAGTTTAATGCTTTATTCTGAGAAGACTCCTGCTGAAGTTCCGCTACAGATCTAGGGGGTGGGTTCGTTCTGTGAAGTGCTTGATTTCCTGGAATGGGCCTGTTTTTCCTAAACTCCTGCCCTGTTCACAGACCACGAGAAGAAATGGTGCAGGAGTGTTTGTCTTCAAGAGGGTTCAGGAAACACGAATAAGTTTGCTCAGAGTTTGTCCAAGAGGAGCCAACATTGACTCTCAGAGCCTCATGCAGGTGATGAAGTTGGATGAAATCAAGTGGGCTCAGAAAGGGGGGTTCCTGGGGCCCAAAGGCCGTTGTCTGTAGTCAGTGACAGCGCGGAAGTCGTTTAGGGCAGCCCCTATTTCCAGATCCAGGTCAAGACCAAGCTGACCCCAGATAACACGCAGAGCAGGCCCAGCTTCCCTGCAAGGTTGCAGGATCCCTCCGAAGGCTCTCTGGATCTCATCCGGGAACACAGTGCACTTGCTTCCTTGCTCCCCACTTTACTGAGCCACCAGCAACTTTGAAAAATAAATAATTTATTTAAAGGAATAAGTTTATTTAAGAGAATTTATTTTAAATAATTCAGTTTTAAAAAATTACGTAAGGGTCTGAAGCAATGGTACAGTGGGTAGCGTGTTTGCCTTGCATGTGGCCAACCCAGGTTCAATTCCCAGCATCCCATAGAGTCCCCTGAGCACCGCTGGGAGTAATGCCTGAGTGCAAAGCCAGGAGTAACCTCTGTGCATTGTCGGGTGTGACCCAACAAGAAAATAAAAATATTTTTAAAAAATTTTTCGGAGAGCCCGGCAAGCTACCGAGAGTATTCGATATGCCAGACACAGTAACAACAAAGTCTCCAATGGAGACGTTACTGGGCCCGCTCGAGCAAATCGACGATCAACGGGAGGACCTTTATCTTTATCTTTATCTAAAAAATTTTAGATCAGCAATAGAAGAGCATTAAAACAAGTATGGGGGGGGGCACTGGAAAAATAATACAAGGGTGGAGGCACTGCCCTGCACACAGCCAATACCGGTTTAATCCCCAACACTGCATATGGTTCCATGAACTCTGCCAGAAGTGGTTCCCCCAGCAGAGTCATGAGTAAGTCCTGAGCACTGCCGGGTATGACCCACTTCCCCATCTCCTAAGAAAAGCTTAGTATGTGACCCTTCTGAGTGGATGCCACTGTGACTGTCACATACGTTCTGGAGACTGAGTCTACACGGACACAGGTGGCCTTCCTTGATGCCTATAAACCTCAACCCATGCCACAAAGCATCCCTATTGTGCAGAACCAGGGCACACCAGCCCAGGGACCTGCCACGAACAGTTCTGAAAGGGTTCCCTGCGCCTTCCTTCTACACATGCAAAGTTGACTTGGGTAGTTGCATATGACAGAATACTAAAGTTATGGATATTTATTAAATCAGTTTATAAAAAGAATAAAACAAAACTCTGGCTCTGGTAGTAGGCAGAACTAGTTTCATTTTCTATTTTGCCACTTTCTACCCTTGTAGCTGGAGGGAATTATCTAAAATCACTGAGCCTTCATTTTCTAACATGCAATATAGGAACAACAGCACCATTCCAGGAGATTTTGGTGACAAATTATACAAGTGTTTTAGCTGCAAGTAACAAAAAAAAAGTTCAAAACACCAAAAGAGTAAGGAAAAATTATTGTTAAACATAACACAAATCCAAATGGAGAGGTTTTAGGACTGGTTAAAATGATCAATAACCCAGGTTCTACCTTTATTCTCTTCCAACCTTAGGTTCCAGGTTGTCCTAGATAATGGCTACCACATGATATGGCTACCACAATTCCAAGTGACCCAGACACCACAGTAAACAACAGAACAAGGCCATAAGCCATACTGAATGATGACAATCCTGAGACCCTGAATTGCAAAACTGAGATTCCCAAGCAGGGAGGGTTTGGAGCATGAAAGGAAGAGAGGAACTAGACATGACATAAGGACACAGGAACAGTGGTGGAGGGTCTTGGGTACGTTGGTGGTGGAGAAGAAGAAGAAGAAGAAAAGAAGGGGGAGGAGTAGGAGGCAGACGCGGAGAAAGAAGAATTAGGAGAGCAGGAAAGGTGCTTGCTTGTTGCATGCAGCGGACCTAGGATCAATCCCAGAAACCCAGTAAAGTCCCCTGAGCATCACCAGGAGTGACTAAACAAACCCCCTGTCCCAGTGTTCTCACAAAACACAATCTCTCCCCCGTCAAAGTCTTTCCTCACTAATGTCCACCACCAGCCCCTGACCTTCAGTTCTTCTTAGCTGGGGCTCAGTCATCACTTGCCTTTAATCTAGTCACTGACAAAGGGAATGGGTCACCACAATTAACAGGGCCAGGTAAACTGGAGTCAGGGGCCCTTTTCCTGGGGGATGGATGTCCTGCCCCCATCCCAGCAGTTCTCCTTTTGTGTCAGGAGTTTGCTTAAGACCGTGGTTCCGCTGCCCTGGTGCTCTCACCCACACTGGCCACTAGAGGCAACCCTGCTCCTATGGAAAAGTTCAGTGATTTGAGATCAAGAACCCACCTGCCTCCCAGAAAGCATCTCCCTCCCTCCCTCCTTCCCTTCCTCCCTCCCTACCTACCTTCCTTTCTTTTTCTCTTTTTCTCTCCTTCTTCCTTTCTGTTTTTTTTTTTTGGGCCCACACCCAGAGATGCTTGGGTGTCACTCCTCACAGTCTCAGAGGATCATATGGCATGCAAGGGATCGACCCAGGAAGGACTGTGTTCAAGGCAAGCGCCTTACCCACTGTACTCTCACTCTGGCTCTGAAACCATCTTCTGTTTTAGCCTTTGAATCCTCAGCAGAAAATGGGAGCCTGGTCCGCAGAAGCCGTCTTCTGAGCCCTCTTCCCTGCAGTACTGCTGCTTCCACCATGTCAGGGTCCCATCCTGAGTCGATGTAAACCTTAAAGCAGTGGGACATGGGCCAAACTTTTTTACTTCTCTTTGAACACCAGGTTCTCATCCATAAAATGGGACCGACTATATAACGTGCAGTTTATGGTAAAGGTAGAAGGCCTTAGTAACATGTGCTGCTGGTGGAGGGTGAATCTGTTCACACATACACTTGTACACTTGACAACAGTGGGAACAGAGGCCCAGGGCTTACACATTTACAAACTTTCTTTTTTTTTTCCCACACGTAATACTGAGAGGAGAGAGAGAGAGAGAGACAGAGAGAGAGAGAGAGAGCAAGAGAGAAAGAGAGACTAGATCACACAGCAAGTTGGTGGAAGGGCAGGGATTCGAACCCAGCTATCTCTAACACCAAGTCCCCATACTCTCCCACTGACCCATATTTCTCTCTTAGTCTTCTTTCACCTCCGCTCTAAAGGCAGAGACTCAGAACGCCCGTCCCATAGCCCTTTCCATAGTGACCTCTTGAACGCTTATTGGCTCATACTGATGAGTACTTGGGTTAGCCAGACCACAAGCCCGGCCACCTAATGACCATTTCCTCACACCTCATATTTAGTGGGTCAGTAAGATATATCTGTTCTATTGATAACCTTCAAGTACTGCCTGCTTCTTTCTTTCCTCTACCACCATCCTGCTTCACACCACCACCATTTCTTTTCTTTTCTTTTCTTCTTTTTGGGTGGGGGGTCACATTCAGCGATGCTCAGGGGTTACTCCTGGCTCTGCACTCAGGAATTACTCCTGGCGGTGCTTTGGGCACCATGTGGAATTCTGGGAATCAAATCCGGGTTGGCTGTGTGCAAAGCAAGTACCCTACCCATTGCACTATTGTTACAGCTCCTCATGCAACAATTTTTTAAAAAATTTTGGGCCACATCGGGGATGGAGCAATAGCACAGTGGGTAGGGTGTTTGCTTTGCATGCAGTCAACCCGGGTTCGATTCCCAGCATCCCATATGGTCCCCCGAGCACTGCCAGGAGTAATTCCTGAGCGCAGAGCCAGGAGTAACCCTGAGCATCGCTGGGTGTGACCCAAAGAGCAAAAAAATAAATAAATAAAATTGGAGGTCACACCTGGCAATGCTCAGGGGGTACTCCTGGCCTTGTGCTCAGGGATCGCTCCTGGTAATTTCAGGGAAACAAATAGAGTGCTGGGATTGAACCTGGGTTGGTCGTGTACAAGGCAAGCACCCTGCTGCTATACTTTTGCTCTGGTCTCCAGTGCAGCAAAAATTTAACTTGTCTCTCTGTTCTTAAGATTTTAACTTATCTCTCCAGAGGGAATCAATCTTCCAGCATGATCTTCATGACAAAGAGACTTGACCCTGTCTTTCATAAACTTAAAACCTTTTCAGAACAGCCTTCCCTGCTCACCTGTGTAGCAAATTATGTAATTAGTTGCCTCCCCAGTGATTTCCACTGATCGCTTGGAATGATCATGTAGTTTCTGCCCTCCAAGCTTTTTTACATGCTACTTCCTCTGCCAGGGTCTGTGCCACCCCCACCCCATCCTTGCCTGGAAAGCTCCTCTTTATCTTTTAGGAAACTCCTCTATTCCTGCTCTTACCCTCAGCTCAAGTGACCCTACAGCCCCTGGTATGTATTTCTATTGTTGCGTGCACCTCTGTGGATTGTAACTGGTTGTTTACTTCTTTTTTACCACCAGATTATAAGACCCTCAGTGAGGTCCATGTCTGCCAACTTGCTCATTTCTCTATCCTCAGATGAGTTGAGTGTTGAAGGGTTATCACGGCACTAACATCTTTTCTAGTGAAGAGAACAGTGCAATTTCCAGTGAAATTACAATGTGTGTTATGTGGAGCTCCAAATAGCACCACAGTCTTGTTCTCCGTCCTTCCTCCCCCTTCACCCACAGAATCCCAACCACAACCAAATAGTTTGATGACTTACTTCCTTGGGAGACTTCCAGAAAATGGAGTGTTTCAATAAATAAACAATAAAAGTGTGGAACAAATGGGAGAGGGAAATGTAGGCCCTCAAGAGGAGAATTGAGATCAGATTTGGCTGGAATCTATGAATGCTTCTAAAGCTGATGGATTTATGATTAGGAATGGGTTTCCACAAAGACTTTGCCTGCCTGCCTTTAGTCCACTAATAGGCAGTGCTAGACATAGAGTTAATGTGATTTGGAGTAGATAGGAGACCTACATTCATTTGTCTTGGAAAGAATTCCGAATTTTTATGTTCTGTCTTCAAATATAGGAGACCTGAATGGTGTTGAGGGAATACAGGTACCTTTATGTGTACACGTGTTCACTTTCTCTCTCTCATCCCACCACACACATTTCAATATGCAAGAACTGATTTTTTAAAAAAAAAAAAACTTAATTACATTTCACCCCCTCACACAAGAAATTAGATAGAAAAGACCACATAAGTTTCTTTTCTATTTTTCTGAAGCTCAGGGGGATTTAGACATTCCAGATTCTCCTATTTGTTTGAGTCAAACCAGATGTCTCCATTCAAGTCTCTGGGTCCCATGCCTTCCAATTCATACCCTGACTTTAATCCTAGAAACCTGGGAACCTGTAAGTTTTACTAACATTGTAATTTTGTGGGCTGCCATCAAAATTTGGATCTTGGTTTCAATTATATTATTCCTGCAGGTATACTAGGTACAAGAAAAAAAATATTTTAGAGTCATAGTAAAAGACTCTCTGACTGTGCCTCGTCCTGAGAATTTAGCCCTTCGAGGTTGTCATTTTCTTTCAGCAAACATTCAGAACATAGTACGAAGCAGCCAATCCATCTCAAAGTCCTTGGAGTCTCAGTTCTCACCATAACAGTAACAGGATCTCCCGGAGACTCGCCTTCACAAGACACTTCATCCCAAATTGTCATTGATGATATTAGAGGCAGCTCCCAAGGGCCCCAAGTTGCCCCGAGTACATCCTCTTTGCACACGCCAAATTTCAAGACTTACCGTGCTCCAACCCCGAATCATTTCTTATTTTCTTTTTCTTTTGCCACACCCAGATGTGCTCAGGGCTAACTCCTGGCTCTCCTGCCGGAATTTTTCGTGGCAGAGCTCAGGGGGACTATAATGGGTGCTAGGGATCGAACCTGGGTTGACTGCAAGACAAACACCCTACCCACTATACTATCTCTCTGGCACCCTGCGTCATTTCTGTAACTAATCACAAAGGCAACTAAATAGATCAAGGGAAGCACAGTATGACCACTATACAATTAGCCATTCCAAAGGGCCAGGGACTGATGTGTTGACTGCTTGTGTAAAGGTTCTGTCCTCAGCAACACTGGTGCCTCACTCCATTGATAACGGCCTCCTAAGCCTGCTGCATTGCTAATGAAACTTGCCACGCCAATAATCAAACTGAGGGTCTCATATGTACAAGCATTTGCTCTACTGCTCAGCCACATCCCTCCCTTGAGTCTTGAAAGCCAGGCAACCAGCTCTTCGTGCTGTTGTTTTGTTATTGGCACTGCTGGGAAATAAATTCTTTGATCGCCCGCATCTTGTTTCTTTTTCTTTTTGCTCTTCGGGTCATAACTGGAGATACTTAGGGACTATTTCTGGCTCTGTGATCAGGAGTGACCCCTGGAGGTGCTCAGAGGACCATATGCAGTATCAGGGATTGAATAAGAGTGGTGTCTAAAGCAGCCATATGTGAGGCAATGCCTTACCGCCTGCACTATCTCTCTGGTCTCCCATGTCTTGTTTATTTTCAACGCGTGGAGTATGGCAGGCCAAGTTAGAGTCCTGTTACTCTTCTCCATCTTCTATGAGGAGGCACCTCTTCCCTGACACTGTATCCTATTTTCCACTGACAATGAGGTCATGGCTAGATTTAAGTCCAATAAGGTCTCACATCAATCCTAGATTCCCATCTTTAAGAACCAGTTTTCCAGAAACACTTTCTGTATCAACTAGTCACCACTGTTCCTTCAGAAAAAAGTATCACTCTATATATGCATCATCTCTTTGATAACCACTAGTCACATACACTCTTTGCAGTTATATTATTGTTGTTGTATTTTAAGCCATACCTAGAGCCAGGAGAATGCTTGGAGCTTTCTTCTGGCTTTGCATTCAGGGGATCATATGGGGTTCTGGGGATCAAACCTGAATCTGTCTAGTGCAAGGCAAGCACCTTACTGTTCCATCTCTCCAACCATTGCGATTCAAAATTATTAAAAGAGAATACAATTAAAAATTGAGTTCTTCTCTCATCCACTGCGGGTGGGAAGGTAGTCTGGTTCAACCCCCGTGGAAAACAGTATGGCGAGCTCCCAGTAACCTTAAAATCGAACTCCCTATGACTCAGCAATTCCACTTTTGGGTATCTGGCCTAAGGACAAGAAAACATTCATTCAAAAAGATGTAAGCACGCCACTATTCAATGCAGCACTCAGTACAACAACTAAGATTTGGAATCAACCTAGATGTCTAATAGTATATCAATGGATCATAAAGATGTAGTACATAAACACAACGGAGTATTACACAGCTGTAAGGAATGGTGAATTCATGCAATTTACTGCAACGTGGATGGAATCGGAAGACATCATGTTAAGTGGGAAAAAAACAGAAGAAGAAGGACAAACAGAGGGTGACATCACTTACATGTGGTATTTAGAGTAACTGGATGAGGAAATGCAGTGGTTTAAAGGGGAGATGCCTAGACTACCATTCACCCCAGATATAGGGAGGGAAGAGGAAGAGGAGGCGAGAGAGATGAGAAGGTCAGGGGTCATGAGAATTCAGGTACATGGGTGGTGTTAAGGGATGATAGAGCCAAATATCCAAACCACAGGGTCAAAACACTGAAATCGCGAGACCTGAACTTTAATAAGCAAATATAAAAGTGCCTGCCAAGGGCCAGGGTAGGAGAGGGAACCTGGGAACACTGGTGGGGGGAAGTTGATACTGGTGGTGGGATTAGTGATGTCCAAAACTCAACTGAAAAGTTTTGTAATTCACCGTGCTTTAATAAAATAAAGTTCTGGAAAAAAATGAGTTATTTTCTCAAATTGGTCATATTCCAAAGGCCGAGCAGCTACACATGATTTATAGACACTGTATTGGTTTGTTTGATTTGGGGGCCACACCCAGCAGTGTTTAGGGATTATTGCTGGCTCAGTAAGGACTTACCCCTGGCATTGCTCAGGTCTATAGGCAGTGCCTGGAATCAAACCCTGGTTGACTGCATTGCATGGCAAGCCTGTTAGTTATTACTACAGAACATCCCATTGGACAGGCTCTTGGATCATTTTAAGTCAAAAAGGATTTAATACAGAACATTGTTTACAGAGATGTTGGAACATGCAAGTAGCCTATGGGAGCAAGATCCCATAAGGCTAAAAGAGAAAAGGGAGGGAGGCCGGAGTGATAGTACAGTGTAGCGGGTGCTTATCTTGCACATGGACAGTCCGGGTTCAATTCTCGACATCCTATAAGTTTCCCTGAGCATTGCCAGGCGGGGTTCCTGAGTGCAGAGTCAGACGTAACCCCCGAGCATCATGGAGTGTGTGCTCCAAAAAACACCCCTTAAAGTAAACTTAAAAAGGACTTGTTTGTGGGGCTGGAGTGATAGCACAGCAGGTAGGGTGTTTGCCTTGCTTGCAGCTGACCGGGTTTTGATTCCCAGCATCCCATATGGTCCCCTGAGCACTGCCAGGAGTGATTCCTGAGTGCAAAACCAGGAGTAACTCCTGAGCATCGCCAGGTGTGACCCGAAAAGCAAAAAAAAAAAAAAAAGTACTTGTTTGGGCTGGAGCAATAGTACAGTGGGTAGGATGCTTGTCTTGCACAAAGTCAACCCAGGTTCGATCCCTGGTGTCCTATAAGATCCCCCTGAGCCCATCAGAAGTGATTCCTGAGTGCAGAGCCAGGAGTAAATCCTCAGCACAACTAAGTGTGGCCACAAAACAGAAAATGTCGGTGGGGGGAGTGGGAAGGGAGGGATCCTGAGTAAAATCGGCTCATAGAAGGGTCTGATGTATTAGGGGCGCTGCTGAGGAGGGGAAGCTGCTGGGAGTCAGCCCTTGGTGCCCTGCTCCTGAGGTACCACCAAAAAGTTGGACAGATCAATGGTTTCTTCCCTCCACATGCCCTTTAACTCTCCTGCCAACACCTTCCTTCTGGCAAGGGAGTCCATTAAAGTCTATATCTAAGTCTTCATTTTTCCTAGAGAGAGCAAAGAGGACAGGAATGTATTTACAACAGACATCCATGCAGAGTCAGGAGAGAATCAAAAATAAACTCAGTTGGCCATGCCAGGGCACTACTCTATTCTTACACCCATTCTATTCTCTCTTGCAACTGCCCTTAGGGCCCAACTGTGTAGAATAACTTTCAATTGTAGCACCGTAGCACTGTCCTCCCATTGTTCACCGATTTGCTAGAGTGGGCACCAGTAATGTCTCCATTGTGAGACTTGTTACTGTTTTTGGCATATCAAATACACCACGGCTCTGCCAGGCTCTGTTGTGTGGGCGGGATACTCTCAGTAGCTTGCCGGGCTCTCTGAGAGGGACGGAGGAATAGAACCCGGGTCGGCCGCGTGCAAAGCAAACACCCTACCCGCTGTGCTATTTCTCACGCAACTTTCAATTATGCTTTAAAAATCTTATGGCTCTGTTCTTTCTCCAATCGTACACACACTGTTTCTTCTGCTGGAATGTTCCCCCCCCCCCCCCCCACACACACACACAAGTTATATAACTAGTTAGTCTTGGGCAGATGTCGCCTCTTCAAATGAGCCTTTTGAGACCTGACCAATCTGTTTTATAGTTTGCCCCACCATCTGCCACAGTCATTCCTCATCAGCCACACTGTTTCTTCTGTGGTCCTTGTTTTCTACCAAAAGTTATGTGTAGCTTTTAGCATTGGTCTGCCCTCACTAGAACGTAATATCCCTGCAGCATTTGGCGATGTTGTTTGGTGCCAGACTTTGAACACTGAGAGAAGTGCCTGAAAAGTTAGAGGCACTCAGTAAATACATATTTATTTACATGTCTCTTCACTAATGTACATCTTGTCTCAGAGCCAGGGAGATAGTACAGGAGTCAAGGCACTTGCCTTTCATGTGGCCATCCATCCCCAGTTCAATCTCCAGTACCCCAGATGGTCCCCAAGGTTTCAGGAGTGATCCCTGAGAGCAGAGCAAGTAGTAAGTACCGAGCACCATCAGTGTGCCCTCCAAACAAACAAAAATATTATCTGAACAAATACCTTCTCTTGGTTCTTCACATCTTCAATCTCTCTTGTCACTCAAGCAGGCTGAAATCCTTCTGCTATGCGTTCCCAAGGCGTTCGCCTCCTTCAACTCTAACACTCAATAAACTGCAGTGACTTCCATCAGAGGGGCTGGAGCAATAGTACAGTGGATAGGGCGTTTGCCTTGCAAGCGGCCAACGTGGCCGATCCGAGTTCGATTCCTCTGCCCCTCTCCGAGAGCCCGGCAAGCTACCGAGAGTATCTCGCCCGCACGGCAAAGCCTGGCAAACTACTCATGACGTATTCGATATGCCAAAGACAGTAACAATAAGTCTTACGATGGAGATGTTACTGGGCCCGCTTGAGCAAATCGATGAATAACGGGAGGACCGTGACCGTGACTTCCATCGGATCCCAGGTGAGACTGTAAACTCAGGGAAAGCAGGGACAATGTCTTACTATATAAGTGCAGAGTGCCCAGAATAATATTGGGGAAAAAAACTTTTTTGTTTTGTTTTTTGGGGCCATACCTGGTTGTACTCAGGGCTGACTACTGGCTGTGTGTTCAGGGTTCACTGCTGGCAGGCTCGAGGGATCAAACCTGGGTCAGTTGTGTGCAAGGCAATCACCTTAATCATTGTGCTATTTTTCCAAATCCTGAAAAAATACTGTATTCAATGGATTTGGTCATTGGATATTGATCTTGCTGATCATGTTGGTCCTAAGAGTTTGGGAGATTAGAGCTGGAGAGATAGCACAGTGGGTAGGGTGTTTGCCTTGCACGCGGCCAACCCGGGTTCAATTCCCAGCATCCCGTATGGTCCCCTGAGCACTGCCAGGAGTAACCCCTGTGCATCGCCAGGTGTGACCCAAAAAAAAGAAAAAAAAAAGAGTTTGGGAGATTTAGTGAATGCTTTACTGAAACTGAAAGCAAGGCAACTGATTCTAGGAAAAATAAGATTATTATTATTATTGTTATTATTTTGTAGTGCCAGAGATAGAATCCAGTGCTCCACACCTGTAAAGTTAGCACTCTATTGCTGAGCTACATCACAGAGCCCAAAATAAAAATCTTAACAATAATGGAAATATAATCACCAAGCCCCATGCAGCTTGGCCGTGAATATTATTTACACAGCCATAACCAGGGCCCACAGGATTATATGAGTTATAGCCAACTGTAGAGCTTTCAAGGTGTTGAAATTTTCTACTGGCTAGGAGTTTCAAAGCCCTCTGAATACCCCACTGCCACCATTCCAACTGGCCCCCAGGCCTCCCGTCTTAGAACTCCCTCAGCCTTCTTAGCATCCCACAACTAAAGAGACACAGTCACAGTCACGGTCATGGTCCTCCCGTTGTTCATCGATTTGCTCGAGTGGGCCCAGTAACGTCTCCATCATGAGACTTGTTGTTACTGTGTTTGGCATATCGAATACGTCACGGGTAGCAAAATGCCTGGCAAAGCCAGGGACTCGAGGGTGCTGTTCAAACCCTAGGTCCTTGACATCATCTACTTGAATCAGTCAAATGTCACAGGAGCCTATGTCACAGGCGCCTGCCCCCGCTCCGGACACCACCTTTGACTCTCCCAGAAGGTTCAGCTCCACCCAGTTTGCTGCCCAGCAGTGGCTGATCAACTGTGCCTCCACTCATCAGCTCTTACCTGTAAGTGCTCCTCCTCCCTCAAGGCTCAGACCTCACCTGGAACAGGGCAGTCCTAGAAGGGATGCTGGAATCTCAGAGGGCAGCTATTTCAATGGCACATCTGTTCATAATATATAAACAGCAAAACTTGAGATATTGAAGGCATAGAAGAAAATCTGTCACTGTTCAAAGCTGATAGATAATGTCTAACCTTAAAACTCAAGAAACAGGGGCTGGAGCGATAGCACAGCGGGTAGGGCATTTGCCTTGCACACGACTGACCCAGGTTCGATTCCCAGCATCCCATATGGTCCCTCGAGCACCGCCAGGAGTAACCCCTGTGCATCACTGGGTGTGAGTCAAAAAGAAAAAGAAAAAAATATCAAGGAACATCACCATAGTTATATTATTCAGAAAACAAAACCAAATACCAAAAGTAAAAAAAAAAAAAATGATTCGGGGCTGGAGCAATAGCACAGCAGGTAAGGCGTTTGCCTTGCACGCAACCAACATGGCCGACACAGGTTCGATTCCCAGCACCCCATATGGTCCCCCGAGCACCGCCAGGAGCAATTCCTGAGTGCATGAGCCAGGAGTAACCCCTGAGCATCGCCGGGTGTGACCCAAAAAGCAAAAAAAAAAAAAAAAGAATGATTCAAGAGAGCTGAAAGTTGCTAGCTGTTTTTGAGAAGCAAGGTTTCGAGTAGAAGGGATAGGACAGAAATCTACTATTTTTATCAAAGCTTTAGAAAAAATTACTTTTGAATCATCTTCACATTCGCGGCTGCGCGACATCTTATCAGGACATCTTTTTATGACATCCTATTATCTCATTCCTACTTTGGACAAACTGGCAGGCTATCGAATGTAGCCTGCCCACAGGGCAGAGTCTGGCAAACTCCCCGTGGCGTACCCAATATGCCAAATACCAGTAACAATGATGGGTCTCATTCTCCTAAAGAGCCTTGAATATAATCTCAGGGCTAGGATGAAAGAGACGTTACTGGGGCCTGCTCGAGGTAATCGACGAATAACATCTTCACATTACTCCTTTTTGTTTGTTTGGGCCATATCTGACTGTGCTTAGGGTTTACTCTCCTGTTTCTGTGCTCATTCCTGCATAGAACCCGGGTAAGTTGCAAGACAAGTACCTTACCCATTATACTATCTCTACAGCCCTGTTTGCTCATTCTTAATAAATAAATCACTGTCACGTCACTGTCCCTCTCACTGTCCTCCCATTGTTCATCGATTTGCTTGAGCGGACCCAGTAACGTCTCCATTGTGACACTTGTTACTGTGTTTGGCATATCGAATACGTCACAGGGAGCTTGCCAGGCTTTGCTGTGTGTGGGAGATACTCTCGGTAGCTTGCCTGGCTCTCCAAAAGGGGTGGAAGAATCAAACCTGGGTCTGCTGGGTCAGTCTAGTTGACCGCGTGCAAGGCAAATGCCCTACCCTCTGTGCTATCGCTCCAGCCCAAATAAATAAAAAGATAAAGAAATAAATGGCTATTGCAGGAATCCTGCAGAGAGGTGAAGGCAAAGGTAACTGGATCCAAGAATTATTATACTCTGAATTGTCTTGATTTGGTAATTGCCTAGTGTGAAGGAAGAGGAGGAGAATCACATAGAGGTTAAGGGTTGAACCCTCAACTGTTCGTGAGCAGTTGGATGTAAAGAATGCCTCCAGTTACCTCAAATAGCAAGAACGACTCACTCTGCTGGAAAGAATTGGAAGAATTCACAGAAAAAGGGTATTTGAGCTGGGTATTGAGAGTGTGGGAATTCCAAGGGTGAGTCTTAGGTGAGAGGGTCTGTTAAGGGAAATATACTCTACAGAAAAGGTGATGGAAAACAGTAAGAACTACAAAGACATAAAAGCACAGGAGCTCCTGTGTGTGAGTGTGTGTGTGTGTGTGTGTGTGTGTGTGTGTACATGGCGGGGGAGTGGGGGGAGGGTGCAGGGGGTTAGAGCAATGAGTTGTTCCATATGGCTACAGTGTGGGAGGCATGTTGGAGGAAGGGGATGAGGGGAAAAAGTAGGATTGGGAGTTTGTAGCCAGAGGCCAATGACTTATAACTCAAGTAATGTTATATAGCTGGTGGCAGTAAAACTATTTGGAAATGTACATAAGAAGCCATTAGGGGGCCAGAGTGATAGTACAGCGGGGAGGGCACTTGCCCAGCACAAGGCCAACCCAGGTTCCATCCCCGACATCCCATATGGTGTCCCAAACACCACCAGGAGTAATTCCTGAGTTCAGAGCCAGGAGTAACCCCTGAGCATTGCTGGGTGTGACCAAAAGGGAAAAAAATAAAAAGAAGTCATTAAAACTGTAGCCTCTAAATGCTCCTGAAAACATCCTTTAAATAAAATGGGGGTAGGAGTTTGGGGCCACACTGAGAGTGCTCAGGATTTACTCCCCGGTCTGTGCTCAGGGATCTCTCCTGATGATGCTCAGGGGACCATGTGGTGCCAGGGATCTAACTGGGGTTGGACAGCTGAAAGGCAAGTGCGTTAAGCCCTGAACTATCTTTCCATCAGTACAGCAGGTAGGGCATTTGCCTTGCATGCAACTGACCTGAGTTTGATCCCCAGCATCCCGTACTGTCCCCCATGCACTTTCCATTAGTAGCACTGTAGCACTGTCCTCCTGTTGTTCATTGATTTACTCGAGCGGGTACCAGTAACGTCTCCGTTGTGAGACTTGTTGGCATGTAGAATACACCACCAGCTTGCCAGGCTTTGCTGTGCGGGCGGGATACTCTTGGTAGCTTGCTGGGCTCTCTGAGACGGATGGAGGAATTGAACCTGGGTCGGCCGCGTGCAAGGCAAATGCCCTACCTGCTGTGCTATTGCTCCAGCCCCCATTGCCTAATAATAATAATAATTATTATTTTTTTTAGTCACACCCGACGATGCTCAGGGGTTAATTTCTGGCTCTGCACTCAGGAATTATTCCTGGCAGTGCTTGGGGACCATATGGGATACCAGGGATAGAACCCAGGTCAGCAGCATGCAAGGCAAATGCCCTACCTGCTATCCTATCACTCCAGCCCAGTTAATTATTATTTTTTTCTAATTATTTTTAAGGATTGAGATGTACCAGCTCTATAGCCAATGTGTGACCTCTGATCAGTACGTGTATGAACACCTTAGCCAAGCATGTGAAACTTCCAACCATCACAAAACAGCATCAAAAGAAAGGAAAAATAAGTGTATTTTTTTAAAAGAATGGTATGAATAATACACATTAACACATATGTAGCATAAGTACAGAAAATAGTGAAAAATGTGAAAAATCAAAAACTACCACCATTCTCATTAGTGTACTTAAGCAAAAGACAGGAGTTCACTCAGTAAGTAATAATACACCTTGCAGCACTGTTCACAGTAGCCAGAATCTGGAAACAACCCAAGAGTCCGAGAACAGAAGACTGGTTAAATAAACTATGGTACATCTACACAATGGAATATTAGGCATCTGTTAGAAAAAAATGAAGTAATGAAATTCAGTTATAAATGGATGGACATGGAGAGTATTACCTAAGTGAAATGAGTCAGACGGCCCTCTCTGTCTGAGATACATAGGATGACTGCACTCATTTGTGGGAGATAAAATAACACAGTCTGAGACTAACATCCAAGGACAGTAGAGAGAAGGGCCAGGAGGATTGGTCCTTAGTTAGAAGCCTGCCTCAAGTGCTGGGGCCAAAGGGCTTGGGATAGAGAAGGGACCACTTTGACAAACATGGTTGGAAGGGATGGATGGGAGTTGTGTGCTGAAAGTGGGTCAAGGACCAACAATGATAGCCAATGAAACCAAATAAAGATAGTATCTTTATTGCAAACTATAATCTCCCAAAGGAGAGAGAGAGCAAGAGGAAAAGTGCCTGCCATAAAGGGAGGCGGGGAGTGAGGGGATGGTATAGGGGTGCGGGGAGTAGATGGCAGGAGGGATACTGGGACTTTGGTAGTGGGAAATGTGCACTGGTAGAGGGATGGGTGCTGGAGCATTGTATGACTGAAACCTGATCATGAAAGCTTATAACTGTGTATCACACAGTGGTTCAATAAAACAAAAAATTACACATGCAGCTTTGCCTGTCAGAATAGATGTGGGCAAGCCCAGGAGACCACTGGCCCTGGAGGAGAGAGAATGTACACCAGGTCAGCCCTGCAGGCACACAAGGGCAGGGACTCTCCTGTTTATAGAGTGTGATCTTCTGGGAGCCTCATTCCATCCTCGGCAATGTGGGGAGATAGTGCCAACATCCTCACCCACTGACCACAGGATGGAAGACTCAGAGATGTCATGAGGTATCTAATGGTGACTCCAAGCAGAGAGGCTGAGACCTGAACCCGCATCTTGGGTCCATGCAGATATGTGCACTCTTCCTCTGGCCACTGGTTCTCTTCTACCACATGTAGCACCGTTCTTCAGTCCTGGGGCACCATTGGGTCAGTGGAGACACCAATGGGTGTCAGTCAGCTGAAAAATAGAAACTCCGGAATGATCCAATGCAGAACCTCCAGAGAGAACCTACAATTCTGGGGGCTGGAGAGATAATACAGTGGGTAGGTCCCTTATGTTGCATGTAGTCAATACAGCTTCAATCCCCAGCACCCCATATGATCCACTGGGCATAATCAGGACTAATTTCTAAGTACAGAGCCAGGAGCAACCACTGAACATCCCCAGGTGTAACCAAAAATCTTAAAAAAGAAAAAAGAAACTGAAATTCTGTCAGTGACAAAATCAGCCCCCATCTCAAATTTATGTAAGAAAAATGAAAACAGATGTCTGAATGAGTTCTCCCATTCCTTTCCCTTCTCTTCCCTTTCCTTCCATTCCCTTTTCTTCTTTGTTTTTCAGGGTCTCCACTTTTATCACTGTGTTATTGACATGATAAAGGTAAAAGTAAAGGCCCTTCCGTTGATTGTTGATTTGCTCGAGCGGGCCCAGTAACGTCTCCATTGGAGACTTTGTTGTTACTGTGTCTGGCATATCGAATACTCTCGGTAGCTTGCAGGGCTCTCCGAGAGGGGCGGAGGAATCGAACTCGAGTCGGCCATGTTGGCCGCTTGTAAGGCGAACGCCCTACCCGCTGTGCTATCGCTCCAGCCCTGACATGATAAAAAATTACAATAAAAATGAAAAGGGGCTAGAGAGAGAGTATGGCAGGTAGGGTGCTGTCCTTGCATGCAGTCAACCAGGGCTTGATCCTCCAAATCACTTACAGTTCCCTCAGCCCTACCAGGAGTGATCCCTGAATGCAGAGTCACGAGTAAGCCCTAAGCATGGAGGGAAAAGGAGGGAAGGGAGGGGAGAGGAGAGGAGGAAAGAGGAGGGCAGCAAAGGGAATGGAAAGGAAGGGGAGGGGAGGGAAGGGGAAGACAGGGGAGGGAAGGGAGAGAGGAGGGATGGGACGGGAAGGGAGTGGGGAGGGGAAAGGAAGGGAAGTGAGGGAGGAAGAGAAGAAGGATAGGAAGCGAGGGGAATGGGGAGGGAAGGAGGAGAAGGGAGAGAGGGAGGGAAAGGAGGAATTCAGGAAGGCCGGAAAGACTGAGAAAAACGCCCTGGGTGACTCTGGTTACCTAGAGCCCAGCTGCTCCAGGAGAAGTGGTTGTGGGCAGCACCCACAAATCAGGCTCTGAACAAGGGGAAAGGGGGAAAGGAGCTTCCACATCCTGCCATCATGTTGCAGGTATCGGGATTCTTGTGACTTGCCTCTGGAGGTGTCACTGCACTAGGGAGAGAGGCGGTGGCCTCCAGCCCTGGCCGCTTTGCCTCTGTCAATTGTGAGGCTTCCTGCTCTTTGCTATAGGCTCTTGGGCCCAGTATAGAGAGGCTGGGGGTGGGGAAGGGAAGGGAGAGTTGAGTTTGGCCTCCCTGGAGGAAGGTCCAGTATAAGATTAACTGATAAAGGACCAGAGGACCCGGCCAGGTGACTTCAATTAGCAAAGAGAACAGCAAAACTCTATCCAGACCTGGGGTTCAGGGGTTTCATTTCTTTCCTCCTTTATTTTTCTCTACTGGGTGGTTCTAAATTCTGGGGTGCTCTGGGGCTACCTCTGGCTCTATGCTGGGGTTGGGGACCCTCTGCTTTTGAGATCATGTGGTTGGGGATGTAACCCAGGCCTCCAGAATGCAAAGTCTGTGCTCCAACCCTTTACGCTCTTTCTCCCTTTTTCCTCTCTCTCTCTCTCTCTCTCTGTTTCCCTCTTTCCTTCCTTCCCTCCCTCTCTCTCTCACTAATTTTTTTATTGTGCATTTTGAAATGAGAATCAAGGCTCCAGAGAGGGAGTAGCACTGTAGCACTGTCATCCCATTGTTCATTGATTTGTTCAAGCAAGTACCAGTAACATCTCCATTGTGAGACTTGTTACTGTTTTTGGCATATTAGATGGTCAGACTTCTTCGTCAAGATCATGAACGATCGGTTTGAGGCCCTTCATGTTCCCGGAGCGAACAGATGCCATTGGACTACACTAGCACGCGACAGGGACAAATGGAGACGTTACTGGCGCCCGCTCGAGGAAATCGACGACTAACGGGAAGTTAAGTGATTAAGTGATTGGCATATTGAATACACCATGGGTATCTTGCCAGGCTCTGCCATGTGGACAGGATACCCTCGTAGCTTGTTCGGCTCTCTGAGAGGGACAGAGAGGGAGTAAGAATTAAAAAAAACACCCACATATCCCAGACTTACAATGCCATACTTGTTACCTCTGTGCGGTCTCACACGGAGTCTTTAAAGTCAGCCAGGTGGGCAACACATCCTGGTCCCAGGGTTTAAAGGTGAGAAAACCTAGGCTCAGAAAAGAAGTTTACACTCCAGCTTACATCGACTCAAAGATGAACTGCATGACACTTAGATCTGCTGAGGCCAAACCCTGGGCATCTGGGATTGCTGAGCTGGCAAGGGCAGGACTCCTTCCCCCGGATTTAACTCATGATTAAGTTACCTGCAGCGGATCGAACACACACTGTCCACTCTTATCACCTCCGGGTCTTTAGCAGGCCCCGACATCCCCACTGTTGCAGGACTGTGTTTTCCCTATCTGCAAAACGAGAAGGCTGAGCTCAACCTTTCAAGGGGGTCACATTCCTCGCTCTCCCCCGCCCCCACACACACACCCCGCACCCAGCCCAGAGCCTGACCCACAGTTTCCATCGTCTTCCCTGTGGACAACTCCCAGCTCCCACACTCGGGCCTCCAGGGTGCCAGCTGACATGACAGACTGTGTCCCCTGCACGTTGCAGCCTCTTCCCAGGCTGGCCGCGGAAACTGAGCCTCCTCCAGACAGCGGGGCTGCTCCGCTGGCCTGGATCACTTTGGGAGCCTCATTAGTTATGTCAGATGACATAGTTAACACTTGGGGCCAGCACAGCCAGTTCATCAAAAGCTCCTATGTGCCTGGCTCCAGCGACCGCAGCTGAACAACTACTGTGTGTGGAGCAGGCAGCGCTTCAGAGGAGCAGCACCAGAGTGCTTCCAAATTGCTTTTGATTAATTGCATAGACATGTCTTTAATTGGTGCCAGGGCAGCGGCCAGAGAACTTATGGGAAAGCAGGATGTTATGCTTTCATTCCCTGAAGTCCCATAAAGCAGTGAAAGATGAGGAACAGAATCATTACTCGTTGAAAATTTATCGACTGTGCAGACCCAGAAAACACAAATAACTATCTGAATCGAAACCTAACCTCATTTCCCCGACCCATTGGAAGCCATGCGTGTTCCCACTCCGTGCCCCTTGCCTGCCTGCTGAGCTGGACAGCTGAGCGAAAGGTGTGATTTCTAAGAAATGAGGGCTTGAGCTCGGAGACCAGACACGCAGCTTTCTCTGGGCGGAGGGAGGTATCGGGAAAGACTCCTTCCCTCGAAACAGCTCTCTCCAGAGCAAAGGCTGACCCACTCGTTCATTTTCTAGTGTGCAAGTGTACACCCATTCTTCTTGTTGTTGCTGTTTCGGGGCCACACTCAGTGGCCCTAAGGGCTCACTCCTGGCTCCGCACTCAGAGATCACTCTTGGCAGGACTCTGGGGCCCATATGGGGTGCTAGGAATAGAATCCCGGGGTCGGTGGTGTGCAAGGCAAGTGCCATACCTGCTGTACTCTCCTCTGCCCCATTTTTCCCCCTTTATTCCTCTCTGACCCCATGAAGAGCTCAGACATGTGCATTGAATGCATGTTAACTACAAAGTGCAGTTGTGATGACATGGGCTATAGCATGGAGTCCAGGACAGACCCAGCCCCGGGGAGACATGGATAACTAGGAGGAAAGGACATGGGCTCACGGAACCAGCTTGTGGCTGGTGCATCGGAGACGAATCACTGGCAGTTGACATCAGGAAAGCGTGGGTTCGAGTCCTCAGCTCTGGCTCTTTTTTCTGTGCCACCTGAGACATTGCATTGATTCTTTGAGTTTTCCTTTCAGAATTGGATAATCCCACTGCACATGGCAGCGAAGAGGTGTATAAGCACAAATTGAGCTGGAAGCACCTAGCACAGTGCCTGGCACTGATTAATCATAGATGACTGCTAATTCCAAATAAGCATCACCAGGAGATCTTTGATAGAGTGCTGTGTGAGGGTTTATATATTCAAGGAGCAAATATTTATGGGTTGCAGACCCTGACAAGTCCCATACTGGGTGTTAGTATGAAAGGTCTGTCCTGGATGAAATTGAAGGGTATTAAAGAGTAGCAATATAGTACTGTTGTAAGACTGGCAAATTGGGACATGTGTGCTGAAGGCATCTACTGCATCAAATGGGTGAGGAAGGAAGACAGGAAAATCATCTACCTGGAGAAGCCAGGATAGATATACCAAAAGGGGTAAATACCTTGCCAAAGCACTTTACCTGCTATACTATTATTGTTGTTGATGTTGTTCTTCTTCTTCTTCTTCTTCTTCTCTTTCTCCTCCTCCTCCTCCTCCTCCTCCTCCTCCTCTTCCTCCTCCTTTTCCTTCTCCTTCTTCTTCTTCGTTGTCGTCGTCGTCATCTTCTTCTGGGAGGGGGCCACGCCCAGCAAAGCTTGGGAGTTATTCCTGGCTCTGCACTCAGAAAGTAGTCCTGGAAGTGCATGGGGGACAATATGGGGTGCTGGGGATCAAACTCAGGTCAGTTGCGTGCAAGGCAAATGCCCTACCTGCTGTACTATCACTCCAGCCACACAGTTTCTTCTTTTCCGTATGTAGAAAAAGTAGAGCTTATCCCCTGGAATTTTCTTTCTTTATTTTACATTTTTATCTGTTTTTGGGCCACATCTGGTAATGCTCGGGGGTTACTCCTGATTCTGCACTCAGGAATCACTCCTGGCTGTGTTCTGGTGACTATAAGGGATGCTGGGGATCAAACCCAGGTGAACTGCATATAAGGCTGTACCTGGTGTACTATTCCCCCCCCCTCTTTTTTTTCCCTTTTGGTGGTGGTGGTGTGTGGGGGGCAAGGGGTGGGGGAGGACCTTCTTGATATCTTTAAGCTGTTTTTTTCCTTGTTCTTTTGTTTATTATGGGTATCCCCAGTCAGGACAAGTCCAGGCAAAGCTAGGGATTTGGACTGTTTTTTTTTTTTTTTACCCCTTCCATTCTGTTACATCATCTAGAGCACTGAGATGTGGGTTTTGGATTGATGCTTATTGCACGAACAAATAAATAAACAGCAGGAGGGAATATTGCAAAGAAGGCGCTCTGCCCTCACCAACTCTGCACAGCGGGGCCCTGCATTTTTTTCCCTTCTCAAATGGAGCACCGAGGAATTCCTGAGTCATAGGCTGAGGAACCACAGTGGGAGGTATGAAAGAAAGTACCTCTGAGCGGCACCCTGAGGCAGAGAAGCTGTACCCCGGAGGCTGCAGGTGTGGAAAGGGGACCCTGGTGATTAAAGTGGGAAACGTGTCTCATCCTGAGTGTCTAAAGACTTCTCCCCAACAAATCTTGCCAACCATTCCAGAGCCCTGGTCCACGGGTCTGCTTTCCTCCCCCTCCGCTGGAGGCTGCAGGGACATCTGACACACTGTGTCCTGCCAATATAAATCGTGAGCTCTGGGTGATGCTTGCTGGGTGCCGACCCCCCCCCCCCCCCCCCCGGCGGAGAAGGACAGTCACCCCAGGGGAGGCTCCAAGCAAAGCCAGCTTCTCCATGGGGTGGCAACTGAGGGATTGTTGACCCAGCAGCACCTTCTTGGCTCTGCTCCCGGACCGTTTGACGTCCTCGGGTGCCGATCTGCTCTTCTGCTGGATGCACCTCACTTCACTTGCTGAAGCACTGAAGTGTGACTGTTTAACGCCCACTGCTTCCTACGGGCATCTGGGCTTGGGGAGGATGGGAAAGAAACAAGAAAGGGAGCTTTATGTGAAGCTTGGACAGACTAATGAAGGCCTCTAAGTCACTTGCATTTAAGCAGTGCTTTACCATTTACAAAACCCGAGAGAACTCCTATTCATCCTTTAAGACCCTGCTGTTTCACCAACTGTCAACTCTCCCAGGTAAAGAGCCATGCTTGGTAAAATCACCAACATACCCCTTGTACCTTATAATACATTTGTTCGTAAATGCGCCTCATTTCCTCCATTAAACAAACCATCAGCAATTTGACAGAGGATCTACTATCCTTGTAAAACATGCTTTTTTTTTCTAGAAAGTAATTTTCAGAGACCAGAGTGATAGCACAGCAGGTGGGGCATTTGCCTTGCACACAGCTGACCTGGGGGCATCTCAGGTGGTCCCCCAAACACACCAAGAGTAATTCCTTAGTGGCAAATTCCCTCCCTGCTGTACTATCTCTCCAGCCCTGATGAATGATTTTCTTAAGCAGCAGAAATTATGTAATTATGTAATGTATTGGTGTCTTTTTTCACGATATCATCCAGAGGGCACATTCATTTGAACAGTGCATCTTCTGCTGCTTTAGATATTTCTATCATTTCAAGGCTGGAGAAGTGGTTGAGCTTAGGGTTGACATGTGAGCGACTGGGATTTGACTCCTAGCACCACATGGTCCTCTGAGCACTGTTGGATAGGAGCACCATTGGATATAAAAAACAAACAAAAAAATCCTCTCATTTTGATTTGAAAATTACTTGAGGAGCATATAGCCCATTCTTTTGCATTTAAATTGCAATGAAATTCAGTCCTTGGGGAAATAAAAAAAAATGTTGGTAAAGAGGGCTGTTTGGAACTCATGGTAAATAGAATGAAAAGTTACAGAGTTTAGGGTCAGACCTGTCACTGTCCTCCTGTTGTTCATCAATTTGCTCGAACGGGCCCAGTAACGTCTCCATTGGAGACTTTGTTGTTACTGTGTTTAGCATATCGAGTACATCACGGGGAGCTTGCCAGGCTCTGCCGTGTGGGCGGGATACTCTCAGTAGCTTGCCGGGCTCTCCGAGAGGGGCGGAGGAATCGAACTCGAGTCGGCCATGTTGGCTGCGTGCAAGGCAAACGCCCTACTGCTGTGCTATTGCTCCAGCCCGAGGGTCAGACATGAGTTCTAATTTTACAGTAACAAGATGAGGTGCTTTGTAAAAGGGCATATTATAGATGTTTTGGGGTCAGAGCAATAGTACAGAGGGCAGGGTGCTTGCCTTGCATTTGGCCAACCAGATTCCATCCCCAGCATTCCATATGTTCCCCTGAGCACTGCCGGGAGTCATTCCTGAGTACAGAGCCAGGAGTAACCCCTGAGCATAGCCAGGTGTGACCAAAAACTCAAAAACCAAACCAAAACAGAAGTTCTGGGAGCTAGTGGCATCATCAGAACAAAGGCCACCCCTTCCCATGTCCCATTCCCCAGCAGCTATGCTCAGAATTTGGATCGTGCAGACTTCACCATCACTTGGTGTAGAACCTCAGAGGCATGTGTCACTTGATTTTAGACCTGATTCTTTTCCACCTTTTCTTTCTTTCTATTAATCACATGATTCCAAGACCAGAACCTAAGGGGTCAGTTTTCAGAGGAGAATGACAAGAGGTCTATTCTCTTCAACTGCAGTCAAAAAAGACTGGGTGTAAGGCCTGATTCTGCCTTTTACCAGTGATATGTAAGGTTCCTCTTGAAAAAGATCTTACATCTTGGGCTAGAGGATATACAGGAGGCCAGATACTCGGCTCACATGAAACTGATACCAATTCCATCCCTGGGACCACATATGATCCCCTGAGTACCACCAGGAGTGATCCCTGAGCACTGAGCCAGAAATAGGCCCCAGATGCTACCAGGGATGGCAACTCGCCCCCCCTTCCCACCAAATAAAACTAAATAAAAGATCTTACTTCCCCTGAAAAAAGGACTAAGAGAATGGAGAACACGTACAGGTACATACACACACACATACACACACACACGTATTGGGTATTCACTGTTTGACCCAAATTGTGTCTACTCCGTCGATTGCTCCAGAAGCCCTTTCTAGCTTGTAACCCCAGCTCTCATGTAGCTAGGTGCTCCCATTGGTTCTGGTCAATGAGATTTAGGTAAAGTTCTGCTCGGATTTATTGTGAGAGCTTTCTCTTTCCTGATGAAAAAGGTTGGCGAGTCAAACTGATCTCCTCCTCCCCCACCTCCACTTGCTGCCTTGAACTTGGAGGTGAAGGTGGGTAGATGGGCATTGAAGGCATTTGAAATCAAGCTAGAAAGGTCAAGGAAAAGGCCTCGAGTTTTTTGCTATTGTGTTTTTTTTTTAATTTTTATTAAGACACTGTTTGCTTGAGCGGGCCCAGTAACGTTTCCATTGGAGATTTTGTTGTTACTGTGTTTGGCATATCGAATACATCACGGGCGGCTTGCCAGGCTCTGCCGTGCAGGCGAGATACTCTCGGTAGCTTGCCGGGCTCTCCGAGAGGGGCGGAGGAATCGAACTCGGGTCGGCCATGTTGGCTGCGTGCAAGGCAAACGCCCTACCGCTGTGCTATCCCACCCATGACGTATTCAATAAGCCAGACACAGTAACAACAAAGTCTCCAATGGAGATGTTACTGGGCCCGCTCGAGCAAATCGATGATCAAGGGGAGGGCCTTTACTTTTACTTTATTTTATTAAGACACTGTGATTTACACAGTTGTTCATAATAGAACTGTTTTTTGTTGTTATTGTTGTGGTATTTTTTGGGTGGGAGGGTCACACCAGCGATGCTCAAGGGTTGCTCCTGGTTCTACACTCAGGAATTACTCCTGGCGGTGCTCAGGGGGCTATATGGGATGCTGGGAATCGAACCCAGGTCAGCCACGTGCAAGGCAAATGCCCTACAAGTCGTGCTATTGCTGCAGCCCCAATAGAGCTGTTTTAGGCATACAATCACCAATTCTACCACCAACGTCCTAGATACCCTAGGTCCCCTCCCACCCACCAGCCTGCCTCCTGGCAGGCACATAACAAATTTAGTTCATATTACTTGGTCCAAATGAAACTTAAAGTAAAGTAAGTAAAGGCCCTCCCGTTGATCATCGATTTGCTCGAGCGGGCCCAGTAACGTCTCCATTGGAGACTTTGTTGTTACTGTGTCTGGCATATCGAATACTCTCGGTAGCTGGCAAATAAAATTATCAGAAAATAAATAAATGAAAGTCACTTTGTAATGATTGTTATATGTTTTTTAACCTTTAATCTAGTAGAGGATAGTCATGAATGCATGCCATCCTCAATGCCACATGATGGGAAGTTTCTCATGTCCTTTAAAGAAACTCTACTAATACTTCTTGCAAAACTGGTTTCAATGCTGTGAATTCCCTGAGCTGTTGCCTGTCCATGAAGCTCTGTATCGTTCCTTCAAATAAATAAATAAATAAATGATAATCTAGCTGCATAGAGTATTCTTGGTGAGGTGTTCATTTTGTTGTTTTTGTACTATATTCTTTCATATTCTTCTGGCTGGTAGAGTCTCGTTTGATAAGTCTGCTGTACATCTTATGGGAATTCCTTTTTTGTTCTTGCCCGTATGTATGTAAGCTCTTTTATTATTCTTGCTGTTTTCAATATTCTGTCTCTATCTTTGGATTTTGTTGTTTTGGGCTGGAGCGATAGCACAGAGGTAGGGCGTTCGCCTTACACGCGGCCAACATGGCCGACCCGAGTTCGATTCCTCCGCCCCTCTCGGAGAGCCCGGCAAGCTACCGAGAGTATTCGATATGCCAGACACAGTAACAACAAAGTCTCCAATGGAGACGTTACTGGGCCCGCTCGAGCAAATCGACGATCAACGGGAGGGCCTTTACCTTTACCTTACCTTGTTATTTTGAATACAATGTGTCTTGGACATAGACCTTGCTCGATAGCACAGTGGTAGGTTGCCTTGCGTGCAGCCAGCCCGGCTGAGCCCGGATCGATTCCTCCGCTCCTCTCAGGAGCCCAGCAAGCTACCAAGAGTATCTCGCCCGCACAGCAAAGCCTGGCAAGCTTCCCGTGACATATCTAATATGCCAAACACAGTAACAATGAGTCTCACGATGGAGACGTTACTGGGTCCGCTTAAGCAAATCGATGAAAAACGGGAGCACCGTGCTACCATGCTACCGTGGGACTATTTTCATTGGAACCTTTCAGGTCTCTTGGATCTTGGTGCCCATACTCCTTAACTCTGGGAAATTCAGGTTTGTTTTTTTTTCTTTCTGGTCACACCCGGCAATGTTCAGGGTTTACTCCTGGCTCTGCACTCAGGAATTACTCCCGGGGGCACTCGGGGGACCATATGAGATGCTGGGAATCGAACCTGGGCCGGCTGCATGTAGGGCAAATGCCCAAGCCGCTGTACTATCGCTCCAGCCCAACTCTGGGAAATTCTTATCGATGATTTTTCTTTCTTCACACACTTGCCTTCAGGGATGCTGATCAGTCTTACATTGTTCCTCTTGAACTCATCCCATAGTTCTCTGGTATGCTGTTTATTTCCTTTCAGACTATTTTCTACCTTCTACTATTTCCCAACAATTTCCTCCTTTTCATCTTGAAGTTCTTTGATCTTTTGCTCAGCTTCTGTTATTCTGCTCTTCAGAACGTCTATTGACCTTCTTGGTATCACCTACCATGTTCTTCATTTCTGTCATTTTTGAGTGTAGTATTTTTTTCATTTCAACTCTCAGACTTTCTTGTGTTTTACTAACTACCCATGCTATCATTTCTTTGAACCCATTGAACCTTCCCATCATAGTGTCACTAAAGACACTGTCTGAGAATTTACTGTTTTTTATTTTTCTTTATGTCTTCAGTGATATTGTTTTAGGTCTTTGAGCTTGGTGGGCTTCTAAGTGTTTCCCCCAGTGGTTTTCTAACATTCTTGCTGTGCTGGGTGGTGATTCTAGGGAGTTGACACTTCTGGAAGATGCGGGGGATTAGGCTGAAGTCTCTATTGGTCCTCACAGAATAACAGGAAGCGTAACTGTGAGTAGCATGGAACTTGTTGAATAGATTTGATGAGTGGCTAGTAGAGAGGAGTATTGATTCCCTGTCTGAAATAGGCTCAATGACATCAGCCAGCCTGGGATGGTGGAACGGGAAGCAGAAGGTCACGCAGGAGCTGTGGTGTGGGTCTTTAATATGGCACACAGGTCAGGTGTGGAGGTTGCTGGGACCCACCACTAGGGAGGGGCACTAGGGACCAAACGGGGATTGAACCCAGGTCTGCTGCATGTAGTGGGCAAGGCAAGGGCCCTACCCACTTTACTATCGCTCCAGCCCCAAATAGCTTGTTTGTTTGTTTGTTTGTTTGTGGGCCACATCTGGCTGTGCTGAGGGTTTACTCCTGATTCTGCTCTCAGGCATCATTCCTGGCAGGCTTGGGGGACCATATCCAGGTGCCAGGCATCAAATCCAGGTTGGCTGTGTGCAAGACAAGCATGCTACCTGTTGTACTATCACTCTGGACCCACATCTGGAGTTCTTGGTAAAAATAAGTAAAGTAAAGGCCCTCCCGTTGATCATCGATTTTGCTCGAGTGGGCCCAGTAACATTTCCATTGGAGACTTTGTTGTTACTGTGTTTGGCATATCGAATATGTCACGGGGAGCTTGCCAGGCTCTGCCATGTGAGCGAGATACTCTCAGTAGCTTGCCAGGCTCTCCGAGAGGGGCGGAGGAATCGAACTCGGGTCACCCATGTTGGCTGCGTGCAAGGCAAACGCCCTACCGCTGTGCTATCGCTCCAGCCGGTTAGCTCAGTTGGTTAGCGCGTGGAGTTCTTGGTATGTCAGAAAATAGTTGCTTAGGGGCCAGAGCGATAACAAAATGGATAGGGCACTTGGCTTGCATACAGCCTACCAAGGTTCAATCCCTGGCATCCCATATGGTCTCCCTCAAGCACTGCCAGGAGTGATTCCTGAGTGCAAAACCAGAAATAACCCCTCAGCATAGCTGGATGTGCCTCTACTGTAGCCCTGTAGCACTGTCCTCCCGTTGTTCATCGATTTGCTTGAGCGGGCCCAGTAACGTCTCCAGCTTGTTGTTACTTGTTATTTGGCATATTGAATACGTCAAGGGTAGCTTGCCAGGCTTTGCCATGTGGGTGAGATACTCTGGGTAGCTTGCTGGGCTCTCCTAGAGGGGCGGAGGAATTGAACTTGGGTTGGCCAGGTCGGCCACATGCAAGGCAAATGGCTGGAGTGCCTCCACATACACACAAAAAAGCTGCTTATTTTTAAAACCTAGCTAATCTTTACTTGTAGCTAAAAACCTCTAATACACATGCACAAAAGGTGTTCATGACAGAATAGATGCTCGGTAAAGGAATTCTATTAATTCATATTCAGATATAACTCCTTCATCCAGAAAACTAATGATATCAATGATGGTTATCCCATATTTATGTAGCATTTGGCAACTATCAAAAGATTTTCACATCAATTTGGTCATTTAAGTTTTACAACTCTGCAATGAAGGCAATTTTTTTTTCTTTTTGGGTCACACCTGGCGATGCACAGGGTTACTCCTGGCCCTGCACTCAGGAATCACCTGTGGCGGTGCTCAGGGATGCTGGGAATCGAACCTGGGTTGGCCATGTGCAAGGCAAATACCCTAACCACTGTGCTATTGCTCCAGCCCCTGAAGGCAAATTTTTATCCTAAAAATTTTTATCCTAAAACTTTTTCATTGCAAATATATAAGTACTTGAATATGTTTATATGCGACATGTGTGGCTAGTCTTTCCAGCTCTCCCTTCCTTCCATGTCTGTCATGGCCTTATTCTTCTCAAACCCACCACTCAGCCTCTTCATCTCTGCCTTGCTCTATAACACAGAAAAATGAGCCTATTTACGGGGCTGGAGAGATAAAACAGCAGATGAAGCCCTTGCCTTGCATGCAGCCAAACTGGGTTCAACCCCAAGCACCCCATACGGTCCCCTAAGCACTTCCAGGAGTGACTCCTGAGTGCAGAGCTAAGAGTAACCCTTGAGCATATCTGAGTGTGACCCAAAAAAGAAAGAGGATCCACTTAATATGTAAATCCAAATTCCACACATTGTTCTTCTGGCTGAATTTGGCCACAGGGAGGTTCTAACGAGTAGGCAATTGGGACTGCATAAAGTCACTCAGTTTCCTCTTCTCAGACAGCATCTCTGAATGTGCATCCTCCTGGCTTCTGGTTGATGGTTCCTGAACTCTGGCAACACTGCCTCCTCCCTCTGTCACTTAGCAAGAGCTGTGCTTTCATGCTCACACTGAGTTCTCTGCCTCTCTGTCCCTGATCTTCCCCACTCTGTGCCCAGTCTACTTCATGAAGGCACCCTGCTTTGCTTTTGTTTGTTTGTTGTTTGTTTTGGGATCACACCCAGTATTCCTCTGTCCCTCTCGGAGAGCCCCGGCAAGCTACCAAGAGTAACTCACCTGCATGGCAAAGCCAAGCCTGGCAAGCTACCCGTGATGTATTCAATATGCCAAAAACAGTAACAAAAAGTCTCACAATGGAGATGTTACTGGTGCCCACTCAAGCAAATCGATGAACAACGGGAGGACAGTGCCACAGTTCCAGTGCTGCCCGGTAAAGTTCAGGGCTACTCTTGGCTCTTCACTCAGTAATTACTCTTGGAGGTGCTCAGGAGACCATACGGGATGCTGGGGATTGAACCCAGGCTGGACACGTGCAAGGCAAACACCCTACCTGGCTGTTCTATTGCTTCAGTCCCCCAATGGCACCCTGTTTTGACTACTATGATTCTTCTCTCTTCTGAGTTAGACCCATTCATCAACCACACCGTTGTCGACCCAGTTTGATCCCCAGCACCACTTCCCCACCCCCCCACCCCCAATCCACTGAACCCATACCAGGAGTGATAAAAATACTGATCACTGCAAGGTGTGACCCAAGAACAAAAAACACAAACAAGAAAAGACAGAGCAGAAGAGCCAACAGATAAAAAATAAAAATCTGAAGGGTAAAAATGGAAGAATGAAGAATTGGAGAGATAATACAGCAGGTAAGGAGCTGGTACACGGCCGACACAGGTTTGATCCTCCACATCCTATATGATCCTCTAAGCCCACCAGGAGTGATCCCTGAGAGCAGAGCCAGGAGGAATTCCCGAGCACTGCCATGTGTGGCCCCAAACTAAACAGCAACACAAAAAATAGAACCAAGTGAATATAATTATGGTTTAGAATAACTAAAGATAGAGAGATGAGATAAGGAATAGGGCCAGAGAGAAAGCACCTGCGATGCTGACCCTGCACTGAGCTGCGTGGGCCTCTCCTGGGTCAATGCCCAGCACTTTATGGTCCCCCTCAGTACTCCCAAGGGTCAGTGCTGAGCACGGAGCCAGGAATAGCATTGCCTCTGCGCATTGCCGGGTGTGGCCCAATGGCAATCCCCTCCAAAATGGAGAGAGTGAGAGAGAAGCAAAGAAAGAGCAGACAAGGAACCATAATAAAAAAAAAATTGTATGTGGGTTGGAAGGAGGGTGGTGGGAGAGGGGAGAGATGAAGATGGGAAAAGAACCTTGAGAGTTTCCTGAAATGAGTCAGATGACTTAAAGTCATTTCACTGAAGAAGAAATTAGAAGACACTGAAGGAAATCACAGAAGGCACAGAAAACTTAAGCAAAAAATTAACGAATAGGACGAGTAGGTCAAGGGGTTGGAGAGATAATACAGTGGTAGGGTGGTTGCCTTGCACATGGTCTGTCCTGGTTAGATTCCCAGCACTACCAGGAGTGATCCCTGAGTGTAGAGCCAGGAGTAGCCTCCCCCCAAAAAAAGGGAGAGAGAGAGAGGGGGATGGGGGAGGGATGGAGGAGATACAGACAGACAGAGTAAGAGAAAGAGTCAAGCATATGTATATAGGAGTTTCAAAAGGTTAATTATAGGAAATGGTGGTGGAAAATCATTACTAAAAAGATTGTACTGGGGCTCCCTAGAGAAATAGAACCAACACAACTATGTGTATAATTGACACTTAACATATATATATATATATAGTCTATATACACACCACATACTTGTAATTATATATTCCTAACAATGAGTTTCTTAAAAAAAATTCTACTACTACTCTGCTGCTGTCTATACGCCAAGGCTATCTGTAGCTCTTGATTGGATTCCTGTGAAATGGTGTCCTATTGTGTGGCTCTACCAGTTACTAAACTCAGTGATGGAACAATAATAAAAAATATTTATAGCTCAGAAATCAACAAGTGCTGCAAATCAGAGCTCCTCTCATTCCTTCTCCATGAAATTTGGTGCTTAGGAGTCACGTCTGCTTATCCTTGGGGGACTCTATGTGGTGAACAAAGATCTAACAGGGATTAGGTAGATAAAAGACAAGCATAATAGACCTTACTATCTCTCCATCCCCAGTCTTGAACTTTTTTTTAGGGGGGGGCACATCTGGTGATGTTCAGGGCTTACTCTTTACTTTGCACTCAGGAATAACTCCTAGCAGACTCAGGGGACCATATGTGATACCGGGGATAGAACCTGGGTTGGCTACATGCAAAATAAGCACCCTATCTTCTGCTCCAGCCCCCGTCTTGAACTTCTTTTTTAATTAGTGAAACACCATGAGGTACAGTTATAGACTTACAAACTTTCGTGCTTGGGTTTCAGTTATACAATGATCGAGTACCCATCCCTCCACCAGTGCCCATTCTCCGTCGTCTTGAACTTTTGATGGTCTTTTCCATAATCTTAATATGAACTTCAGTTCTTGGAGTTTCTTTAATGAGGGGGTCCACCCTTCTCTGGCTGGTGCCTCCAGGCTTTTGGGTTATTTCAGTGCTGGTGAATTGGCAACTTCTTTAAACCACATCGTGGTATTATGACTTTCTGAAAAACTCATTACCGGAGTCCCACCCTATCTATAAGCCTGGAACAGTATAAACATAAATTTATATATGTCGTAGAACTAAGAGCATATTTATGTAGAGATTGAATGAGATCTATAGATTTTTTTCTCTTTATATTATATATGAATTTTTTCTTTTTCCATAAACTTACAATGAAAGAGATTTATTAGAAATTGGCTCATGCAATTATAGGAGCTGACAAGTCCCAAGATTTTCAGTTGGCAAGCTGGAGCCCCGAGAGAGCCAATGTCCAGTTCCAGTGTGAGTGTGGGGGCCTGAGAACTAGTAGAGCCGTGGCTTAAGTTCCCATCCCGAGAGGAGCTGATGTTTCAGCCTGAGTGTGAAGGCAGGAAAAGGCCCAGGCAGGCAGGAGGAGTTCCCTTTGACTCCTGGGACCACCCACATTAGCAGAGGCAATCTGCTATGCTGATCCTACTGCTTCAAAACACCCTCTCAATATGAATAACTGGTACATAAAATCAACTAACCACTGAGAGAGCATGCAGGGCTATGCGCATCCTTTGAACCCTGAGTTTGATCCCTGGCACTGCACAGTCCCATGAACTGCCACATTGGGAGTGGCCCCTTAGCACCACTGGGTGCAGCTCCCAAAGCAAACGAACAAAGGCAAAACACCAATCTTAGGAATTCTCTGGACTCAGCCACATTCCAGCTTGGGGTGTGTTGTTCTTGCACTCAGAGAGAGTTTGCAGGCTGGAGCATATGCCTTGCACACAGGAAGCCCTTGTTCCGTCCCAAGCATTGCACGTTCCTCCTAGAACCTCTGGAGTGATCGCAGCACCAAACTGAAAGTAGCCCCTGCACACCCTGTGTGTCCCTTCCTCTCCCCAAAATCAACCATCCCCATCACAGAGGTCTGGCCTGTGAGATGGCCAAGATGTGACTAAGTAGTTGGGTGTTTGCCTTATGTGCATGGGGTCCAGGATTCAGTAAATAAATAAAGAGGTGATAGTTTCACAATTTTGTAAATGTACAAAAGATTCCGGATTTGTGCACATTTTTAGTTATTTAGCTTTGAACCTTACCAGTGTTATTCAGGGATTTCTCCTGGCTCTTCTCTTAGGGATCATTCCTGGTGAGTCTTAGCGGGAACATATGTGATGCTGGGTTTTGAGTCCGCATAGGCTGCGTGCAAAACAAGTGCCTCATCCGCTATATTATCACTCCAGCCCTTGAACACCTTAAAAAGATATTTTGAGGGAACTGAAGAGATAAGTTCAATGAATAGGAAACTTTCTTTGCATGCAGCTGATCTGGGTTTGATCCCTGGCATGACTTATTGTCCCTGAGCCTGCCAGGAGTGATCCCTGAGGCTCACCAGGTGTGTCCCAAAAAATAAAATAAAATAAATATTCTTTTAAAAATTTTTTCAGTGGGAGGGTGTATTTGGTCACACCCAGAAGTGCTCAGAGATCACTCCTGGCTCTGTACTCAGGAATGCCACTGCCATATGTTCCCTGGCAGTGCTTGGGGGACCTTACGTGGTGCACAAGCTTTGAACTGGGGTCAGCAAGATGGAAAGCAAATATATTAATATCTGTATTATATCTCTGGCCCAACTTGTTCATCTTTTTATTTTTGGTTTGGGCTTTTTGAGCCATACCTAGCAGTATTCAGGGGTACTCCTGGCTCTGTACTCAGGAACCACTCCTAGCAGGTTTGGGGGACCATATGGTCCTCAAGTACCACCCGAGTAAGCCCTGAGCACAAATGGATGTGGCCCACCCCCATGCCCCCAAATAAAGAAGAAAAGAGAAGACAAAACAATGGAAGAAATAACTCAAATATATCATCATAATAAGAACTATTAAAATGCCAAAGAGGGGTCAGAGCAATAGTATAGTGGGTAGGACTGTAAAAGTAATGGAGCTTGTCAGAGAGAAACCCTGAACATCACCCTCCCCTCGACCTCTCCAAAAAAAAAAAAGCCAGACTAAATGCTCTCAAATTGAATTTTTATTTGATGTTATAGAGTGGTCTTTGTTTTATTTTTCTAACTGAGGTATCGTGATAAAAGGAACAGTGCATCCAAATTATGGAATGGCCCATAACATCTTTGGACCAATTGAAGATATTACCCTCTCATATAAATTCACTTCTTCTGGCAGTATATGTGTGTGTGTGTGTGTGTGTGTGTGTGTGTGTGTGTGCGTATGCGCTAGGCAATTCCAAGTAGAAATGGATAAATTCATTAAATGGGAAATTTTAGCACATCTCCCCCAATAGTTGATGAAATACGAGAAAAGTTGACAAAATATTTATAAGGCCATGGAAGATGTGAACAACAGCTATTAAGTTCTTTTCTTTCCTTCTTTTCACACTGATATTCCTAGACCTTGAAATTTTCTCTTCTTTGTTGCTGAACATTGAATCAGTTGCCAAGCCTTGTGGATTCTCACTGTAAGTGAGCTGGTTCTGTGCCAACACCCTTTTATCCTACAGTGAGTTCTTTGGCTCAAGCTTCAGCCACTTTTTGCTTGAGCTGTTCTAATTATCTCCTAATTGGCCTCTTTATATCTGTGGATAATTGCCCAAGTGACAATTGGTTCAGTTGCTTCATTTTGAAGCTATAAACTTTATCTTTGGATTAAGCTGGAGCAAAGGTACTGCAATATTTCAAATACAGTGGAATTTTTACTCTATTGAGATTTGGCATGAAGCTGTTGGTTACTTAGAGAGATGGCAAAGACAAAATCCAGAGAAACTGTCTCTGGCGGGTGCCTTATTCCAGGAACATAAAGGATTCTCTTCTTTTTTGGGGGGAGGGGGGAGTGGGAAGTGTCCACAGCCAGCTGTGCTCAGGGCTTATTCCTGGCTCTGTGCTCAGGAGTCACTCCAGGTAGGGCTTGGGGTTGGGGTGGCAAGTGTGCTATTTCTCCATCCCCACATAGAACTCTCATTGGAAGAAATCTGGAAGAGAAATAGTATGAAATGTGCACTTCTTCACAACCAATTCATATGTATATTATGGATATGAATTCCTGTAATTGATAGAATCCCTAGGACTCTCAGAGACAAATCTGATGGCAACTTTTAACAAGTACACAGAATAATATTATCTATTATTTATTGAACACTTGCTTTGAACCAAGCATTATTTCAAATTCTTTTCGTGTATCAAACTATTTAACCTTCATCTTACTTCAATGAGATAGGACTACTATGATTTTCATTTTAAGATGTAAGAACGGTTATGTAACTGGCCAAGGCTATACAACTAGTAATGTGAAAACCTATCATTTGAACCCAGGTAATGTGGGTCCAGAATCCATACTCCTCACCATGATGTGATATTACCTTTTAAAATCTTATGTGTCCCTTGTGTTTATCAAAATCACTGACTTTACTAATTTCCTATGCTTATATTGCTGTGTCTGGCCAAGACATAGTAATAAGAATGGAATTTATCTTCCCACTTACAGCAGCTGAAAATCTGCACAAAATATATAAAACCATGTTTTTAAAAGCCTTTGGATAGGAGGAATCTAGAGAGTGACCCCTGAGGTACAGGAAACAAATGAGATAAACCAAAAAATGGTCCCTGATTAACTCCTAAAGAGTTTCTAGAAGTTTCTAGGAGTTTTGTGTGTCAAGAGAGAGAATACAGACAGAGTTCAATAGTTTCCAAGTTGATCACAGGGAAATATACCAAAGAAAAGAGACTAATAAGCTTACAATTAGTAGCTTACAATTAGTAAGCTCCCCTTATCTGCTGAGGGCCCCCACAAATGCTTACCTTAGCTTGTCTTTAAGTAAACAACTTAAGACCCGAAAAAGAATAATTCAAAGGCCTAGAAGGAACAATGAATTCTCAGAGAACATATGGCCCAGTTCCTGTTCCCAACCACCAGAGTGGAAAGAAACAGTGTGCAAACCATTAGATGGTCTTTGCCTCAGTAGCAGGGTGATGTTCGCCATAAACAAATGTTACCGTGGCCCCATCTAACAAAGATTTAAAGGTAGTAGTCAAAAGCGGTATTTAACAGATCAAACAGAGGCTAGAAAGATAGTACCACAAATAAGGCCTTTGCTTGCAAGCAGCCAACCCAGGTTTCATCCTGGGTACCCTATATGGTACCCCGAACACCATCGAAGTGATCCCTTAGTAGGAGTCAGGAGTTCCTCTTGAGAATCACTGGGTGTGGCCCCCAAACAAACAAAATCAAAGAATTCATGAAAAGGACCCATGATTACACTTCGGTTTTCTCTTTTCGGCCACACCCAGTGATGCTCAGGGGTTATTCCTCGCTCTGCACTCATAAATTACCCCTGGTGGTGCTATATAGGGTACCAGATATTGAATCCAAGTCAGGCATGTGCAAGTCAAACACCCTACCCGCTTTACTATCACTCTGGCCCCATGATTGCACTTCTGAAACCCAATCATGAATAATTTAGGGTGCTTCAATAAATTAAAGAAATTAAAAATATTAGAAAACCAAAAAGGACCCATGATGAGGAAAAAATAGTTTCGTGGAAACTTACCAAAAGAGAGACAATGGATAGATGCGGACATTAAAATGTTATGTGTATTCCATGTGATTAAGAAGTTTAGGAAAAGATTTTAAGCATATATGTGTGATATGATACACATAAATATAATATACATATACATATCATATACATATATGGATGCCATACATAAATATATGTGTATATCACACACATGCATATATATGACCTCATATACATATACATGATATGTATATAAACCCCCTGTGTCTGAGTACATGGGGATCCTGGTTCTGTGCCCTCCTCTGAATGGATGTAGTCCTAGTGGCCCAGAACACTATTCTGGTGACCCAGTGGTGCCCAGTCCTGCAGGGCCTGAGCAGCACTGCCTTCTTGGGCATTGAAGAGTCGATCTCAGTTGCCAGGTTCCCTGAGCACTGCTTCAAGATTCAAAATAGAAAACAGGCCTCCAATTCTAGTAGCAACAAATGCACTCCAGGCCCCTACTTTGATTTCTAAATATCTTTAACTAAAGGAACCAGGGATCTTTAGAGAAAAGATTGATTGTATATCTGGAATGGCGGATATATAAAATGACACTGGAACATGTTACAGCATTGAAAGCAAGGACGTGGATTTTTTGGAGTTTGTTAGCTTTGCTTGAGGGCCACAACCACGGTGCTCAGGGCATCATCTTGGCTCTGAGCTCAAGAAGCACTCCACAGGGCTTGGTGGAATCATGTTTGAGTGCAGGGAACTGAACATGAAACTGCCACATGTAAGGCAATGCCCTACCCACTGAACTATCGCTCCAGCCCAGGAAGTGTTTTTTTTTTTTATTTTTACATAAGTATGGGAGTCTGTCAAAGAGACACAGAGGACATGGGACTGGAGGGATAGGATTGCTGGTAGATAGAGTGCTTGCCTTGCATGCACCTCATCCAGTTTCAATCCCTGATATCCTATCATTCCCCAAGCACTGCCAGGACTAATCCTGAGAGCAGAGCCAGGAGTGATCTCTGAGCATTGCTGGATGTGGCCCCAAACTTAAAAAAAAATAAAGGATACAGAAGCCAACCTGAAAGAGCATCTAATGGCCCAAACTGGAAGATAAATAACATAGCATTGGATATAATCCAATATATAAAATAAATATATATGATTCTAATAGTATATAAAAATAAATTAGAAGAGAACTCTTCCATATAAAATTCCAGACATTGTATGTCATTATTGCCCCTCTTGAGGATTCAGAATTTAATCACTTTCCTCAACTGTTAAAGTGAGGGTTAAAATTGGTGACTTGTTTCCAAAGAACAGACATGAAAAGGGGAAAAGAGTAGTTTTAGAGTAGAAAAATATTGCAAAATTACTTTAGTCATGTTTTTAAAATTAATGTTACCAATGTGCTATGCATTGCATGTTCTCTATAATTTGATAAAATGACATCTTTCCCCCTTTTTTGGAGGGGATCACACTCAGTGGTTCTCTGGGGTTACTCCTGGATCTGTGCTCAGAAATTACTTTTGGTAGTGCTCAGAGGACCATATGTGATGGCGGGGATCGAACCTGGGCCAAATGCATGCAAGGCACATGTGTCCTAACCACTCTACTATCTCTCCAACCCTGATCTCTTGTTTCTGTGTTATTATTACCCAAAATCTGTTACCACATTTTAATAATGAGAAACAGACATGGCCAAAATAAGAAATAGTCTATAAAATACATGATTAATCATCAAAACAGTCAAGTTCATAAAGAATAAGAAATGATTTGGGTCTGAGAAATTGGTATGGATCAGAAGAAACTAAAGAAAAGCAACTCAATGAAATAAAATGGTCTTACCTTATCTCTCGAAGAGAAAGAAGATCTTAATATTGATAACTGAATAAAGTCTAGAGTTTAGTTAATGTCCATATTGGTATCTTAATTTTGAAAAGTGAATCACTGTATCACTGTATCACTGTCATTCTGTTGTTCATCCATTTCCTTGAGCAGGCACCAGTAACATCTCCTTTGTCCTAGCCCTGAGATTTTAGAAAGTGCCACATTCGAGGCTCTTTCAGGGTCAGGAGAATGAGAACCATCATCGTTACTGGTTTTTGTCATATTGAATACGTCACAGGGAGTTTGCCAGACTCTGCCGTGCGGGCAGGATACTTTCGGTAGCCTGCCAGGTTCTCCAGAGTAAGAACTAGATAATAAGATGTCGTGCAGCCACAAATGCGGGTCTTGGCCGTTGATGGGATTACATGGCGCCGGGGCAGTTGGTGGGTGTAACGCCTACATACTTGAAGATGGGCGATCTGGGTGGAGGAGGCCCAGTCCTGATCCAAGCAGGCTTGGAGATCTACGCCCCGGATCCCACACACCTGGGTTCCTCTGCCAGTTCCTTCATGTGCAAGTCTCGTCCCAACGTGTGGAGAGTGGTCTTAAGCATGGCTGTGGCTGGAACCGGAGGTCTTCAGCTGCCGGGACTCTGCTTGGGGTAGGGAGGGAAACTCAACCTGCCCTCCTCCAAGGGGCCCCCAGTGAGGACAGCCAAGCGCAGAGGCAGGAATAGTGAATGGTATGGTAAATAAGTTAATATTATATTTTGTTTGTTTTTGGTTTGGGACCACACTCAGCAGTGCTCAGGTTTGACTCCTGGCTCTCTGCTTAGGGATCACTCTTAGAGAGGTTCAGGGATCAAACTCAGAATAGTCACATCCAAAGTAATAGCCCTATCAACTATGCTATTTCTGGCTCAAAAATAAATTTTTTTCAAGACCCGCATAAAAGTTTCAGGGATATAAAATACAATATTTGAGATGAAAATATACATAAAATAACAAAATAACATAAAAATAGATTAGACATTTCAGTGAATTTGAACAGCAATAGAAAGTACATAAAAAGGTACTGGGGTTGATAATATAGTGGGTAGGGAGCTTGCCTTGCAAGCGGCAGACCTGGGTTTGATCTTCAGCACCACATACGGTCTTCTGAGCACCACCAGGAGTGATCCCTGAGCACAGAGTCCAGAGTAACCCCTGAGTATCACTGGGTGTGACCCAAAAAACTGAACAGCAGGAATCGCAGGTAGGCATTTGTCTTGCACCTGGCTGACCTGGATTTGATCCCCAGCACCCTATATGGTCACCCAAGCATCATCAAGAGTGATCCAGTAGAAAGCCCTGAGCAGCCCTGGGTGTGGCCCCAAAACCAAAATGAATAAAAGAAATTTCCCATTAACGGAAGTTGGAGAGATAGCACAGTGAACAGGGCACTTGCCTTGCACAAGGCCAACCCAGGTTTGATGGCGAGTTATTCCTGAACATCACCAGGTTGCTGTCACTGTCACTGTCATTCCCATTGTTCATTGATTTGCTTGAGTGAGACCAGTAATGTCTCCATTGTGACACTTGTTACTGTGTTTGGCATATCGAATATGTCACGGGTAGCTTGCCAGGCTTTGCCATGTGGGCAAGCTACTGTAAGTAGCTTGCCGGGCTCTCCAAGAGGGGTGGAGGAATTGAACCTGGGTTGGCCAGGTCGGCCGCATGCAAGGCAAATGCCCTACCCACTGTGCTATCGCTCCAGCCCACATCACCAGGTATGAAAAAAAAAAAATTGCCCGTTGACAGGTAGGGATGGAGTCAGGGTTGGAGTGTGGAGGGAATTTGGGAACACTGGTGGAGGGAAGTTGACATTGATGCATAAATTGATGTTGAATTATTGTATACCTAAAAGATAACGATCAGTAACATTGTAAATCATGACTCTTTAATAGAATTGTTTAATAAAGTAAAATAAAAAGTAATTGCCCATTAATAAATCATATAGATAGTGTCTGTTATCTAAGAAAGGGAACTCTGCACTGTAAAAGGAATGGGGCAGAAGGGAAGGGAAATGAAAGGACAGTGACTAGCACTGAGACACTCTGGGTGATGAGTATCAAAGCTGTCACTTGGGCAAAACTTATGGCAGCTAATTCTGAAACTCTTGCTTCCTTCAGAGATGGAACTACCCATACCTGCAGTTTTCCACTAAAGAGCTCAATGAGTTGAAAATGTAAATGCATGTGAAAAGAGGCCAAAGATTCAGGCCTCAAGGCAATATGGGTACAATCCAAATTTCTGTGCCTTCAACCTCTCAGCTCTGCAGAGAAGGTTAAGAACCCAAAACCTTTCAACTTCAGGTCAAAGAACTGGGCAAGTAGTCATTCAAACACAGTCATGAGATGGAGGGACAAGAAAGTAAACATTTCTCTAGGGTATGGCTTGGAAGCATAGCCCCCTTGAGCCTCTTGCATCCAAAGAGATCCTTTGATCAGAAACACTGTACTACCAACACCAAAAGAACAGTGCAGAGGCCACCAACATGCCCCTCTTGGCAAAGAGAGAGACAAGTAAACACACAAGTGGGCAGTGGCACCAATGCTCACAGAAAATCAATCCACCTGTGGAGTTAACAGAGCTTGGAGCAGGTCTTCTTTCACACCCACCCCTCTTTCAACTCTGAACTGATTGACACTGAGGTCAGTATGTCCAGTCTTAGCACCCTGGATTAGGGGGAAAGGAAGCTTCAAGGTTTTCCTCTGCCTCCCCTTGATATTGTTAGAGAGGCCAGAGTGGTATCACAGTGGTTAGGGAACTTGCTTTGCACATGGCCAGTTTGGATTCGATCCCAGGCACCCCAAATGGTTCCGAGCTCACCAGGAGTGATTCCTGAGTGCAGAGCCAGGAGTAAGGCCTGAGCTTCACTGGCTGTGGCTTCCGTCCTCACCCCAAAAAGAAATTGTTCACAAGAGTACACACAGCCGTGAGATAATCCTGAAACAAGTCACAGAATTTGAAAGATGGAGAAAAGTTTGTTACAGAAGCCCATGGTTCTCTCTCCTTAGAAGAAACACTGGCCTTTGAGTCATAGCTGTCTAGTAGTGTAAGACTTGCTTTGGCCAGAAACAGGAGGTGCAATATTTCTTGGCCGTCCTGCAAGTAAGAATGAAGGAGAGGGACATACACATGCTTGGAATTAATGGTGAAGCTATAAGATTGTCTGGCAATTTTTGGTCTAGGGAGGAAAGGGGTGCCTAACTTCCCTCACAGATTAGTGCCCTCAAAGTCTTCTTTATTGATTCTTTAGGGCTGCCCTAAATGGTGTTCAGAACTAGACCCAGTTGGGTGGCTGTGGTGTCTGATTTGGACCAGACCTGAATGCAGTGCTAAAATCACCCAACAAGTCATTGCTTCTGGAAACTGGAGCTGGAGCTGGTGTCATGACAGGAGCAAGGGAATCCAACTCTAAAAATATATCCACAGGGTGGGAGCAATAGTCCGGCAGGTAGGGCATTTGTCTTATACACAACAGATTCAATCCCTGCTATCCCATATGGTTCCCCTAGCCCCATCATAAGTGATTCCTGAGTTCAGAGTCAGGAGTAACCCCTGAACATTATCAGGTGTGCCCCCCAAACAAAGCAAAGCAAAACAAGAGTAGCTGCATCATTACCTCCATGGTTTAATTTTGGAATGGGTGGTGGAGTAACATTGCTAATGGGACCTAAAATGATCCATGGGGCGGGATAGTGACATTGCCCCAAGACAGAGGTGGGAGAAAGCTCAGGTTCACAGTCCCTGCAGTGTTGGGCTTAGAAGCACCTCCTTTCTTGGTTGTATCATTCCCAATACTCAATTCGATGGCCTGATCTTTCTTGAATCTCATATCCAACTTGAATTGTCCATTCTTAGGAAATCTCAAATTTCTGTTTTACCAACTTGAAGTGGTCTTGCAAGGAGATGAAATCAAGGCACCACTGGGTCTGTTAAGCCAACACCAGTGAAGGCACAGCAGTCAGTGCCATCCTGGATTCAGAGTGCAAAGTAGCGGCTGTCTCCACAGCAATCCCTGGGTACTGATCAACTAGTGCCTGAGCAGAAGGCGACCATGAAATGTTATCCTCCTTAGAGGCCTCGGGTGGAATCCAGTACTCTGACATCAGATTCCACATACAGGACATACTTATAACTCCAACTTGGCTGCCATCTTGGGTCTCTGAACATGCTTTTTTGTAGCATATGTAAAAATAAACTCAAAATGAATTGAAGACCTAAATGTAATAGCTAAAAGTATAAAACTCTTGTAAGAAAATACAGGTCTAAATTTTCATAACTTTTTGTTGGCACTGACTTATTAGTATAAGCAACCACAAGAAAAAAAACTGGATTTTACCTGTGTTGAAAACCATAATGCCCAAAGAAAGAGAGAAAGAGATAGAGAGAGGGAGAGAGAGATAGAGAGAGGGAGGGAGGGAGGGAGAGAGAGAGAGAGAGAGAGAGAGAGACTGGGGCGGGTGACAAGAGGGACTATGGACATTGGTTGTGGGAAATGTACACTGGTGAAAGGATGGGTATTGGAACATTGTACGACTGAAACCCAATCAGGATACAACTCTGTGTGTATCTTACAGAGATTCAATAAAAAGTTTTTTAAAGAATAAAAGCTAAATTCTATATCAAAAAATAAACTGGATTTCTCAAAATTGAAAACATTTGCACACCAAAAGGCACTATTAAGAAAGGGAATTTATATAGATAGATAGATAGGTAGATAGATAGGTACTATTAAGAAAATAAACATAGATAATAGGGTTTGAGAGTTAGTAGAGTGGTATTGAACTCAGTTTGATCCCTAACACCTTAATATGGACCCTAAGCACTTCCAGATGTGATCCCTGAGCACAGAACAAGGAGTAATTCCTGAGCACTTTTGAGGATGTCCCATAAAGAAAAAAAGAAAAGAAAAGAAAGAACAATCCACAAAATGGGAGAACGTATTTGCAAATACTATATCTAAGGACTAGTACCCAGACTAATAAAATAATTCTTATAACTCAGCAACAAAGATAGAGATAAAAATGCACGAAGGATTTGAGCAGATACTTTTCCTAAAAAGACAGACACATGAAGGGGATGAAGAACTAGTACAGTGGGTATGGGGCTTGCCTTGCACATGTCGACCTGGGATTGGACCCCAGCAGCCCTTTGGTTCCCCGATTCCTGACAAGAGAGATCCCTGATTGCTGAGCACCACCAAGTATGACACAAAAACAACAAACAAACAAGCAAAAAATGCACATGAACAGATCTTCCACATCATTGATCTTTAAGAGATGCCAATTCAGGTCCAGAGCAATGGTACAGCAGGTAGGGCATTTGCATGTGGTCAACCTGGGTTTGATTCCCAGAATTCCATGTGGTTCCCTGAGCCCCACCAGGAGTGATCCCTGAGTGCGGATCCAGGAGTAACCCCTGAGCCCTGAACATTGCTTGGTGTAAGCCCCCCCCCCCCATAAAAAAGAAATGCTAATTAAAATCACAATGAAAGGGGCTGGAGTGATAGCACAGCAGGCAGGGCGTTTGCCTTGCACGCAGCCAACATGACTGACACAGGTTCAATTCCCAGCACCCCATATGGTCCCCTGAGCACCATCAGGAGCAATTCTTGAGTGCATGAGCCAGAAGTAACCCCTGAGCATCGCCGGGTGTGACCCAAAAAGCAAAAAAAAAAAAATCACAATGAGAAGTCACTAAATACTTGTCATGGTTCAGTTTTTTTTTTTTTTTGCTTTTGGGGTCACACCCGGCAATGCACAGGGGTTTCTCCTGGCTCATGCACTCAGGAATTACTCATGGTGGTGCTCAGGGAACCAAATGGGATGCTGGGAATTGAACCCAGGTCAGCCACATGCAAGGCAAGCTCCCTACCCGCTGTGCTATGGCTCCAGCCCCAGTCACGATGAATTTTTTTAAAAAGAAAAATTGCAAATTGATAAGAATGTGGAGAAGAAGAAAAATAGTTCAGCTGCTCAGAAAGACTGGTGGTTTCTCATCAAGTTATACATAGAATCTGCATATATACATATTCAAGACAAAATAGGTATTCGTGTACAATCAAAGTATTCATGAGTTAAAAATGTGGGAAGAACCTAAATGTCCATCAAGTAGATGAATTGATAAACAAAACGTGATATGTCAATGTATTAGAATATGATTTAGTCCTGAAAAGAATGAAGTACAGGATACATGGTCCAAGACTGAATCTTGAACACATTATTCTAACTGGAAGAAGTCAGACACCAAAGGCCACATGATTACAAATTCCACATACATAAAATTTCAAGAATCAGCAAATACATTAAGATAAGAAGTGGACAGAGGTTGCTAAGGGATTAGGTAGGAAGGGAATTGGAAAATAAATGCTGATTATGTGCAAGGTTTACTTTTGGAGTGATAAAAATATTCTGAAACCAGATCGTGGTGACAGTTATTCAACACTGAACAACACTGCCATGGATCCTTGAAAATGGTGAAAAGAAGTATTATGCAAATACCACCACAATAAAAAAAAGTTGATTCTTTTATTCATCTTGGAAATACTTATTAATCACTTCCAATAAACTGAATAAAAGCAAATACAGTGTCTAACCAGGTGTGGTCTTGGCTTTTGAGTGGTCCATGAGTTGGCAGGGGAGAAAACACATTCTACTCATAATTCATTTCATGTTACAGTTTCTTTGGCATAAGAGTGTGCATGGGAGAGGGACGGGGTGGGAGTGAGGAAGCAGAGGGAAGGCTGAAGCTGGAGTGCTGAGTGGGAGCTTACAGGCTGGATGACAGCATGGAGGGAGTTAGACAACAGATGCGGCTCCATGAGCTCCAAAAGTCATTATCAAAAAGCCTCATTTCTACACAAACTTTAAATGAAACAGCATACGTGTAGCAGCATGGAGAATGGAATTCAGGACAGTGAGGTGATAGATGAGTGACTGCCCTGTACAGTTGCAATAGGGTGACACAAAGGTATTTCAGGGGTGAGCTGGAGAGATAGTACAGTGGGTAAGGCACTGTAGTAGACCCAGGGTCGATTCCCAGCACAGCATATGGTCCCCCAAGCACCACCAGGATGACTGGAATAAGCCAGGAATAAGCCCTGAGCACTGCTGGGTGTGGCCCCTCCCCAAATGAAACAAAAGGTATTAGGAGAAAGGCATGGATGTGACTGGCTGTGAAAGTCAGAAGAGGTGAAACTCTGAGCCAGGGTCATCTAGTGGGCAGTGGGTGATGCTGATCCCTAACTGGCCTTGATGGACATCCCATTCAGATTTTGTTCGTAGGGATCACTAAACTGGAGTTTACAGGGCTAGAGTGCAAATGCAGCAGGGAGGGTGTTTGCCTTGAATGCAGCTGATCCAGGTTTGGACCCAGGCACCCTATATGGTCCTCGGAGCCTGTCAGGAGTGATCCCTGAGCCTAGAGCCAGAAGTAAGCCCTGAGCATATCTGGGTGTGACCTGAAAACCAAAAGCAAAAATTTAATGGAATTTACATGCCCCTGATGTATGCATTCTATTTTTTAACTTTGCATTTGAAACCTATTTCATTTTTCCTTGGGCTTCCTGTTTTCCTGTTTGAAATAGACGTTACTATGGAAATGTCATGGCACCGTATAGTGGCATTAACAAGTGAAGTGCAAAGAATTTTCAGAACATCGAGAAACACGAGTCCGGGGTTTAGGAATATAAGCCCTAATGATGTGATAACATTCGAGTCCGCAGACATTGTCATAAATACAAACACGCCTGGAAATTTGAGACAGCATCGTGGAGATAGTTGAGAACTTTATTAGGATTTATGTGCCCAGGTTTTAAAAATGTATATGAGAAATATTAAAAACACAAAGCCTAACACAAATCCTGGGAAGAACATCTGGAAAAAGTGAATGACAAAATGCCAACATCTACTCATGAAAACACACCTCTGGAAGAACTGGGGGACTGGAGACACCCGAAAGACGCTTGAATCAAACCTTTGTACCATCTTTGATGCCATAAATATGGTCCCTAAAAAATGTAAAGCAACTATTTGTAAATTCTAGTTATCAAATGTAAATGTGACTGCTATTTTAAAGCTAGCTGCAGAATGATTATTTTAGTAAAAGATATGATTGCCAATGGAGTAATGGGAAAAAATCTCACTGGACTGAGTGAAATTCAGTGTCCTTCGTTATGATCCTGGCTCTGCCACCAACTAGAGGTGTGATTCAAGAAAAGTCACTCAACCTCCCTGGGCCAATTTCCTCATCTAATCTGGGCTGTAACACTGAATTTTCACTTATTAAGTTCTTAAAGAAATGTATATGGGTACTGGTCATAGCCTAATGTCCAGTTACTTCTGAGACAATACTGCACACTGAAGGCTTGTCGTTAGGAACTCTTGGATCTTTTATGAAAAGAAATTAGCACTGTAAAATCAACAAGCAACTTAACAGTTTTCTGTGTTTTGCCTTTTTAAAAAAATATTTAAAAACATTAATATTTAAGCTTATCGTTCAAGCAATTTATTTCCAGTTCTGTTTTCATGAAAATAATATTTTTGTAATGTACAAATTTAGTTTTTTGGGGGGAGGGGGTCACACCCGGCGATGCACAGGGGTTATTCCTGGCTCTGTACTCAGGAAAAACCCCTGGCAGTACTCAGAGGACCATATGGGATGCTGGGAATGGAACCCAGGTCGGCCCAAACGCCCTACCTGCTGTGCTATTGCTCCAGACTCAAGGTAATGTACAAATTTAAAGAGAACTTTTTTATTAAGGGACAGGGCATACTCATCAGTGTTCAGGGATTACTTCTAGCTCTGAGCTCAGGGATCAGTCCTGGTAAGGCTTGGGGGACTCTCTGGGATGCTGGGGAACAAACTCATGTCAGTTGCATGCAAGAGAAGCCCCCAACCTGCTATACTATCTTCCCAGTCCTGTGTTTTGCTGTTTTATACCCTACTTTCTCATTCCCATAAGCACCATAAATGTGATGATTCCAACTCTTTGGTCTAAACTATTTACAAAAGCTGTAAAGAATTAAAACTCCTTAGAGCTGTTCTTGGGAAGAAGTTTGAGGGAGGAGACAACAATCCGTTGGTGGTCTCTTCTGGTGGTCTCTCTCGATACCTCTGGACCTTTCTCTGTCCTCCAGGACTGTTCACTTTGTGCCTAGGGCAGACCTGGGCCCAAAGAAGGAAACCAGGCAATGAGCATTCAGGATGTTTTTGAGGAAGCTCAGGCAGAGAGATGAGTCTGATAAGATGGCTGAATCCCAGGAAGAAAATTTTTTGCTTTTTGAGGCCACAGCTGACAGTGCTCAGGATGAGGCAGTGCTGAGGCTCTGCACAAAGGAATTATTTCTAAGGAGACTAGGGGAGCCCTGTGGGATACTGGGGATCAAACTAGGTTGGCCATGTACAAGGCAAGCTCCCTACCTGCTGTGCTATTGCTTCAGCCCTAGGGGAGAAACTTTGACTGCTTCTTAAAACATTTTCAAACTTTCCAAATCTTCTACAGAGGACAATCCTAGAAGGAAACCACAAATATGAAACTCTCCTCTCACTGGCTTTTAGTCAACACTCTGGTCTTTCATAAATGATGCAAAATTTGTCCAGTTCTCTAATGTTTGGAACAGGACAGAGGGCGGATATCGTTTCTTCGGGAAACAGTCATTGCAGTCTCCTACTCTCTTTTGCTTAAACAGCAATGACACTGTGCATTTGTCTTTGTGGACCTTACACCTGCCACCTAGCTCCAGGCAAGGACCCCTGCCAACTGGCTCCAGAAAAGGTCATTTATCAACAGTGTTTATGCATCACCTTGATTAATCTGCCATACAGGAAGCACAAAAACCAAATGTAAGAATTCTTTTGTCTTCCTAAGCGAAAACAGGTTTAGGTCTTATTAACTGGCAAGAGATAGAAGGCAATAGGTTAGGCTTTTTTCCAATTACCATTTTGGACAGGAATTTGGGATTGATAGGAAAACTTTAAAAAGCACAGGAAACTTCTATCCACTGAGGACTAATTATATACCAAGTCTTGTGATGAGCAACTTGGACACAATGTTCAATATAAATAATACAATTAATAATCACTATCTTATGTACTGTTTTTTTTACTGAAGTATTATATTTCTTCTCTGTTTCCATCCTGCAAGGAATGTTCATGGAAAAAAAAAACCCTTTTGTTTTGGTCTTTTTCACTGCTATATTCTCTGTCTCCAGATCACTCTCAAATACAACAAATATATATTTGTTGAGCAAGATGAACAATTTATGAGATAGGTGTAATTATTTCTTCTGTAGATGAGTAAACAAAATGCTCAGAGGGTGCACATGGTTCAATGTAGGGCAGAATTAAAACCAGAGTCTTGGGAAGGAGATAGTACAGCAGGTTGGGCTCTTGGCCTGCATGTGACAGACCAGAGTTCTAGTCCCGACATCCCTTATGGTCCCAGGAGCACAATTGGGAGTGATTTCTGAATTCAGAGCCAGGAATAACTGCTGAGCATTTTATGGGTATGGGTCCAAAAAAAAAAAACCCCAAAATCAATCAATCAACAGAAAATCTGAGTCTTAACCCCTTGGTTCTTTACAGCTCAAAGATCTTTAGTCTTAGATTTTGAAAATCTCTTCAAGCCTGAAAAATCTCTAACATGCATCCTTATAAAACATGTATTTACCTTGAGTGCTTATTTGATTTTGAATTTAAATTTCACTAGAAGGTATATATTTGGCATTTTAATGACAAACATTTCACTAAAGTGATCATGAAAACACATCTTCCCAACAAAACAACTTCACTCATGGCTAGGAATGATCTATTTCATTTTAAAGTCCCATAACCTGATTTCTCTTCAGATGGGCAGAATCATTGTGGATGCCAGCAAACTAATATTTGAAAGCTTAAGAGTTTGTAACTTACAACATTAAGATGACTAATGCTGTGTGTTTGCTATTTTCAACATGGAATACCAAATATTCCCAATGTACACCCATGTTGCTTCAGAGTTCCAGTAGGGGTGGAGGTGAATTTGGCACATTCCTATCATAAAGAAATTAATTATGGAAGGCTCAGGGCTCTTCGCAGAACTAGCTATAATAAAATTCAGCCTAAGAATATTCAATTTACATGAAATAATAGACGAATGAAATATAAAGGTTAGACCAGGAGAGTACTACGTCCTCTTTTCCATTATCTGAATATATTTGATCTATCCATGTTTTTCCCTACCTAGGACTATTTTTGGAGCATGCCCAGGTTGTTCCTTCTTATACCACTTTAGTTTTTGTAGGGCTTCTGGTCTCATACTCCTGTCCTTTGGGGAAGGCCCTCTTTCCTTCCGTCCCTCTTTTACTACCAATATTCACTTAATCACTTAACTTCCCGTTAGTCGTCGATTTGCTCGAGCGGGCACCAGTAACGTCTCCATTTGTCCCTGTCGCGAATGAGACCAGTTGTAGTTAGTGGTTTTGGCATATCGAATACACAACAGATAGCTTGCCAGGCTCTTCCGTGCGACTACCAATGTTAATCACTGAATCTCCATGTCCACGCAGTCACTTTATTCATAGACCAAATTAGTGGTTTGGCCTCACTTTCTCCAACACCAACAATAGGTGGTATTGCTCTAAGATTAAAATAATATTTTGGAGGAAAAAAGTTAAAGGACCTGAAGCAGGAACATTTAAAAACACTTATAACTTAACCATCCAGAGTTACCAGGTCCTTTACAAGTCATTTTGAAAACATATTTTGGACACCAGAGAGATAGTGCAGGTTAAGGCACATGACTTGTATGTGGCCAACCCCAGTTCTATATTCAGCATCATGTGGTCCCCTGACCACTGCTAGGTATAGCCCCTGAGTATAACCAAGTTGGTCCTAGAGACCCTGAGCACTGCTAGGGGAAGACTTGGTAACTTCCCCAGCACCAGAGGACCCTATAGCTCCACATTCAACCTCTGGTCCACTTGGCTGAGAATCACCAGGAGGGACCTCAGAGGCCCCTGGCACTCCTACGGATGCTCCCCCCCTCCATGCCCAAAACAAACATACTTTGGATTTGCATATATAATTTTGTATACACTGTTTTCATTTACCATCCTAAGCATTTTGGCATGCTTTCTTTAACTCCACGATCATTAATTATAATGACTGTATAATGGTCTATTGTACAGTCGTACTATAATTTATTTAACCAATTTTCTACTGTTGGACTTCTGGATTGTTAAGCATAAATTTTGCCCACATTTTAGTCTATTTCTTTAGGACAGATTCCCAGAAGTGGAATGAGAGGATCAGAAGATATAAACATTTTTAAAGCTCTTGATAGATACTGCCAAATTGCTTTTCAGAAAGCTGTTGCCAATTTACACTTCTAACCTTGCCAGTGTGTTTTTCTACCAACGTAGACCTGTCTAAAGAATAACAGTAAAATAAAGTGGAACATACAGTCTTCAAATTATTAGTGCAGCTGGAGAGATATCTTGACCATAGCTTCAGAAGCCTATGGGAGAGATCATACCTATTTCCAGGTATGGAACTAACAGTGAGCTAGTATGAGCACGTGGAATAGAAGTTTTGCAAGAGCAAAGAGGGATATAATTAGATTTCAGACAGTGACATCTAAGGCCCATGTCTGTTTTGTCCATTGCTTTACCCCAGCACACAGTACAGAGCCTGGCACTTACAGTCACCCAATAAAAAACTGTTAAATTAACACAGACTCTTCTTTCAGATGCAAGTTTTTCAGCAGCTGCACGAATTCAAGGGAAAAATGACTGGCTTCATTAAACACTCTGGTAAAGGTCCGCTCAATTCTGAGCTTTTATTTCAACTTTGGGAAGTTCACAATACAGCTCTTGAGAGGAAAGACAAGTAAAGATACCACAAGGTTGTACCTTGGCAACAGTTGCAAAAACTGTACGTATATTATACACGCATATGTCACGCTCACATACATAAGCATGCAAGCTATAACTCAATGAGTTTTTGCTATCTCCATGGTATACACTTTGATATGCAATAAAAAACTTACTCAAACACTGCCCATGGGCAAACTGATTTTGAGATCACCTCAGATTTATTCTTTTATTGTTGGACATAGTCTGGCATGATTTACCGTATTTCCAAAATTGCTTTTGAGATATTGAAAAGGTTCAACATAGGCAGTAGAATACTTTCTTTTTATTTGGGCCACACTTGGCAATGCTCAGGGGTTACTCCTGGCTCTGCACTCAGGAATCACTCCTGGGAACCGTATAGGATGCTAGGAATTGAACTCGGGTTGGCCGCAATCAAGGCAAGCATCTTACCCGCTGTACTACTCACTGTACTATTATTTTTAGACCAAAATAGCACAAATTCCTTGTTGTGAAGAATCATTTTGAAAGCATTCTCCTCCGTTCCCCCTCTCTTCAATATTCTACAATTTCAATATAGTACGACAATCAGATATTGCCAGTCAATTTGGCATTAATGTTGTTGATGGAAAAGGATCAATAAGCGGTTACTGCATATACATATATGTCACATACCTGGCTCACCATCTGTTTTTCTGTTTTTCTTTGCATGCATGGAGGACTGAGTTAGACCCCCAACACTGTATGGTTCCCTGCACTGCTGGGAGCAATGCAAAGGGAGTAGCCTCAGGGCACTTGCAGATGTGCTTCCCACAAAAGAATAAATTTTTTGCTTGGGGGCCACACCTGGTGGTGTGCAGAGCTTACTCCTGGCTCTGCACTCAGGATTACTCCTGGTGGGGCTCAGAAGACCATTATATGGCTCTGGGTAGGTAAGAGCCCTACCTGCTATCGCCCCAGTGTCAGGATTAATATTGTTAAATGACTGAAGAGGAATCATAATATTTTGCAACAGGCAAAATCCTATAAAATCCACCAATAGGGTTTTATCAGGATATGGCCTTGCTCATCAGATTAGCTTTCAACTTTTGCAACAAAATGTTGAGTATTTACAAGAGATGGCATAGTCCTCAAAGCCTCAGATATTTCCTTTTCCTAAAAAATTCTGCTCACAGAAGGCTCAACTAGCAATAACAGCTCAGTAAACCCTCAGACAAGGATGCAATGTCCCCACGGTGAGATACAATTTTCACAATTCTTCTTTTACTGGAGTATATTTTTAATCATTCCATTAGCCATCTACTAGTAACAAGCAATATAAAATAGGGGCTGGAGTGATAGCACAGTGGGTAGGGAGTTTGTCTTGCACGCGGCCGACCCGGGTTCGATTCCCAGCATCCCATATGGTCCCCTGAGAACCGCCAGGAGTAATTCGTGAGTGCAAAGCCAGGAGTAACCCCTGTGCATCACCAGGTGTGACTCAAAAAGTAGAGAAAAAAACCCCAAAGCAATATAAAATAAAGTATTACAGGTATGCTATGGGAGCCAGCTTTGGAGTTGGTTGGGAAAATGGGGACAATGATGGAGGGAAGGTGACAATGGTGGTGGGATCGGTGTTGGACCACGGAATGCCTGTAACCAATGCATGATGAACAACTTTGTAGACCACAGTGTTTAAATAAAGTGGGATGGGGGTGGGGGGAAAAGTTTGCTGTCCCATTCATGAAGCCTAAGGTAGTTCTTGAAGATTTCAAGTTCTCACTGTAGATTTTTGGTTTCTGGATACTAGGAGTTAAGGAACAGAACAGTCATACTACTTGAAGTATCTGATAAGGCAGAGACCAGAAATGATAAATATGAAAACTCCCTAGTAAAATCTGGGCTATCTGATCCAACCAAGTATTCAGAGGACGTGGTGTTATTTACAGTTCCTCAAAGCAGGGGGCCCTTCTACTGTCGCTTGGGAACTGAAGATACCCAAATCCAAGAAGGCCAGTGAGACTTTTGTAGGCAATGTCCACAAACAGCAGGCTGGCTGAGAGTCAGTGTGTGTGACACACAGTTCCCAGATGGTACCCACTCCTCCACAGGATGCCTTCTAGTCAGCTAGCTTCCAAATTTATCCAGATCTCCCCAATGGTATATGGGAGCCCTGGCCAAGAAATGAACCACAAAAGAAGACTTGGAAAGCAGGACCCAGGTACATTCTTCCCCAATTACAGTGGTACCATAAATGTACGTGGAATAATTTAAGCATTCACAGGGCTCCCTACTTCAATACACGTTGACAAATCATACCAAATAGGAACACTACTTTTGAAAAGTGGTGGACCTGGATGTTTGCAAAACCTTCATGACTTCTGGGTAACAGAGGTGACCACATTCCCTCCTTGAGAAAGTGGTAACATCACTCTGTGTATGTGGCTGTGTGTATGTCCGTGTGTGAAAGGCAGGGTAGTAGGACACACAAAGCTAATAGAGGGAGGGAGCTTTCTTTTCCTAGTACCACCCCCCCCTTACAACAACAAATTTGGGCTGGAGAGATGGTGCAAAGACTGGAGAGCATGTTGTGCAAATAGGCGAAAGTTTTATCTCCAGCTGCAGGGTCCCCTGAGAACTTCTAAGAGTGAGTCCCAAGCACCAGGCCATGAATAGAGTCTGGTCCCCAAACAACAACAAAACCCCAGCACCGCCCCCTAAAATAAAAACAAACAAGAACACATTACCTCTTATTGTACTGACTTGCTTCTTTTTGTTTTTGGCCCCACTTAGCTGTGCTCAAGGCTTACTCCTGGCTTTATTCTCAGGGATCACCCCTGATGGTGCTGGGGAACCATATGTGGTGCTGGGGATTGAACCTGGGTTGGCTGCATGCAAGATAAGTAAGTGCCCTACCAGCTGTACTGTTGCATCCTTTTTTTTAAAAATTTTTATTAGTGAGACATCATGAGGTACAGTTGTAGACTTACAAATTTTTGTGCTTGGGTTTCAATTATACAATGATCAAATACCCATCCCTCCACCAGTGCCCATTTCCCACCACCACGGATCCCAGTATCCCTCCCACCCCCCATCCCCCCTATCCCACCCTGCCTCCGTGGCAGGGCATTCCCTTTTGTTCTCTCTATCTTATTGGGTGTTGTGGTTTGCCAAAGAGGCAATGGGTGACAATCATGTTTGGTCTACAGTCTACTTTCAGCATGCTTCTCCCATCCTGGGATGATCCTCCCAACACCAGTGTACTGTTGCTTCTTACGAGTAAGAAGGTAACCTGGAGTCAGGGCTAGAGCAGACAATTTTCTTACTCTAGAATAGGGCTGATGAAAAGATCCAAAAACCAGAGGAGAGAGGTTACAAATAATCTAAGGTGGCCCAAGCAGCTTTGGAGGGCAATGTGGCCCAGAGACAGAAAACAGATCCAGTGAAATAGGGGAGCAAGAGCCAACTGGAGAGCATGCTGAGAGGTGTTTGCAAATGGCCAAAGACAAAAGCTTGGGACTTGATGTTCGGATAGATCCTGAGACTAGAGCCTAAGAGGCTCAAGCAGTAAAATTCATGTTAGTGATAAAAATGAAGTGGTCGTGGGCATATAAGGGCTGTTGTGAATTCTCCTTCATTTGGGGGCTACTCCTGAGTCTTGCTCTAGCTAGGATTTAGTGGTTCTGAGCCACGTGAAAGACTAATTCTACAATCAGCTTAACCAATGGCTGAATAAATAGCAATACTCCTACATAAAAAAAAAAAACCTGATTCTAAGTGAGCTGTACTTTCACTTCCCCCAAAGCTGAAGCATCATCATCTTAGCAAATATTTTCTGAGAAGTCTTGTAAAATGTTTCTGGTCGTAGTTATACCTGACTCTGAATGTGATCTAAAATGGAGGTGGAGAGATAGTATAGTGGGTAGGGGCGCATGCCTCGCATGCAGCTACCTGGATTCGACCCCTGGCACCCCATACGGTCCCCTGAGCCCACCAGAAATGAGCCCTGAGCACCACCAGCTGTGGCCCCCAAACAACAACAAAACATGTGATCTAAGTTAACAGATTTAGATCCTTTCGTTATAGCCAAGTGGAACAATTTGAATTATTAACTGGTTCTATCTGCTCTGTGTTTAAGCCTGTTGCAACTAGCAGTTTCTAAGCAATTGTTTTTTGAGTGGGGAGTCTATTCCTAGCAGGCTCCCCATAGCAGTGCTGCTTCTACCAGAAGAGAAGGCAGGGCAGTGCCAGGGATGGAATTCAGGGCTTTGCACTTGCAAAGTTTGTACTCTAGCACTTGGGTATACCCTTGCCACTCAACACTGGTACCATACACTGCGTATACAGCAGCATGATCTTGGTCCAGCCTGTATGGCAAGATCACTTTTTCCCTTTTCACAGAACGGGGATGAACTGGGGAATAAGTTCTCTCAGGACGTCTCTGCTATAACAGGTTAGAGGAAATGTCCATAGATACAGGTGTGGGTTCCAAATCCAGGCCCAGGAGTAGAGAGTTTTGCAATTACCACTGGTCCTAAGCAAGGATTACGATAAGGTTCAGAAACCGAGTTGCAAGAGTCAACAGAACAGGGTTCCCTCTCCCCCCTCCCCGACTCCACCCCACTAGGGGTGGGAGTGGTTGGGCCACATCATGAGTTCTCAGGTTTTATTACTGGCTCTGCACTCAGAAATCACTCCTGGCAGGTCCGGGAGAGCCATAAGGGGTACTGGGGATTGAATGTGGATCAGCTGAATACAAGGCAAATGCCCTACCTGCTGTATATCATTTGAGGCCCAGCAGTGCAGATTTTGTTCCAGATGTGTAGTGCCCCTGATGGAAAGGGTCTGAGGAAAAATGACCTCATCTAGTACAGGAAGATGAAATGGAATAGAATGTCTAGAAATGACTAGATAGGTAGAAGTTTAAAGCTGGTTTAACATATTCTTGCAGAACATCTTTCAATTGGAGGACAGGGCCTAATTTTCAATATGCCTCAAACTGACAGGCATTAAGTGGGAAACATGCAATTTTCTTGTGATTGGGGAAGAAACAATCAAAGAACAGGCCCAAAAGTAATTGGGTTGAACACACAGATCCTGGGCATCTCTAATTAATCCATATTGTTTACTTATTAATTAACAAAAGTTATGTGTAAAAATTCCCATTGGTAAAAGCCACTGGCTAAGCCTAAAAAATGCTGTTATTCTCTATCCTCCTCCTCCTTGTACTTCCACCAGGTACCTGACAAGTTTCCAGTCTTTATGTATTACTATAAACCTGTCTGAGGAAAGTTTCAATTCATAAGTCCTGGCAGAGAGACAGGATAAGATAAAAGGGGTATGAATTTGCAGAGACTGCTTTCTGGAGGGTCTGATGAGAAAATCAGATAAGCAAATAAATGATTATCAGCCCAGCCACAGGCCCAGGGGAAGCAATGTACGAATTACTGGCAGAGCTGGGCACACAGGACAGGAAGCAAATTCCCCTCTGCAACTTATCTTCTGCAATTACCATTATCTTACTGTTTTGACTTTGCCATTTCAGCCAAGAGTCATCATTTTGCTACAGAATGCAGGCTTAGAATATCATGCTGTTCCCCTGATGGGGCTGCTTCTCCCAAGTTCCTCGCCTGTCTCATCTCTCCATTTGGATTCAGTTCAGAAATACCTCACTCCAGAAACCCATCCAACCCCTGGAGATCTTGTCAGTAATTTCAACTAGCCCATGTCTTGCAGGATTCTAAAAACTTCAAGTGCTCAAAACACCTACCAATGTTGGCACATTTTATGCAGGTGACTGCATTTCTTACGCGGGCATCTCAGGACTTGCTCCTGGCTTTGGGCTCAGGGGACTTAATGGGGTGCCTGGGGATCAAACCTGAATCAGTCACATGCAAGGCAAGTGCTCTAATTGCTATATTATCACTCCAGCCCAACTGCAGACTCCCTAATTCAGTCTAGGGAGCACCTGACCTTTCTAGGGAACACCTGGTCAGTCTAGGGAGCACCTGGTCTTTCTCCACAAACGTCACATTCTGGTTCTGAGCCCCTTTGGTCTTTATTTCCTAGGATCCCCTTATTTCCCTTGCAACACAGGGAACAACCAAAGTGGCAGGTACCACCACCACCAACAACAAAAACCAGAACAAAAGGAAATTCAGCCAGTTCTGTGAGATCATTTCCAGTGGCCAAGGTCTGGGTTCTGAGGAGTCCCAATGAATCCTCTAGGTTGGAATAACAGTTAGTTTTGCTTCCCACACTGGCATGCCCCAGTCTTCTGTACCATACCTCAGGCCCTGACTATGAAGCAGACTGGGAACTGCAGACCTTTGGTTTTCCTCTCAGAAGAATTTGCCTTCCAGAGCAGAGAGAGACTCAGAGAAAGTTCCCACCTCGCACTGGGATGGTCCCTTGAGGCTCAATGTCCCCCTCAAAGAACAAGAGGGTGACCAACTAAGGTCTGAGCAGTAAAAAGATCCCAAATGGTGTACAAAAGAGAGCCCAAACAAGCAAGTCAACAGCCAAATAAACAAAAGTCAACAGCCAAAGAGTGATCAGCAAGAAAGACTTAAGGTCTGCCTGGGAATTTACACATAGAAGGTCCATGATAGGGAGAAGTGGAAGAGAAGACAAAATGGATGAGCTGCTAAAGCCAGTGGCACATAGCAAGGCAGGTTTCAAACTCGGGCTGATCCACCTCACCAAGGCTGAAACCAATCCTGCCCCTGGGTGAAAGCTGGCTGAGGATGTGGCCTGCAGATGGTGGCCGGTAGGGCAGGACAGCCTGGGACCGGATCCAAACAGAGGCATTTCCCTGCTCCCTTCAAACTGATGACTACTGGTCTCGGGATGTGCTACCCTTTCCCACAAGCAAGGACTATTTTCCCAAGTTTCCACAGAAAGATCACAAGGAAAGTTGAGTTTTCCAGGTTTGGACACGTTCTTCAAAATACCCGGTATGACTCTTGCAGAAACTTCCCTCATGTCCAAGTTTTCTTTCAGAATGAGTCCAACGGTTTCCTTATCTAAATTTAACTCTTCAGCCATCATCCTCACAGTCTGAACAAACTAAGACCGTGACCTTCTGAATATTTTCATCTGTCCGGTGGGTGACTGGACGACCACTGCGGGCTTCATCTCGAACATCTTCCCGCCCTTCTTTAAACCTTTTGTGCCAGTCAAAAACTCCGGCCCTTGACATGACTTCTTTCCCGTAGGCTTCTTTTGAAAGATGGTGAGTTTCACTCGCAGAACTTTTTAATTTCACGCAATAGTTGATACTAATCCTTTGTTCTAGATAGCGGTCACTCATTTCGGAATCTAAACACAGGGACGTTAACAATTGTGAGTGGGGGGGAAGCCTAAGGGATCGATCTCTGCACAGCTGCTGGTGGAGTCATTCAGCTATTCTTGTTCCTCTGTGAGCTCCATGGGGGAAGAGCAGCCACTTTTTTCTTTTTAAATCAGTTTTCGCCTCTCAGCATCCAAACTGGAGAAGCTAACGGGCCCAAGAACAGCCGTATCAGGGGGATGAGGCGGGGGAATGAAACTCCCTGCAGGTCAATCTGCCGGGTACATGCAAACCGGTGCGCGAGGTTGCCTCGCCCCCGCGGTCCTTAACAGCCCGGGGCGACTTCTGCAAGAGAGGCGTCACGGCGGCAACTTTCCACAAGGAGGACCGCACCGGGGATGCAACGAACGGGAGAGCAGCCCTAGCAGCGCCCGGACAAGCGCGCACGCCGAACCCACAGCAGCCGCCGCGGGCGAGCTGCGCGCGCGAGTCCCGGGAGACAAGCCCGCATGCGCGAGCCCCGACTCCCGCCCGCCGGGAAGGCCGCGCGCAGGCGCAGGGCGGCCGCCGGCGCCTGGCCCCGCCTCCCCCTCGCCACACCCGGGCGGGCGCGCCTCTCTGCGCGTGCGCGCCGCGGCCGAGCCGGCCCCCGGAAGGGGCGGGGCGGGGCGGGGCGGGGCGAGCCGGAAAGCTGAGGGGAGAGAGGGCACCCCCGGGCGCCGGGGTGCATTGTGGGAAGGAGGCGGCAGCGTCCCGGGCGGGCGGGAGGTGCACCAGCGGCGGCGGCAGCGGTAAATCCTCCCGGCCGCTCACAGCACTGTGGAGCCGCGTCCCTAGCCCGGCCTCGGACCGCGGCGCCCCTCCTGCCCCTCGCGGCTGCTCGTCCGCCCGCCCCTCCCCGCGGCGCGCGGCCCTGCGGAGCCGGCCGGCCGGCCCGGCTCCCCTCCCCGGCCCCGACGGGCGGGCGCGCTGCCCTGAGGAGGCGGGGAGGGGCGGGCAGGGCCGGCCGGCGCGCGACGATGCCGAACTTCTGCGCGGCCCCCAACTGCACGCGCAAGAGCACCCAGTCCGACCTGGCCTTCTTCAGGTTCCCGCGGGACCCGGCCAGGTGAGCGGCGGCGGCGCGCGGGCGGGGGCGGGGGCGGCCCGGGGGGGGGGCGGGCCCGGCGGGGGGGGGCTGTCGCCCGCCCCGGCGAGCCCCGCCGCGTGGCGCCGGGCGCTGCTCTCGGCAGCTGTCAGGAGCTGGCTGGGGCGCGGGGGTGGTCCCCGAGCCCGACCCTCGACCCCGCCGGGGCACGGGGCGATGCGGCCGCTGACCGTTATCCTCGTGAGCGCGGTGGCCGTGGGGCTGAGCCGGGGAGTGGGTGCGGGGACGCCGGCTGGTGTGGGGGCGGGGCGTGGACCCGACCGGACCGGACCGGACCTCGGGTGGTCGGTGCGTGCAGCCCAGATCGCTGACCGCCGACGTGCCGAGCGGTGCTGCTGCAGGAAATTCCGGAGGCGAACGGCGGCCGCGTGTCTCCCCCGCGCCGCCGAGCGTCCCCGTGCGCCCGAGAGGAGCCGTCGGTGGCACCCCAGGGCGCGCCGTGGTCGGTCGGTGCCCCCAGATCTTTGCGTCGAGGGGCTTGCTCGGGCCACGTTCTGAACTTCGGGGAAAGCGCAGAGCCGAGCCGACCGTTGTCCCGGAGGTTTTACGTTCTTGAGCGGTGGGTCGAGAGCAGACGTGGGCAATCAAGTCCCGTTATGTCGGTAATAAGCACACCCGGGCGGGGGAAATAAAGCAAATCATGGGGTGCGGTGGTGGAGAAGGGGTCTACGGGGCACAGTTGCTGTTTTAAATTGGGTAATGGGCGCAGGGGGAGAGAGAGAGAGAAAGAAAGAAAGAAAACGCAGGACTCGCCCACCGGATCTGATTCCCGAGCACAGAGCCAGGAGGGATTCCACCCCCGATTATTGGGTGTTCGGGGAAGCGCTTGTTGAACAGGTTAATTTCAGAGATTAGTAGCAGCAGGTGCAGGGACCAGCCACGGAGACCCTTGGGGACGAGCATTCCAGTTCGTGGAAACAGTGCAAAGGCAGGTACGTTCGCGTTATTGCTGAAGCCACACATAGCAGGGAGGGTTGATTTTTTTTTTTTTTTTAAAAAGGGAGGCCCGAGGGAGCCCGTTGTCGGTGGGGGCTGCTAAGAGGAGCCAAGGGTTAGCATTGTCGATTGCGATTTTTAATCGCGATGGGAACTGCCCCAGCAGAGGTGGGCGGGAGATCATCTCTGAAGGCGATTCAGTTATTCAGGATAGAAAAGAGATTGTTGACTTTGAGATCTGTTTCCCATTCATTGTGATGGGCGAATTGTTAGAGATGAAAACATATTGGTGGTTGCTGCGGACTGGAGGAGGAGTTAAAGGGATGTGGGTGGGGTGGGTAGGGGTAACCTGTACAACAGATCTTAATACACCCCAGGAGAAAGATTTATGGATGTTCCAAAAAGGGCCAGAGGGGTCGCTGAAGAGCTGGAACACATACCTTGCCTGCGGTAGGCCTGGGTTCGACCCCTGGCATTGCCTGTGCCCTAAGCAGATAGCCCCTGGGACCACTGGTGCCCCAAAGGATAGGACAACAAAGAAAACAATAGATGAACTATATCAGAATTAAACTTTGCATCAAAAGCACATTAATGGGGTGTAGAAAAAAAGGGGAAAGTAAAAAGAAAATGAAAATATGGGATGGGAGAAAGTATTTGAACGTTACATCCTGTATTTTCTAAGAATGTAGAATCCTGGGATCAGAGAGATAGTCCAGGGGAAAGGCACTTGTGTAGCTCACCCTGGTTTAAGCCTGTCACTATATGGTCCCCCAAGCACTATTGGAGGCAACCTCCTAACAGAGCTAACAGTACCCCTGAATATCACCGTGTGGTTAAACCCCTCCTACCCATCTCTCAAGGAGTAGTGAGAATGCAAACAATTCTTTAAACCTAACAAAAGACAACCTCAATAAAAAGGCAAAGGACTCAAATACGTATTTCCCGATTGAAGAGATAAGATGGCCAAAGATCAGAGTAGTTATGGAAGTTCAAGTCAAAACGACAGTGACTTGCCGATTAATCATAGGACGACATGGGGAGGGGAGCATTGGTGAAGATGTAGAGTTACTGAAAACTTTGTTATTGTTGGTAGGGCTGTTGAACTGCTCTGGAAAACTGGGTGGTTGGTGGTTCTTATAAGAGTAAAAACAGACTGGAGCAATTACATAGCAGGTAGATGGTGTTTGCCTTGCATATGACCTATGTGAGTTTGATCCCTGGCACCCCATATCATTTCCTGAACCTGCTAGACGTGATCCCTGAAAACTGCTGTTATGTGGTCTAAACCCCACCCCACAAACCCTCAAAAGTGAAAATGTAGAATTATGTTTAGGGGGCCGGATAGGTAGTACAGCAGATAAGGCACTTGATTTGCACGTGTCTGACCCAGGTTCTATCCCTGTCACTCCATATCCTCCCCCAGGTTGGCCAGGAATGAATCCTGAGTGAATCCAGGAATGAATCCTGAGTGCAGAACCAGGAGGAATCCCTGAGTATCGCCACATATGGCACCCTGTCTCTCCCCATCCCCCCCAAAATATATAATTGTGTTTAGGGACAGAAAAATAATACAAATGTTAAGATGCTTGCCTTGCTTATGGTACCCTGAGCATTGCCATTGGGTCCACAAAACAAAAACCAGAAACATAGCCAAGCTGTTCCAGTCCTTGGTACGTTTCCAAAAGAATTGCAGATTGGTACTCAAAAAAAGTTAATATATATACATGGATGTTCATAGTAGCATGAATCACAGAAGACAAGGACTAGGAGTAGCCTAAGTGTTAATCAGTAGATGAATGGATAAGCTTCAGTATATACATTCAATGGAATAATACTCAGCGATAAGACAATGAAATATTGATAAGTACTGCAACATGGGGTGAAACTAAAAAAGTATCATCTTAAGTGAAAAAAGCTAGACACAAAATACTGCATTATTGTTTGACGCCATTTATATAAATATGTAAATAGGTAAATTAATAGGAACAAAAATGATTGTTTTTTTTTTTCCCTCAGGCTAGATGAATTGAGGTAAGGAAGCAACTGCTTATTGGATACAGGGTTTCCTTTTAGGGCCTTGAAAACTTTCTGGACAGATAGAAGTGTCATTTGTACACTTCACTGCCACTCTTTCATTTTAAAATGGTTAATTTTATAGTATATGACCTTCACTTTAATTTAAAGTTTAGATATCTTCCATGAACAGAGGATATACAAGTTTAGAATTCAAAGACTTCAGACAAGGGATTTTCTCAGTCCATAGAAGGTATTTACGGCTACAGTACCCAGTGAATCAAGCAGAGTAGACCCAAAGATTGAGCTGTGATACCTTCGAAGAATTTAAAGTTCAGGGAGATAAGGAGGTATTAGCTCAGAAATAACTATGAGGAATAATTGTTGGGAACAGAGAAGAGGAGCATCTTAATCTGAGTAGAGATTTTACCTCATTAAGCAGTATCTTCTTTTTTTTTTTTTGCTTTTTGGGTCACACCCAGCAATGCACAGGGGTCACTCCTGGCTCTAGCTCTGCGCTCAGGAATTACCACTGGCGGTGCTCAGGGGACCATATGGGATGCTGGGAATCGAACCCGGGTCGGCCGCGTGCAAGGCAAACGCCCTACCCGCTGTGCTATTGCTCCAGCCCCAAGCAGTATCTTCTTTGGACTCAAGTTTTAACCAAATTTTTACTTTTGAAAGGTCGGGGTGGGGGGTGGTGAAGGAGAAAGGACCCACCTGGAGAAAGGAATGCTTGGGACCACTCTTGGTTCTGTGCTTGGGTCATTCTGGTTAGTGCTGGGAGACCATGTGGTGCTAGGGTATAAATGGCTTATCCCCTTTGCTTTCTCTCCAGCCCTAGGGGTCGTGACAGGAGTACACTTTACTTGCATAATAAGGAGACCTGTAGTCATTTGGAGGGACCAGAAAGTACAGGTGATAGCATGTTCACCTTGCATGTGGTGGACCGAGGTTTGATCTCTGGCATCCCATATGGTCCCACAAGGAGTAATTTTCTGAGCACAGAGCCAAGAGTAACCCTGCATATTGTCAGGTATGGCCCCAAAACACACACAAAAGATAGTCATAATGTAGAGTTACTAAAAACTTTGTGTGTGTTGTTGGTAGGACTGTTGACCTGCTCTGAAAAACTGGATGGTTGATGGTTCTTTAAGAGTAAAAAAACAGGGGCCAGAGTAATAGTATATAATATTACTATTATAGTAATATAGCAAGTATGATTTTTGCCTTACACACGACCTACCTGAGTTTGATCCCTGGCATCCCATATCATTCCCTGAGCCTGCCAGGAGTGATCCCTGAATACTGCTAATATGTGGCCCAAACCCCGCCCCAGAAACCCCCAAAAGTGAAAACAATTATGTTAGTGGGCCAGATATGGTAAATAAATGTGAATAATTTTTGTTCATTGTTACACTCATTGAGAATGACCTGTAGGGACTTACAGGCACAGACTGGGAAGTTAAAACGTATTTATTTTGGTGAGAAGGGTTTGCAACCACAAAGGTGGTGCTCAGGGCTTCTTTTTCTGTGCTCAGTGATCACTCCTGGCGGGCTCAGAGAACCATATGGAGTGGTAGGGATTGAACCCCAGTTGGCTGCATGCAAGGAAAGTGCCCTATCTACTAAGCTCTCCAGCCCCAGATTGGGAAGTTTTCGATATAAAACTTGAAGTGCTGAAAATCTTTTACATTACTTTGACTTCTAAAGCTTATGGGGATCACTGTCCCCTTGAGAATCTAATGCAATGTTTCCCAAAGTGATTGAATTGCCTCCCCAAGGTGCACTGGAGCTATTCATTGAGGCAATGTTAGCTGCTAGTGCATTTAGGGGGCACTTTCTTTTATTAAAGGAAGGTATATTTCTGGGGTATGCTGAAAATTTTTTAAGTAATTTTTTTATTTTTCTGTTAAGGGGGACTGTAGGCCAGATAGCCTTTGATCTACATAAGGACTCTTACCTGAGAAAAGTTGTTAACAGTTTGCTTCACATCAGGATATTTATGGGCACATCAGAGGCCTAGTATATTCTGACATTTGCCTTGCTAAAACCTATCTAATGACTGTTCTCTGCTGTATGTGGAGAGATACTTCCAAGTCCCAAACAGTGTTGACTGTTTTGTGTGTCCTGTATTTAGTGGAAGTCTGCCTTTCTCTATAAACAAGAGTTTCTTAAATTTTTACATTTGTGATCCTTTTCTTTGCATGAGAAATTTGTATGTGACACCTGTTACATAAAATAGGTATGCAAATAAAATGTACTGATAATAATGTATTTTTTTTTATTTAGTTTTTGCTTTGGGGTTATACCCAGTTGTGCTCATGGCTTACTCCCGGCCATTTGTGCACAGGGATCACACCAGGCCATTTTGCGGGACCATAGGGGGTGCCAGGGATCAAACCCTGGTCAGCTGTGTGCAAGGCAAGTGCCCTACCTGCACTATTACTCCAGTGCCCCTTGATATTTTTATGTATTTAAATACACCGTTAGATTTGTATATATTAATGACAGTTATATCTTGATGGATTGTTCTATGGATTATTATGTAGTATTCAGCTTTGTCTCTTAATACCTTTTTTTTTTTTTGCATTGAAAATGTAGTTATCAGAAGAGTATGGCAGTTGAATTTTTCCCTCTCTGTACCATTGATTTGAAAATCCTTAAATCAGCATTGCATAATGAGCTTATCTTTATATCAAAAGAATCTCTACTCTGTATAATATAGATGAAACCTGATTTATTTGGTCAAACCCAGTGGTACGTAGGGGCCATTCCTGGCAAGGATCCTGCAGTGCTTGGGATCAAAACGAGGACTCCTGCATGTAAAACAAGTGCTCCAATCCTTTGAACAATCTTCCTGACCTTGAACCCTACTTTTACCTTTTAAATAAGTCTCTATAGCCATTCTTGTTTTTTGATTTGTTAATTTATACCAATCACACGTAGGGTGATTAATTGTATATGACACTTAGTTACTGACATTCTTTTTTTTTTTTGCTTTTTGGGTCACACCCAGCATTGTACAGGGGTTACTCCTGGCTCTCATGCACTTAAGAATTACTCCTAGTGGTGCTCAGAGGACCATATGGGATGCTAGGAATCGAACCCTGGTCGGTCGCGTGCAAGGCAAGCGCCCTACCCACTGTGCTATCACTCCAGCCCCTCTGACATTCTATTTTTAATTTTCTGGTTTTTATATTTCAGTATACTTTTGTCTGCCTTTTTATTTATGTTTTTTTCCCTCATGGTTCTGTGTTTCTCCCAGATGTTTCTGTTCCAGAGTTTTGTTGTGTGGTTATCTTGAGGACTGTCAGACTTCTGTATCTAAGGCATGTGCACATGTGAGAGTGTGTGCGTGTGTGTGTGTGTGTGTGTGTGTGTACGTGCGTGCGTGCGTGCGTGCATGCGCTCACATTGGTGATAGTTTGTCATCTTTAAAGAGATTTGGTTCTTTTTCTCTTGTTGTTTTGTTCTCTCATTTTTTTAGAAATAGAAAAGTTTATTGGAAAGTATAAGAGAAAGGAAAAGAAACTCAATATGGGGAGGGACTTAGTATAGAACTAAGTTCTTGTTTATTTATTTATTTATTTTGCTTTTTGGGTCATACCCAGCATTGCACTGTGGTTACTCCTGGCTCATGCACTCAGGAATTACCCCTGCGGGTGCTCGGGGGACCATATATGGGATGCTGGGAATCGAACCTGGGTCGGCCGTGTGCAAGGCAAATGCCCTACCCGCTGTGCTATCCTCTAGCCCTCTCTTGTTTTTTTTTTTGTTTTTAGTTTCTGTTTTCACCATTTATCACCAAGCTCAAAGTTTGTTCTTCTTTTTGTTATTTTTCCTGTAAAAGAAGTCCTTTCAACATTTCTGGTAAGTGCATGTCTGGTGGTGGTAAAAATCTATTAGCAGAATTCTGTTTACCTTGAAACCTAACCTTTCCTTGATTAAGGCTGGATTTCTCCATCTTGGAAAAGCACTTTTGCTGGGTAGATTATTTTTGCCTGGAAATGTTTGTCTTTAAGCATTGTGAATATGTCATCTTACTCAGTTTTTGCTGAAAAATCTGGTTGGTTGCCTTTAGTTGCTAAATAAAATTTTTCTAGCAGTCTTTAATTTTTTTAAATTATTGATTTTTGATAGTTAAAAATGACGACTTTTTAGAAATTTGATATTCTTACAATCCCAGTTCTACAGATCTTGGAGCTCTTGAAACTCACAGCCACGTGACACATCCAAATTCCATAATATTTACAGCTTAGTAGGAGCACAAAAAATTAGATGAGAAAGAAACAGAGAAACCCACTCAGCTCAGTAAGAGAAAACAATAACAGAGAAGGCTCAGTTAGCACCAACCAGCTTATTAGTAAATCCTCAGCGACTTTAGTAATATTGTGAGATATAATTTTAACAAATTTTCTTTAACTGATCTATATTTTTTATTCCACCTACCATTTAATTGTAACAAGCAATATAAAAGAAATTATTTTATACCTGCTAAGTGTGTAGGCTTGAGTGGTAGGTGGGAAGCTGGGAACAGTGGAGGAGGAAAGGTCACCACTGGTGGTGGGATTAGTGAGTGCTGGAACTTTTAATGCCGAAACAACTGTATTATGAATAACTTTATTAAACAGTGGTGTTGAAATAAAGTTAGAAAAAATTTTTTAGCATTTTCACAGATTCCTAGGTTCCTGTTCTCAGATTCCTATTCTCTGAGTCCAAGGTTTTGAAAGTTTTTAGTTATTAATTCATTGTGTCCTTTTCTGATATCTTATAATTCTGTAGGTTTCTTTTGCCTAGATCTTCTTGTTTTGTTTTGGGGGCACTTTTTTTTTTTCTGGCTGTGCCTAAGGCTTACTCCTCGCCCTGCACTCAGGGATCACTGTTGGCAGGCTTGGGAAACCATATGGGGTACCAGGGATGCAAGGCAAGAGCCCTACCTACTGCACAGTCACTCCGGCCCTGAATCTTTTTTCGCCTCTTTCATTTGAGTCATTGGAAATTCATCTTAAGTTCCACTTAGTCTTCTACTTTCTTCTGAAGTAGGTAGATTGAACCTACTTCTCTTAAGTTTTCATTTTACTCATTTTGTTTTTCACGTATTAGCTCCACTCGTAATGTTTTTAAGCTTTACTTTCTTGGGTGAAAAGCCCCTGTGTATGGATTTTCTTTCTCAGTTGTTGCTTTCTGTGTTAGTGTGTATTTGATAATTTTTTTCTTCGTAATGCTTAAACAAAATTCATTTTCTGTTAAGGTCCCTAGTTTTATCTTTTTATGATTGATTTCTGGGGAATGTCTTTGTTATTCTTTCACTGGATCTAGCCTTTAACTTATTTGCACATACACCCCCGACAACACTCCTCCCATTTAGGAGGCGCTTTGGGTCTAGTTTTAGAGAGAGAGAGAGAGAGAGAGAGAGTGTGTGTGTGTGTAGAGATTGCTTTGTGGGGAGGTCCATTGTGGATATAAAATCATTGTCCCTCTCCTCTTGTGGCCAAACCCATTCTGAGCACAAGTTCTGTCGTTCCAGATTCTTCCTAAATATCCAGCTGCTGGGGTCTGCTCCTCTCAGTGACTTACTCTGGAAACAGACTTTTCCTGGATTTTCAGAAGGGGTGGAGGGTGTCTGCCTGCTCCTTCTCGGCTGCTGTAATCACTGGCATTCATTTCCTGGATGCAAAACACAGAAGTTAACCTCGTGAAAATGCCCCGCTCTGAAGAATTTCCTTGGAGACCTGAAGTCTACCAGATCTAGATCCAGTGAAAATGGCCCTGATGTCCTGGTAGTGGCTTAGGACAGATCGCTTGACTTGCTGTGTCTGCTGAACTCCGGGAGTTTTTTTCTCCTGGTCATGGCACACAGCCATCAGTAGGCGCATGGCTCTTTTCTCTTGAGTAAAGGAGCTTATTGGAGTCCGAAAGACTGTCTGAGGCTAGCAGATGGTAACCACTGGAGACTGACCCCTCTGAGAAAGAGACTGAGGGAGATGTGGGGGTTGAAGGTGGAAATCTGACTGCCATTGTATGAGGGAGAGACATGGGGTGTGGGGTAGTATGAGAGGATAGAGGAGGGGATGATTTCGGTTGTCATTGTATGATTGCTAAAATTGCTGGGTTTCAAAGTCTCAGTTTCTAGTACACATATGGCATTTATTCTCTGCTTATTAATGTTCCAGAATCCTCAACTCCCCCCCCCCCCCCCCCGCTTCCCCCAACTTGCTTTGCAATTTATGCAACCCTAGTTCCAACACTTTGCTAAGATTGTGACTGAAGTGCCAACTTAAACCTTTCCCTGTTGTGCTCACACCGTGCAGGTGCTTGTATTGACCATGAGTTGCATCAGATAAATGGTTGGTTTCTGGTTGTTTGAAGGGATCCTTCCCTGCTATGTTTTATGAACATTATTTCTTAGGAGGATTTTTTAAAATAGGTTTTGAAAATGCATGTGACTACAAGATCAGAAAGTTTCTTTGATTTGTTTTAAATTAGGGGTTGTGGATGGGGTGTGTGTGGGGGGGGGAATAGGGGAAGGTGGGTGTGCATATACCTGGATTGTTCAGGGACTCCTGGCTCTGCTCAGAGGTCACTTTATGGCTGTGTTTAGGGGACCATATGCAGTGCCGGGGATTAAATTGGGATTGGCTATATGCAAGGCATGTGTCTTAACCGTTGTACAATCTCTCCAGGCCCAAGGCCAGTGTTTCTTTTTCTGCTTCAACCAAAACAATAATTCAGAGATAAAGGTAAGAAAGTAGCACTGTAGCACTGTCCTCCCATTGTTAATCAATTTGCTTGAGTGGGCACCAGTAATTCTCTATTGTGAGACTTTTTTTAAGGATCAACAGAAGAGCTTTATTTATTTATTTATTTTTTATGTAGGAGTATTGCTATTTATTCAGCCATTGATTAGGCTGATTGAATTGGGCATGAACTCCACTATTGTGAGACTTCTTGTTACTGTTTTTGGCATATCAAATACATCATGGGTAGCTTGCCAGGCTCTGCCGTGTGGGCACGATACTCTCGATAGCTTGTTGGGCTCTCAGGAACGGAAAAATCAAACCCAGGTTGGCCACGTGCAAGGCAAACGCCCTATCCATTGTGCTATCGCTCTAGCCCAAAGGTAAGAATGTACCTACCTATTTTCCTGTAAGGTACACATTAAATTTGTAAAATATTGTTATCTCAAGTTTCTTTTTCCTTTTGAAAAATTGTTTTTGCACTAAAAGGTTCTCTATGTTAATATCTAATGGGGTTGCAAATTTATACCCCACATTTTTTTTTTAATTCTTGTATTTTCTGGGGATGTGACTCAACTGATAGAGCACATGATTTTTGTGAGACCCAGTGACTGCATGCCCCTCTCCTCTCAGGACTGCCAAGGGCAGTCACTGTGTGGCCCCCACAATAGTTATGAACTACAAAAACATTTGTAGTTTAAATTTCTATAATGTTGGGTTGGAGCAATAGCACAGCAGGTAGGGCGTTTGCCTTGCACGTGGCCAACCCGGATTCTATTCCCAGCATCCCATATGGTCCCCTGAGCACTGCCAGGGGTAATTCCTGAGTACAGAGTCAGGAGTGACCCCTGTGCATCGCCAGATGTGACCCAAAAAGCAAAAAAACAAAACAAATTTCTATAATATTGAATACTAAAATGCATAAACTAAATCTTTTTGGGTCCTCAATAATTAAAGATGTAAAGAAGATCTGAAACCATGAGGTTTGAGAATTCCTTGTGTAACATATGAAAGTAACTTTAAAATTTTTTTGTTTGTTTTAATTGATTTGGAATTACTCCTGGTGGTGCTCAGAACAACATGTGGGCAAGCATCCTATCTCCTGTCCTTCTCTCTAGCCTCTCTGAAAATACTTTTAAGTTGACTGTCGTATCATTCAGGCGGTGCTACAAGTTGTAATAATAATAGTGCTTTTTATGGAATGCTTTGTATTCTGTATGCCAAGCACTTCTATATGTGGTTTTCTTTTGGTTTTGGGCCGCGTCCGGCTGTGCTCAGGGCTTACTCCTGGCTATATGCTCAGGGATCACTCCTGGTAGACTTGGGGGACTTGGGAATCAAACTTGGGTCAGCTGCGTGCTGGGTGCCATCTCTCCAGCCCCTTTTTGTTTTACGTACATTGTTTTACTTAAAACTTCCAGTAAATCTGATAACCAAAATAGGAAAGGCACAGAAATGAGCCTACTTGTTCAGCAGTCCATAGAAATATCTAAAACATCAAGCTCAGGATAAAGTATTCAATGTTACCCAACTAATTGGACCACAGAACTTTTGTGTTTTGTTTGTTCGGCTTTTGAGCCACACACGGCATGGCCCAGGGCTTACTCTTGGGTTGACTCAGGGGTCACTCCTGGTGGTGCTGGGGTGATCTCGTAGCAAGGTCTGTCTGCCATATGCAAGACAAGCACCTTAGACCTGTACTATCTCTCTGGCCCAAATGTGTATGATGAAAAAAATTTTTGATTGATATTTTTCATGGTATTCCCTGGAGTACATCTTGGGAGATGCTGTAGGCACCATTGAAGGATAAAATAAAAACAAAGTGTTTAGAGAAGAGTGATTGGTGATGATTGACTAGTAGTAAAAGTGTGATTTGTGTGAAGATAGAAAAAGTGACCATTGATTTGGTAGTTTAGAAGTCATTGGCAATCATTTCGCTTTCAGTCTCCTTGAGGTTGAAAAAATGGAAGCAAGTAGAACAAGGACCGGGGAGATGAGCTCATGCTTGGTGTAGACCTTGAATTTAATCACTTAGCACTGTGTACTCCCATTTTCTTCCTCCCTCCAGAATTGCTGGGGATGACCCTTGGATGGGTCTCTATGAGGATAACCCTGGATTTCCTGAACTTGGTCTGGATGCCCTCCTAGCCTACCCTGAAGAAGGTAGTGCTTGCTTTGCATATGTGAGGTCTCAGGAGCCTACTAGAGCTGAAAGTGGGTACAGTGGAAATACACTAGTTTTGCTGGGTAGAAAATCAGAGTTAAGGGGTTTTTTCTTTTTTTTTTTTTTTAACATGTAGGAGTACTGCTATTTACTCAGCCACTGATTAGCTGATTGAATTGGGCATGAACTCCACCTTACTTTTTTTTTCCATAATTTTATTTATTAACCCCAATATACCCCCCTCCCACCCCACCCAATGTCTGTGAGGCAGATGATTTCTACTTAACTCTTCTCTACATTGATTACATTCATCATTTCGACAAAAGATGCACCAGTATTGTTTAGAATTCCCCCCACCCCGCCCTAACAATCAGAATTGCTGAAAAGGCATTGTGAAATACTTTGTTTTGTATAGCTGGTTATGAGAATCATATAATGTTGCACGGCTGCTATTGTGGCCACGCAATTTTGGATTTCTGCAAAGATAATTTAGAGATTGGTTTCTGTGCGTCTGGTGTTATGGCTGTGCCGGAGAGCCACTCGTGGGGGGCAACTCAGGATCTTGGTAGGGCGTGAAGGACGAACTGGTACCGCCCCCCTTCCCATGAGACTGCAGTTGTCCCGTCACCACTGGCTCATACCTGGCTTTCCTATAAGTTCTGAGGTGGCGGCCACCTTGCGGGGGGGGGGGGGGGAGAGAAAAGGCGGAAGGGGGCAACACCCTTTCCCTCCCGGGGAGGCATGGCGCCATAGTTTAACTCATGGTCCATTCACTTTTCTGCCATAAGCTGCCAGGCTCTGGATTAAGTCCTTTTGCCTCTGGAGCCATGGCCATGCCCGAGAGCCGCTCGTAGGGGGCAACTTGTGACCTCGGTAGGGCATGAAGGACGAGCCAGTACCGTCCCCTTTCCCATGAGACTGCAGTTGCCCCGTCACTGCCGACTCATACCTGGCTTTCCAATAAGCTCTGAGGTGGCGGGCACCTTGCTGGTGGGGGGGGGGGGGGGTTGAGGGGGGAGACCGAAGGGAGCAACACACTTTCCCTCCCGGGGAGGCATGGTGCGGTAGTTTAACACATGGTCCATTCACTTTTCTGCTGCAAGCTGTCGGGCTCTGGATTAAGTCCTTTTGCCTCTGGAGCCGTGGCCGTGTATGCGGTCCAGATGCATTTCTTCCAAAAGCCGCTGGGTTTCGAGATTTGTTTCTGAGTCTCTGGGATCGTGACCATTAATCAGCTTGATCAGGAGCCAGAGAGTCTGTGTGTAGGCGGCAACTCGAGGTCTCACTGGGAGGGTGAGGAAAGGCCGGTTCTACCCCCATCTAATGAGGCCCCATGTGTCTTATCACTGCAGGCCCAAACCTAGCTGTCTTGTGGCCTCTGGAGGATGACTGTCACCAGGCCGCCAAGGGGAACAGGCCATGGCACGAAACCTATTCCCACCTGGAGTGGCCCAGCCCCAGTAACGTACTGCAGAACAGGACGCATTTCTGCCAAAAGCCTTTGGGTTCCAAGATTCCTTTCTGAGTCTCTGGGATCATGGCCATTAAGCAGTTCGATCAGGAACCAGAGAGGCCATGCCTCCAATTATATAGCTGAGCCGGAGGTGGTTTGTGGGTGTGTCTCCCACATACCTAAATTTTGGCCGTTTACTTTCTTGGGAAACTTTGCCCCAAGTTTTTGGGGTCTGGCCAAGTGCACAGCAGCAATTTTGGGGTATCTGAAGGCCTGACAGTGCCATTAGGCTGCTGATGCACTCGCCTCACAGGTACAGATTGACCTGCTGGCGGCACCAGACCCCCCGCTAAGGGTTTTTTCTTAAGATGAGAGATCAATAGGACATGTTTATACTCTTACTTTAGAAGAATAAGTAAAGACTGTTGAGGCAGTATTATACAAAGAAAGAAAAGTCTTACCTGCTCGGTTTGTATACATACATATAAATGTACACACGTGAATTTGGAAGTTTCCCACAAGAAATAATAATTTGAGTTAAGATCCTAAGGTTCGGTTTTGTTTTGTTTTGGGGCCAAACCTGGTGGTGCTCATGGTTCAGTCCTGGCTCTGCCATCAGGGATCACTCCTGGTGGTACTGTCACTCTGACCCAAGTCTAAGACTTGTGAGGAGTTTCTTACTGTTGGGGTGGGGTTGAGCCACACTCTGTTGCTCAGTCTGTTCCTGACTGTGCTCAGGAGTGACCCTGGCAGTGCTCAGGGGGCCATACCATATCTGTTGCCTGGAATTTGAACCAGAGTTGGCTTCATATCAGGCAAGCATCTTGCTTCCTGTATACCCTTGCTCCAGAAGTTTGTTCCTTTTTTTTTTCAGTTTGTTCTTTTATTTTCTTTATCCTAAAAATAATGAGATGCCACAATAACATAAACAGATTATCAAATTTACTTTTGATAATCAAATTGATTGTCAAGTTGACTTTTGTTAATTGACTTTCAAAACATTTACTCTGTAGCATGGTGAAAGATTTAGAGAAAGGCAGAAGACCAGAGTGTTCAATTTTTTTTACTCTTGTCTTAATATATATTTTCAGTAAATTGAATTTTATTTATGAAACATTTTAGAATCAACATGTCAGTTTTCTCCCTATTACCATGCACACACACACACACACAAACATGCATAAAATAACCTGTTTAGGTTGCGATTATATCAAATTATTGAATTCCTGGATGTGCTCGTTGAAGTGTCCATGTTTTCAGATGTGTGACACTATTCATGGCAGACTTGCTTTGCATACAGCTGACCCAGGTTTGATCCTTAGCACCCGGTATGGTCCTCCAAGCCCTGCCAGGTGTGATCCTTGTGTGCCAAGCCAGGAGTAAGCCCTGAGCACCACCAGGTGTGGCCCCAAAACTGGGGGGGAGACCTTTTTAAAAAATCTGGGCCACACCAAGTGGCCCTCAAAGACCTACTCCTGGCCGAGTATTGGAGGTCTTTCCTAGTGGTGATCCTCAGCAGTGATAAAGGTCACAGCTTGCAGTGTTCGGGAGATGATGTGATGTGGTGCTTGGGTATAAACCCAAGCCTTCCACATGTACAGCATGCACTCCAGCCCTTGAGCAATCTCCCCAGCCCTAGAACCTATTATTATTAGAAATTGGAAGATTAAAGAAACCATCGTGTAACCTTTAGCAGATACCTTACTATTTCTGTACAATTTATTTTTTTTAATCCACACATTGGGATGATAAACTGTATTTTCTTTGAAAAATATTTGGAACAGTGTCTGGCTCATAAGAAGACCTTAGAAAGCTGTACATGTTATGATACACACCAGAAGAGCATGGGCTCTGTTTTGTTCACTGTCCCCAACGCCTCCTGGGTACTAGATTGGATAGTACTGTATTCGTGCGGCTGGTAGTCTAGTTTGTATTTCATATATATGTATATATGTATATCTTTATGCTTAAAGTCATTTCATAAGACAAATACGGCCTTCATTCTTGCATCATGAATCCTAGTTTGTTTTTGTTTTTTTTTTTTTTAGCTTTTTGGGTCATACCCGGCGATGTTCAGGGGTTACTCCTGGCTTTGCACTCAGGAATTACTCCTGGTAGTGCTCAGGGGACCATATGGGATGTTGGGAATCAAACGCCCTACCCGCTGTGCTATCGTTCCAGCCCCTATTTATAAAATATTTATTTACTATTTATAATGATGGTGTTGTTTAATATGCTTAAGTTAATCTTGAAGAGATGTTTTAGATACTGGCCTCATGGTTGTACAGCATTGTTTTATTAACTTCTTTGAAGTATGTCATAATTCTGTGAGAAGAGGGAAATAGAAATTTGTTGTCCATTATACATATATGTAGCTATAAATGTAGATATACATATATGTGCATTCATGTCTACCTTAAAATTGAGTGCGGGAGCAGGAAGGTCACCGGTATAATATACTTGCTTCTACTTTTAGACCCTGGGTGTTTGATATCCAGCTCCAAAACCAAAAGTTGCTAAAGAGTAAATTTTGAATTCACATTACAGAATTGTAGCATTGTAGCACTGTCCTCCCGTTGTTCATCGATTTGCTCGAGCGGGCCCAGTAACGTCTTCATTGTGAGATTTGTTACTGTGTTTGGCATATCGGATACGTCATGGGTTGCTTGCCAGGCTTTGCCATGCGTGCGAGATACTCTTGGTAGCTTGCCGGGCTCTCCGAGAGGGGCCAAGGAATCGAACCCGGCTTGGCCAGGCCAGCCGCACGCAAGGCAAACGCCTTACCGCTGTATTTTGATTTTATTTATAGGTGCCAGAAATGGGTGGAGAATTGTAGAAGAGCAGACCTAGAAGACAAAACACCAGATCAACTAAATAAACATTATCGATTATGTGCCAAACACTTTGAGACCTCTATGATATGTAGAACTGTAAGTAATAGGTGGGCTTGATTTTATATTTTGGTGTACTCTCTCCCTTTCTCCTCTGTATCTGGTAGGAAATATTCTCTCTCTCCCACTCCCTCTCCCTCTTTTTCTTCCAAGAGGAATTCTTATACCCCTCTGCTTGTCTTTTTTTTTTTTTAAGATGAAGACAAATTTGGAGGTGAATAAATACTATTTTGTTTCCTAAAACCTGTGTGGGTGGTGGTGGTGGTTTTTTTTTTTTTTAATACCCCTGTCCCATTTCTGATGCCCCATTCACCAAAGGTAGCTGCTTTTAAACTTGTTTTTGAAAATCTCTAAAAATGAAAAGTATTTTATTTCAGGGAATGTTAGTATTTGGAGCAGTTTCTTGAGAACTTTTTAAAAATGAGTGATATCTTTAGAAATAGAGCTATTGATTTTTATGTATACTGGTAGCACCAACCCTGAATTTTATGTTGGATTCAACAGGAAGCAAGTGATATAATTCACCTGAGAAAATTATTTCCACCAGTGATTTTCAATTTCACCTCAAGATCTGTTTTTCAGCTGTGAATTTGGCCAGTCAGCGCCTCGTTTACTTCACTTTCTAATCAGATTGTCCCTAAGATTGAAGATTTTTAACCCTCTGTGATTCTGTTATTGTCATCATTCATAAAAGGGTTCAAATAGAGCAGATTTGGTTGAAATGGAGCAGACTTGAAACACTTGAAATTAGTTAGAAAGACAATTGTGTTCCTATGTTGCTGTTTTGGTATGACTTCTGTAACATCTCGGATATTGGGATAGACATAAATTTGATTTGAAGGTACACTATATATTGTTATGCAGCAATTTATTTTGGTATTTTTTTCAGATACATTTTGCAGAGGCATCAGAAAACTAAAGAATGATTGGGTTATTTTATTTCTCAAATTAATTGAAGCAGATACTTGTGAAGTCATTGGGAGGTGAGCCAGTTCCGGTTCAACAGTTTAATCACAAATATTTGAGGAATATTTTTGCCTTGTTTTGTTAAGAGCGTGATAATGAGCAACCAAAATAAAGAGATTTCATAATATTTAAAAGGCAAACCACTATGCTTTTTGACAATCAAAATTATTTCACTATTTACACAGGCCATATGTATAATTTTAGTAATAAATGTGGTCTTTTAATTAGATAACTCGACCTAGATTAATATCAGAAAATACAGTTCACCTCATTCTTGTACAGTCTAAGCAGAGCCTGGAAAGATGAGCTCTTTTATTCTTAAAAATTGTACATGATTCTTCAAATAATGTAAATATGGAAAAATGTTCTTTCTACATAAATAGAAGAATTAGTAAAGGCTAAATTATCTGATACTTCTACCCAAATATTCTGACCTCATTACTTTGGGTTTATCAATAAACAGTCATGAGTAGTTCAACCAAAATGAGATATTTAATATCTTTGATATAGCAAAGGATTATTGCGTTACATCCAAATGTTAGTTTAGCAGCTGACAAAACTTTATTTTGAATCAGTATTGAAGTGGATATTGAAATTGTCATGCACCAAGAATTCTATTTAGCCTTTGGGGCATGGGGCATTTATAATTATAAATATTTGGTTGCATGTTTTTCATTCGTATTATTCTGTGTTCTGATTTAACACCTTGTTTCATAGTAAATTAATTTTACTTGAAATTTAAAAATTCATTAGACTGTTTTATGCTGCCTCTCCTTATTTAACAATTAGTAATTAGAATTGATTGTATACATGTGTATTTTTTGAGATGTTTGCTCAGAGAGAAAGATGTAATGCTTTGAGTGTAGTATAGTTTTTTTTTTTTCCTTCATTATGTTTTTAATCAATTCTGGAATTGAAATTTATTTTCTTCTTTGTCTTTTCTGTGCAACATGGGATTAAATTAGAAAATAATTGAACTGAAAATTTTCCCAAATGTATTTAACATTTCTTTGAATGAACCTAAGATAAGATGTTCCTTTCAGAGACTTTTGTTTTTCTTTCTTTTCCTGGGTGAAAAATTGTAGCTTTTTTGTTCTTTTTGGTCTGGTACAATTTGGAACATAACTTTGAAGTAAGCACTACGTTTTCCACACATTAGGGGATAATCTTTTTTACCAGGACTTTAAACTAGGTGGGAGGTAGAGAGGTTGTAGTAGCAATTATTTAGGTTCCTCGGCTCTTAATAAATGTTTTGTCCCACTCTGACCTTCTCTAGTCTGTCTGTTGAAGACCTTCTAAGTATACATTCAGCTTCTAATAGGTTATATTAGTTTATCAGAGATTAGGTAAATGACTACTCTTTAGTGAAGAGAACATTAGAATCAAAAGAGACTGTAGGACCAGGGAGGTAGTGTATTAAGGTGCCTTGAAGGAGGCCAACCCCAGTTTTAATTCCCCAGGACCCCTATATGATAGTCCCTTGAGCACAGGCAGGAGTAGCCCCCACACACTTGAATATTAAGCAACTGCCGCTCCCCAAGAAAGGAATTTAGAAATACCTAGTTTAGGTATTGTTATCATAGTATGAATGATTTCAGGTGGCACTTCTGAATCTTTTTTTTTTTTTAATTTTTATTTATTTTTTTAAATTTTTATTAGTGAGATACCTTTAGGTACAGTCCTTCACTGCTGGTGGGAATGCCGACTGGTTCAGCCCTTTTGGAAAACAGTATGGATGATTCTCAAAAAATTAGAAATTGAGCTCCCATTTGACCCAGCGATACCACTCCTGGGAATATACCCCAGAGAGGCAAAAATGTGTAGTCGAAGTGACATCTGCACTTGTTTGTTCATTGCAGCACTCTTTACAATAGCCAGAATCTGGAAAAAACCTGAGTGCCCGAGAACAGATGACTGGTTAAAGAAACTTCTGAATCTTTTTAGACGTTTTATTATGGAGTGTTAAGAATACAGCAAGCCCTTTAAAAACATTTTATTGTTTCATTGTTTAAGACTGTAAACTACAGTAGTGAGTGGGTTATAAGAAAGTAAAGATGGTCATAAAACTGAAATGACAGTGTAGTGTGGCAGTAATGATATTTTAAAAAATATTTATCTGGTTCGATACTGGAAACTTTATTCAGAAAAGGAAACTTAAAATTCAAAAAGAGAATTTTTTTGACCCTGGTGAGTCAAATTGCATAGTCACTATAGCATTTGAACTGGGTCTGAGGACTCCTGGGTTCCTGTCCAATCTATTTCACTGTGCCTGGATGTTATACAGTAGGAGCAGAAATGGAATCAGCAGCAGGTAAAGGACAGAGTAATTAGTATGGAATATATGAGAGGATAGATTGTTTGAGAAATGTTTGTGCCTGTTGTAGATTTGATGGCTTCATGAATAGATCAGAGGTCGGAGACTAGATTAGAATGTGCAGAATGCAAATGCATTTTATTTCTTATGCTTTCAATTTAGTTCCTTCATTTATAATAATGTGCTGGAGGACAAAGGCAGAAAGAATTAGAAATAATATTAGAAATAATAACCTTACCTGAACTGACAATTCTACAAGTCTCTATACTTTAGAACTGGAGTTAGAGGAGTACTGGGGAGATGCTTAACATAGGATTTTATTTATGTGTACTACATTTTCAGTACCATCTTTAAATTAACATTTTTCTTTTTCAGAGTCCTTATAGGACAGTTCTTCGAGATAATGCAATACCAACAATATTTGATCTTACCAGCCATTTGAACAATCCACATAGTAGACACAGAAAACGGATAAAAGAATTGGTATGTCAGTGTGCTTTCAGCTTTACACATCCTGTAATACTATGATACATAAATGTGCCCATATTAACAGTGAACCCAGTTATAGTCTCTTTTCAGAAATAGTACTATGAGAAATGAACACTATGGTTTTACTGAAGTAGGCTGAATGTAAGATATTAATTTGTCTTAGTATTTCTCTCTCCACAAATTTTATTAGTTAACTCATTAACTGGTGAGGAGTGTACTGTTAATCACAGACCACAAATTCATTCCCATCTGGGTAGAAAAATGCCCAAAAAATTTTAAGAACCTTTTTTTAAAAAAAATAAAAGCAACTGAGGTATATTTACTTCTAGAATTCAGTACAGAGGAATGAAGAAAGGGAAAGTGAAAATTTAAAACAAATATTAGAGATAAAGTTTTTATCATTAAGTGTTTCCAGTTTAGAAAAAGCTTCTTAATCTGCATAATTTAGTCTTTTTTGTAGTCCTTTAATACCTTTTAGTTCTAATTGTTGCAACTTTCTGAATTTTGTTCATTCAGATTAAATTTTTCAGACTCCTCAATCTATGACTTTCCACCACCATTGCTGTCAGTACAGGCCCTTAGTTTATTATATTTCCTGTTTTTGTTAGCATTTCTATTCATTCCTTTCTCATTCGTATCTTTGCTAGTGTATTTAATATATGTCATTCCAATCTACCTAATGTATGCTTGACGGGGCGAGGAGAGCACTCTGCTCATGGACCACTTCAGGTCTGCTGGCGCATCATTGTGGTGTCAGAATTGAATTGGGGACAGTCCTGGGCAAGGCAGAGGCCTTAACCTCTGTACTATTTCTCTGGTCTATACTGTGTGCTATTTTGGAATAACATGTATCAATTTTTTTCATTTCCTACTATGTTTTCAAGGGGCTGGAGCTATAGCACAGCGGGTAGAGCGTTTGCCTTGCACACAGTCAACATGGCCGACCCAAGGTCGATTCCTCCGCCCCTCTCGGAGAGCCCGGCAAGCTACCGAGAGTATCTCGCCCGCACGGCAGAGCCTGGCAAGCTCCCCGTGACGTATTCGATATGCCAAACACAGTAACAACAAAGTCTCCAATGGAGACGTTACTGGGCCCGCTCGAGCAAATCGATGAACAACGGGAGGACAGTGACAGTGACTATGTTTTCATAGTTTGTACAGTTTTTGAACTCCTGGTAGTGCTGAGGGGCTAGTCCTGGCTCTGCTTGGAGATCACTCTTGGTGGTGCCGAGGGGATCATATGTGGTACTGGGGATCAAACTGGGGTTGTCCACATGCAAAGCAATTGCCTTACCCCCTGTACTAACTCTGGTCCTGTTTTTCTTCAGTTTTTGTTTCGTTTGGAATTTGTATGCTTGATGCTCTGTATATGTATTATACAGATACAATTTTACTTTTCTCCTTACAGAGAACCAATTTTCCCAGCAGTATATTCATCCTTTTCTCCTCTGGTGTAAGAATACCACTTTAGGGGCTGGAACGATAGTATAGTGGGTGGGGCATTTGCCTTGCTCACGGTGGTGGACACCAGTTTGATCCCTGGCATCCCATATGATCTCTGAGCACTGTAAGGAGTAATTCCTGAGTGCAGAGCCAGGAGTAGCCCCTGAGCATTGCTGGGTGTGACCCGAAAAGCAAAAAAAAAGAATACCACTTTATACCAATTTGCATATACACAAGGATGTTTCTGGTTTCTCTGTTCTGCTCCATAAATTGTTTTATACATAGCTGTACCACGGTGTTAATAACTGAGGCTTTCTTCTGTATCTTACCTTTATATCATGTGCTTTTTTTAGTATTTATTTCCCCTTCCTCTCCTTGTTCCTATTTTTGTTACTGTGTTGGCAAGGGATCATACACTGGGTATGTGATGCTTACTTGCGATGGCACTTATCGTGCTTGCACACGCTTGCTTGAGCAACCGGGCATCACAGGTGAGGGTTTCACCAGATCACACTTAGCATGTGGAATGATGCTTGGGATTAAATCTTCGTCTAATGTCTAAGACAGTTGCTCTACCTCTGACCTGTCTCTGGAACCCCTGGGGTGAGTTCTTAACTCGTGCTCTCATTTTTTTCCCAAAGATTGTCTTAAGAGCTACCTCATTCCTCCATTTTTTGGTTGTTTTTGCTTTTTGCTTTTTGGGCCACACCTGGCGGTGCTCAGGGATTACTTTTGGCTTGCAGTCAGGAAGTATTCCTGGCAGTGCAAGGCAACCATATGGGATGCCAGGGATCGAACTGGAGTTGGCTCTATACAATGCAAGTACTTCCACACTGTATTAACACTCTGATCTCCTTATTTCTCCATTTAATTTGAGAATTTGTTGTTGTTCTGCCCTTAGAAATTGTCACAATGCTTTGAATGGACATAATGATAATATTAGTTCTAGTCATAAATAGGAAAAGAAACATAATTATGAAGTAGAAGCAGTCATTGAGAAAAGTAAGGACTTGCTCTTCTTTAAAAGCTATTAAAATACAGAGGGGTGAGGAGCTGGGGAGATGGTACAGGGTTAAGGCACTTGCCTTGCATGCAGCCAAGCCTTGTTGAATCCCTGACATTACATATGGTCTCCTAATCACTACCAGGAATAACCCTGGAATACAAAGCTAGGATTAGCCCCGAGTATTGCTAAGTGTGACCCAGTCATCTACTCTCGACCCCTCCCCCCCACACACACAACTTTTAGGAGTATAGAAAGTGAAAATAGGGTTTTTTTTGGGGGGGGGTTGGGTAATTCTTTTTGTTTATGTTTTGGGGACATGCTTAGCTGTTCTCAGGACTTATTCCTGCTTCTGCACTCAGGGATCATTCCTGATGGGCTCAGTGGATCATATGGCATGCCGGGGATCAGACCTAGGCCAATTATGTGCAAGGCCTTACTGGCTGTACTGTCGCACCAGCTTCTTTCGGTAATTCTTTAAATGTAATTTAATGTAATTTTCTTACATTATTTCTGAAATATGTTAGGTTTCGTTTGTGTAGATAGTTTTCTGGTTGAGGATGATGCCAGCAATTCTCGAGAACTTTTGGGGGTGGCACTCCTGGCTCAGTTCTCATGGAACTGCAGGTTCCCCTGTGGTGTGCTGGGTACCATGTAGTGCAAGGGATTGAAATGAGCTCCCATGTGCACAGCATGCACATTAGTTCTTCCAGCCATCTCTCTGGCCCTGAACAACCTTCTTACAAATTCCCGCCGTCAGAGTTTTCTTTGTACTGTTATCATCTACAAATAATGATCAATTTTACTCTCCCAAATTATAGTTCATTTCTTTCTTTCCTGTTGCTTTTCTGATAGTAATCCTAGGACTTCAAATGCCCCAGTTATGTCATAGCTACTACATTTGTCTGATACCAGTCAGTACGAGATTTGCTGTTGGTATTACAGGCAAATTTTTATGAAGTTAAACTCCCTTTACTTCTCATACTCAAGAGTTCAACTTGCTGAACTCTTATTATCTCATTAAATACTTTGACTAGAGAAGTCTACAAAAATGAAGTAATTAACAGTGATGGATTGATTTTTGATATTGAATTATTTTTGCTTTCCTTTGGTCAACTTTGATTCTTTTCAAAAGTTATATTAATTAAACTTAGGGTCTAGAGATTATAGTACAGTGGGTTAAGGCACTTGCCTTGCACAGGGCCACCGTGGGTTTGATCGTCAACATTCCATATGGTCACACAGACCCAGGCCCATCAGGAGTGATCTTGAGCCCAGAGCCAGGAGTAAGTCCTGGGCACTGTTGGGTTTGCACCCCTGACCCCACCATCAAAAAAAAGTTATATTAAAAATGGTATTGATGCATACCATCCTGATATTGGTGCATGTGAGGAATATTTGATTGCCATTTCAATGTATTTATTGGTTTTTTTCTGTATGATGTATGTTTCCAAAACCTTGTGAATTTGGCGTAGAGAGGGGGATAAGGCCACACCCAGCGATGATCAGGGTTTACTCCTGGCTCTGCTTGGGGAACAGTATGGGATGCTGGGGTTCTAACCTGGGTTGGCCACATGCAAGCAAGCACCTTACCAGCTGTACTATCTCTCTGGCCCCAGCTTTGTGAATTTTATCAAGGATTTAAAAAATAATATATTTTCCCTTCTCTGTTCCTAAAATAGTTTATGTAACTTTTCAAAGAAATAGTAGTTCTAGCAATGATAGTTGTGCTAGTGTCTTCTTTTTTTGGGGGGGGGGCATACCCGGAAATGCTCAGGGGTTACTTCTGGCCTGCACTCAATGATCACTCTGCCAGAGGAATATATGACTGCCAGAGGATTGGGCCTGGATCGGCAGCATGCAAGGCACATGCCTATCCGGCCCCTATTGGTGTCTTCTGGATTTGAGGGATTTACCTCTTGCCTGTGTCTAGCTCATAGTTCTGTTGACTCAAAACTATAAATGCCCAAGTATATTTTAGCTGTATCCAACAATCCTAAAAATACAGTGATTTTTTTTAATTGCTTGGGTAGAAATACCTTCTATTTTTCCTGTTTGTAAAACATAGGATTGTTTTGCTTTCAGATGTGGGCTTATTTTTTAACCCCCTCCCCACCCCCATGACATTTTAAGTTTCACTTTAAGGGTATATACATGTACAGTCTATGCCATATTCTTTCTAGTTTTTTTTTGTGGGGATTATATTGTTTCCTTTTTAGTGGGGTGGGTGCAGGGGGAAAACCTGATGGTGCTTACTCCTGACCTCTGCTCAGAGGTTGAGATGGGGTGCCATGTATTGAACTTGGGTCAGCCGTATGCAAAACAAATGCCTTAACTCCTATAGTATCTCTCCAGTCCGAGGTGGTATGCTTTTTCTCTCTTAAGACTTACAGAATTTCAGGGCCAGAGTGATAGTACAGCAGATTGGTTGTTGGCCTTGCACACGGCTGAACTGCTGAACTGAGTTTGATCTCTGTCACCCCATAGGGTCCTTTGAACACTGCCAGGAGTAATTCCTGAGTGCAGAGTCAGGAGTAATCCCTGAGCATCATCTGATGTCACCCAGAAAGCCAGGAGGAAAAAAAAATAAAAGACAAAAATTTCTTTCCTTTATACTTGACATTTTGAATTTCACTAAATGTATCAAAGATACATCTTTTCCTATCCCAATGAAAATTTTTAATTTCAGAGACATCATTTTTATTTTCTTTATGCATTTCCCCCCTTCATCTGCTTGTTTCTCTTGTAGTTGAATGCTGATACTAAACAACAGTTCTCCACTTCCGCTTTCTTAGGAATTTGGTGCTAGGGAAAAAGAGCTAACTCATACAGTCGCTTACTGTCCTCTGCTGGACCTTTGGGAAGCCTAAATGCCTCATAAGTTCTTCCAAATCGCCTTCCTGTAACTAGTCTGTAGGAGAAGGAGGAAACATGTTTAGGCTGGTTAGTAGTTGCTGCTGCTTATCACTCGCATCGTGTTCCCTGCTACCCAGCCCACAACCTGTTGTCTCTAGTTGTCACTGGTGTTGCTGTTTTCCTGCCACAGGACAGTGATGGATTATGATCTCAGCATTGTAGAGGGAGAGAAAAGGACAGTCTAACCCTTCCGTGCCATTTGACTTGATCATTATATGTGTCCATTTCTCTTCCGTGCTCATTCCCATTGCCGCTTCCTAAGCATTTCCTCATGGTGTTTGTGTTAGGTACTGGGATTCAGCAACTCCTCTTAGTTATGTCCCACTGGGTTTGATTGGTGTATGGTATGATTTGTGCTGCTGGGATTTGACACTGAAGCTACGTGGTACATGTTCCTGTCTTTTATTTTTCTTTTGAGTATTTTATTGTAAACTTGAAGCCACTAACAAGTGTTATTTTGGTTTTACCCATCTATTTGAACTCTGTATTCTATATAAATTTAAGCTCATGAAAGAATTAAGTTTAATTTAAAACAATTGTTTTCATTTGAGAGTCTTCGGTGACATACTAGATGTTCAGTTTTCTTAAAGATGACTTTTTTTGTCACTCAGAGTGAAGATGAAATCAGGACTCTGAAACAGAAAAAAAGTAAGTGATAGTGTTAATGACTCAACTTCTGAATGCCTTTTTAAAAGGCCTTGACCTGGTAAGGACAAATAAATATGTTTTATGTTCAAAAGTACTGTGTGAATGACTGTAAGTGTGGTAGGCATTTCCTGTGGCCTGAAATTCGTAGCTAACATCTTCATTTTGTCTCCTGAGTGCTGCTGTACCATGCTTTTAGCCATCTCCACTAGGTATGTAGGGGCGTTCCATTATAGGGAAAGGAGGACAATATGACAGGAGCAGAATTTCTTTTATTTGGTGGGGGGCGGAGGGGTCAGCAGTATTCCTGGCTCTGTGCTCAGGAATCACTCCTTGCAGTGCTCAGGGTAACCCTATGGTATGCCAGGAATTGAACCTGGGCTCAGCCACGCACAAGGCACCTGTTCTACCTATTGTGTTGTCACTCAGGGATCACTCTGCCGGAGGAATATATGGAGCATAATTTTTGCTCCAAACATGATATATAATAAGTTCTTGTAAATATTTCAAGGATCCTGTGCTCATGTGATGGTGATGTGTAATCTTACATAGCCTTTCAAAGGAGGGCAACTTGAACTTACTCTTATTACCATTATTCATCATTTCTCAGTCCTATTGCTGTTTGTATTGATAACATAGCTTGTTTTGAGCACTTAATTGTATACCAAGTCATCATTCCAGTGCTTATATTAATTTCATAATAGCCCCCCAGATAAGTATTTTTCCCCTCTCTGTGAGAGGAAGCAATGAACTCATAAAAGGAAGGACATACACTTCGCAAAGTATATAGTGACTCATTTGGTGAACTACTTTTTATTTTTCAAGCTTCTGATAATGCATGATAGGTAGAAGATCAACCACAGGGGTTGGAATTTCTGCATGATATTTCACCCCAGTAACCTACTTTTCCATCTAAATGAGATTAGAGTTCTAATATGTGCCTTAAAAATTATACTAATATGGTTTATATTATTTAGACTTCTATAATGTCACATAAAAGTATAGCTCATTATTTGACAGAGGAAACAGTATAGGATTTGAATTTTACCTCTTTGCCTTCTCTCTCTCTCTCTCTTTCTTTCTTTCTTTCTTTCTTTCTTTCTTTCTTTTTCTTTCTTTCTTTCAGGGGGGAGCAGGGAAGGGTTCATTTTGTTTTGTGGACCACACTTGGCTCAGTGAGGTGCTCAGGGGACTAGTGAGATACCAGGATTTAAAACAGTGTCATGGCTATAGCTGCATGCTAGGCTGATACCTTCCTTAACTTTTGTACTCTTTCTAATCCTTTTTTTTTTTTTTGGTGGGCTTGAGGGGTATACCTAAGTGCTTATGAGTCTCAGGGGCCATTCCCAGTGGTACTCAACCAAACTTAGTGGACATTTCAGTGCTAGGACCCAATAACTTGGTACTATTCAGGGCCCAATGGTTATAAAGGGTTCCCGGGGCGTTACCTAGCAGTGCCTGGTGGGACGGGGTGATGAGCCCTCTCCTCTTTCTATCTGAATCTGTGACCTTGGACAAGTATTTACTGTCCTCATTTGTGAAATGGGATTGATACAGCCTGCTAAAGAAAGTAATGTGAGACATATAAAATACTAGAACATTGATCTGGAGAGATAGCACAGTACATAAGGTACTTTCTTTGCCTTGCATGTGGCTGACCCAAGCTCAATCCCCAGCACCCTATATGTCCCTCCCAGGCTCAGGATTGATCCCTGAGTGCAGAGCCAGGAGTAAGCCCTGAGGACCACTGCATATGGTCTAAAAACCAAAATAGAAAATTTTTAATATATACCAAGACAGTGCCTCGGCTAGTATTAATTTTCTTCCTCTTTATCGGAGAGAATGGGTTGTTTTACATTGTACAGTGTATAACAATTACTTGTCATTAGGTTTTAGGTTTCTTTGAAGTTATAGCAGCACTTAACTATGTGTAGGGTTAAAATACATCTTCTCATTCTCATAACATTTATCTCTCTCACTAGAATGTATCTTAATTTAATCTCTGGTCTCTAGTCTGTTCAGTTAAACGCCTGTGAGTGTCGAATGAGTTTGTGAATTTTAAATATTTAATGAAAATTGTAATTTTTTTGTTGGCATTTTTTTTTATGTGCCTATGTATAAAACTAATTCTTGTTTTCCAGTTGAGGAGACGTCTGACCAGGAACAAAAACATAAGGAAATAAACAACAGCAATGCTCAGAACCCCAGTGCAGAAGAGGGGGGTGAAGAACAGGATGAAGACATTTTGCCTTTAACTCTTGAAGAGAAGGAAAATAAGGAATACTTAAAATCTTTGTTTGAAATTTTGATCCTCATGGGAAAACAAAATATACCTCTGGATGGACATGAAGCTGACGAAATCCCAGAAGGTCTCTTTACTCCTGATAACTTCCAAGCACTGCTGGAGTGCCGAATAAATTCTGGTGAAGAGATCCTAAGAAAACGCTTTGAGACAACAGCAGTTAACACATTGTTCTGCTCGAAAACACAGCAGAAACAGATGCTGGAAATTTGTGAGGGCTGTATTCGGGAAGAAACCCTCAGGGAAGTAAGAGACTCTCACTTCTTTTCCATCATCACCGACGAGGTTGTGGACATAGCAGGGGAAGAGCAGCTGCCCGTGTTGGTGAGGTTTGTCGATGACTCGCATAATCTGAGAGAGGAGTTTCTGGGCTTTCTGCCGTATGAAGCCGATGCAGAAATTTTGGCTGTGAAATTTCATACGACGATCACTGAGAAGTGGGGGCTCAACATGGAATATTGCCGTGGGCAGGCTTACATTGTGTCCAGTGGATTTTCTTCCAAAATGAAAGTTGTTGCTTCTAGACTTTTAGAGAAATATCCCCAAGCTGTCTACACACTCTGCTCTTCCTGTGCCTTAAATATGTGGTTGGCAAAATCAGTGCCTGTTATGGGAGTATCTATTGCATTAGGGACCATTGAGGAAGTTTGCTCTTTTTTCTACCGGTCACCACAACTGCTCTTAGAGCTTGATAGTGTAATTTCTGTCCTCTTTCAGAGCAACGAAGAAAGGGGTAAAGAACTGAAGGAAATCTGCCATTCTCAGTGGACAGGCAGGCATGATGCTTTTGAAATTGTAGTTGACCTCCTGCAAGCACTTGTTTTATGTTTAGATGGAATAACCAGTGACACAAATGTTAGGTGGAATAACTGTGTAGCTGGCAGAGCATTTGTGCTCTGTAGTGCAATAACAGATTTTGATTTCATTGTTACTGTTGTTGTTCTTAAAAATGTATTAGCTTTTACAAGAGCCTTTGGGAAAAACCTTCAGGGGCAGACCTCTGATGTCTTCTTTGCAGCCAGTAGCTTGACCGCTGTTCTGCATTCACTCAATGAAGTGATGGAAAATATCGAAGTTTATCATGAATTTTGGTTTGAGGAAGCCACAAATTTGGCAGCCAAACTTGATGTTCAGATGAAACTCCCCGGGAAATTCCGCAGAGCTCAGCAAAGTAATCTGGAATCTCAGCTGACTTCTGAAATTTACTATAAAGAAACTCTAAGTGTTCCAACAGTGGAGCACATTATTCAGGAATTGAAGGACATTTTCTCAGAACAGCACCTCAAAGCTCTTAAATGCTTGTCTCTGGTGCCCTCTGTCATGGGTCAACTCAAATTCAACACGTCGGAGGAACACCATGCGGACATGTACAGAAGTGACTTGCCGAATCCTGATACTCTCTCAGCAGAGCTGCATTGTTGGAGAATCAAGTGGAAACACAGAGGAAAAGACATAGAACTTCCTTCTACTATCTATGAAGCCCTCCATTTGCCAGACATCAAATTTTTTCCAAATGTTTATGCATTGCTAAAGGTCCTGTGTATTCTTCCTGTGATGAAAGTAGAAAATGAGCGCTATGAAAATGGACGGAAGCGTCTCAAAGCTTACCTGAGCAACACTTTGAGAGACCAGAGGTCGAGTAACTTGGCTTTGCTTAATATAAATTTTGATATAAAACATGATTTGGATTTAATGGTGGACACATATATCAAACTCTACACAACTAAGTCAGAGCTTCCTACAGATAATTCAGAAACCGTTGAAAACACCTAAGAGACTTTAAAATAGGGTTTATCTTCCTTTTGAAAGCATCTTACAGAAAAGCTATGTTGTGTGTAGGCCACCCAGTCACTGACTGTCTTGACCAGTAGGTCTCCCATTGAGTATGTTCATTTATACTCGGAGACCGAACTGTTCTAAAAGATAGCATTGAAAGTGTCACATCACATTTCAGTGTGAAGTCTGCTAGTGGCTCTTTGGAGTTGTTTTTAGTTATTTTAGACATAACATTATCACTGTGGATGTGATATTTGGGTATTGAGTTACCAGTTCCTTGAAGAAATAAATTTGAGGTTGTGTGGGAGGAATTCATTTTATAAAATGTTACATTAAAGCTCACAACTGACCTTTGACTGATAAGAGTTCTAAGTATTACTGTTAAAAATCTGTACTGGACAATTAAGAGAATTACCAGAGAAATGTGAGCTTGCCAAAGTGTAGATTTTAAGTGTAGATTTTGTCTTTAGCAAGTGAACTTAAAGAAACAGATGAGTCTGCCATTGTTGTTCCATAACTGGTTGTTGCTGTTTGCATTCCTTTGTTGAGCCTACAGAAGCTTTTAGCAAGTGGATATTGAACTTGTGTTTCATGGTCGAGATGGGATCAGAGGCCATGGATACTGACAACTGATTTGTTTTGCTTTCTTGTCTGTTCTCCATGACTATTATCTACTGCCTCATCTTGATTTATAAGTAAAACTTGGAGAACCCACAAGAATTATTGTTTTGTGGGCTTCCGGGAATAATATGAAAATATTGCTGTTATTTTTGGTGAAGGAAATCAATTTTGTATAGTTTATTTCAACCTAAATAAAATGTGAATTTTGTTTAAAGTTTGGGTATCTTATTTTGGCGGGAACAAAATGTTCTTGTGGTAAATTCACTTTAAAAGCTGTTTTGATTATCACCACATTTGAAAATAAATTCTCTATTTTTTTTTTGTAATATGATTTGCCACTTGGGATATATAAAATATTTTAAGATATTAAATGCAAGGTTTACTAATTTTTTTACAAGTCATGCAGTATATACTGTACGACTCCTATGTAAATAGTTAATTATTGGTGGCTAAAATGTTAATGAACATGATTGCAGAGATGAATTTCATTGAGTGATTTTATTGTTGGCATGTTAGATCTTAATAACTTGGTGCCAAAGTGCTCAGCCTTGTGATAACCAGCAGCATCTAGAAATTGGTTAAATCAGGACATAGTATCCATGCAGGTTATTAAAAATAGAACAGTTTATCTTGCAACCAGAGCTCTGTTAGGTGCTTCTGGGTTTGAGTCCTAGCGGATAGGGCGTTCGCCTTGCATGCGGCTGACACGGGTTCGATTCCTCTGCCGCTCTTGGAGAGCCTGGCAAGCTACCCATGACGTATTCGATATGCCAAAAGCAGTAACAACGAGCCTCACAATTTGTTGTGAGAAGTTGCCCCTGCCCGCTTGAGCAAATTGATGAACAGCGGGAGAACAGTGCTACAGTGCTACACCTTCAAGATGGCAGGTGATAACGAAGGTGATGCAGAACTGACCATTTAATACCAGAATCTTTCTTGGAACACAAGGCCTGGCTAGTTCTATAACCTGGGTACGTTTCCTTACCTAGAAAACCATACTTACAATTGTGCTAGGAGAGAGAGATAATTTTTCATACTACCTTTTATTGCTTAATACCAAAACTTGGTGGCTTCAGGCCCAAGGATATGACAGAAGTGGTAATGCACATGCCGACCACGTAGAGACCCTGACTTCGGTCTCAGTCACCACATGGCCCCCCAAGCATCACCAGGTATAATCTTGATGACTCTCTTAGCTCTGGACACCACCAGTCCCAATCACAGGAGTAGCTCTGACTGGAGAATGATTACTTACGATAGCCATTTATCATTTCTGGCTTGTGTACTTTGGGTAAGTGGTTCTTTTACTAATTTCATTGGGGGTCGCTTTCAGTGATCAAATTGAGTAAGGGCCTAGTACAGCTGGGCCATTCCACATGGTCTTGTCTCTTGGGCTCGTAGCTTGATGTTCTTAAAATACCAAGAAGCAGTATCTGAATTTACAAGGTCATTTTTACGAGTCTTGGTCGATGTAAATCAGTTTCAGGGAATGAAGAAACAAAAGCAATTTCGTGGGGAGGGACTGAAATACAGTCTTTTCAGTTTTACAATTATAATGTAGCCAGAACATTCCTGCAACAAGCATTGAGTAGATATTTAAGTTACCCATAAATTACTGTAGTTTGTGTGTTGAATTAGTTGGGCATTTATTGAAAATTTAAATTTTTGTTGGCATAGGGCACCACACCCAGCGGTGCTCAGTGCTTATTCTTGGCTCTGCACTCAGGAATTACGCCTGGTGTTGCTCAGGAGACCATATGGAATGCCAGGGATGGAACCTGGCAAGCACCGTACCTGCTATACTGTCTCTCCAGCCTTTACTGAAAAATTTAAAACACGTATAGAGAGTCATTTTTACAAACCCTGATCTTTGTCAACCCTTGTCATGGGCTGGAGCAATAGCACAGGGGTAGGGCATTTGCCTTGCGCGCAGCCAGCCCGGCTGAGCTGGGTTCGATTCCTCCGTCCCTCTCGGAGAGCCCGGCAAGCTACCGAGAGTATCTCGCCCGCACGGCAAAGCCTGGCAAGCTACCCGTGACATATTCAGTATTCCAAACACAGTAACAAGTCTCAAAATGGAGACGTTACTGGGCCCGCTCAAGCAAATCGATGAACAACAGGAGGACAGTATTTGTTTTTGTTTTTGTTTTTTTTTAATTTTTTAATTTTTTTTATTTATTGAATCGCTGTGGGAAAAGTTACAAAGCTTTCAGGTTTAGGTCTCGGTCATGCAAATATCAGTCACATTTCCCTTTACCAATACTTATTTTTCACCACAAAGAACCCCAATAAACCCCCCCAACCCCCCCTCATGTCTGTGGGGTAGATGAATTCTAGTTAACACTGTCTACTTTGACTAGCTTCATTGTTTTGATAAAAGTTGCACCATTATTATTTAGAGTTTACCCCCCCCTCCCAAACTCAGCCATGCTGAAAAAGCATTGTGAAATGATTTGCTTTCTACAGCTGGTTTCAAGAATTAAATGATGTCTGGTTTTGGATTTCTGCTATTTTATTTATTAACCCTGCAAGTATTTCTACTGAGAGTCAGTTAAGAGATTGGTCTCTGTGCTTCTGGGGCCGTGGCCGTGCCGGAGAGCCGCTCGTGGGGGGCAACTGGTGACCTCGGTAGGGCATGAAGGACGGGCCGGAACGCCCCCCCCCCCGCCCCCCCACCCCGTCCCATGAGGTGTCCATCGTACCCCCACCCCCGGCTCAGACCTGCTCTCCACCAGGCTCCCATGCGGCCGCCATCTTTCTTTCCCTGTTTTTTTTTTTTTTTGAATATTTGTCATTGACTATAGTGGGAGGCTTCCCACAGGTGGAACCATCAGTTTTGCAAATTGAAAAATTTAGAACACTTTCTAGCTTGTGGTAGGTATACATTCTGACTTCTTCCCCGGGGCAGTCTGAAATCTGAAATAAATGTCGTTCTTTTACCAAAATTCAGAAATAATTTAGTTAACAAAGTTTTCTGAAATTTAGGATTCTAAGAGATGAGCTTTCTGAGCTGTTCTTAATACGGAGAGGCAAAACACCTGGGTAGTTTTATTTGCGGGGAGGGGGGAAAATTGGGCCAAACCCAGCAGTGCTCAGGGCCTAGTCCTGCCTCTGTGGTCAGGACTACCTGGTGGAGCTTGGAGGGATCACATAGGTGCTGGGAGTTTGAGCTGGGGTCAATACAGTGCAAGGCAAGTGCCATAGCCCCTGGACTGTCTCTTACAGCCCCAAATATCTGAAGAGTTGAACTCCACTAACAGACACGGATTTCTCTGCATGGCTTTATGGAGAAGAGGGCCAGGTAGACACTGATTTAGGTCCATGCTAGGTTTAAGACCCTCAGACCAGGGTAAGAGGTCCAAAAATAAAATTTCAGTTCTTATTCTCCTAATGGTCTCCTATTACCATAGGACTTATTATTTAATATTTGTGAGTCCATTGCCTAAATATTACCGTAGGATTTAATACCTAATATTTGTCTCAGATATTTAACTTAAAAACTGAAAATCCAACTTGCGATTACCAGAGAAGAATGGGAAAAGAAGAGTGATAAATCAGAACTAAGGAGGTCTTTCTAAATGTATACCTGAAACTCAGAATGCTGCAAAGCAGTGTGACTTCCATAAAGACTCTGGAACTGAGGGCGAGGAAGAGGAACTTGTATAGAACACTTGGCTTGTGTGTTTGAGGCCGAGTTCAGAAAACATCCTCACTCCTGTTCATTGCAGCTCTATTCACAACAACCAAAATAGGCACCGGTCAGGAAACTGGAGTACACATACGTACAATGGGATGCTACTCAGCCATGAGAAAAAGTGGCGTGCAGTTTGCTGCTATGTGGATGGGTCTAAGTGAAGTGTCTCGGATGGAGAGGGACGGACACAGAATGGTCTCCTGGAGATACAAAGAACCCACAGGGGGTGATACGTGTAAAGACAATAGAAACTTGAGAACTGGTCTTCAGTAGGGAGCTTGGTGTTTCGGGTGGAGAGGTGGGCGGATCATTATGAAAATGGTTTAGTGGTCACTGGAGAAGTTGTGGGTGCCGGACAGTGTAAAGGGAGTGCGTGCGACCATATCAACAACAGTGCAACAACCCACAATGCCACAAAGAAGAAAAGTACCTCCCATTAGAAGTGCGTAGTGGGGGTGGGACCAAAATGGTACATTAGAGGAGGAAAGAGAACAATAGTGTTAGACCATTGCCTAAAAATCATGAATAACTAAGTTACGGTCTTTCTAGAAGTGTCTCCCTCTCCACATATAGGGCTCAGTTGGCTGAGCGCAAACTTTGGTTTGTGTGGCGGTGGCCTGGGTTCAGTCCCTGCCACCACATGGTCCCCTGAGCACTGGTGGTGGCAGCGCTCAGGCGACCACCAGGTGTGGCCCCAAGTCCTTCAAAAAGAAATGCTGTCTGCATGGAAACCGTGTGCAGTGTTTTATTTGAGGGACCACTTCTGGCAGTGCTGGGATGGGGTCCGGGCCACTCTCACTGCATTCTGGAACCTTATCATCTGGTAACCACAAATTGGATTTATAATTTAAGTTAAATATCTGGATCCCTGTTCTGCAGTGCTGTGAACAGGGGCCCCCCATGCCCATGATCAGGAATTGCTCCTGGTGATGCTCAGAGTTACCATATGGGGTGCTTAGATCAAACCCAAGCCGGCCCGTGTATAAGGCAAGCACCCTACCTACTATACTGTCACTTCAGCCCCAGAAAATTGATGTAGTTTGTTTGGGACCACACTTCTAAATGTCCAGAGGTTACTCTGCACTCAGGAATCACTCTTGGCGGTGCTTGGGGGACCATATGGAATGCAAGGGATTGAATCCAGGTTAACTGCCTGTAAGGCAAGTTCGCTGCCCAGTGTACTATTGCTCTGGCCCCCATTCTCATATAATTCTTAACAAGCGCCTGAGGTAGATCATGCTTTAGTTGACTGAGCTGAAAAAGATCCCTCCAGTAGCGGCTGTTTTCTGCAGCATCTTAGTTCAATGTCATTTATTTTTGTTTCATATTTAGGGCAATTTGTCCCCAAGGCTATTTAAAGTGAGTAATTCATTAAAGATAGAAAAATTATACTTGCACTGTTTATTAATATTTATATATTTTAGAGATTACAAAGCCCTTTGAGTATATCATTCAAGTGTTCAGAAAAATAAGTATTACCCCGTGTTTTTAGTTGAAAAATCAGGTTCACCGGGGTAAATGAACTGTTCCAAATTATTATAGCTAATAAGTGCCAGAGCCAGGTACTTGAATCCAGTCTTTCAATCTCAAAAGTTGATTGTGAAAGCCACTTCATTCTTGGGTTTGTAAAAGAAATATTTGCTTTAGGAATGGGCTCCTTTTATGTTCTTGCTTTATCTATTGCCAGCTTTCAGCACGGCATCTCTGAAATGTGCTCATTATAGCCGACGTGGGTTTCTTGCACACACAAAAAAAACATAATCAGAGCCTGAAACTTCTGAGACTTCACAAACTGGGTGTAGAAATGCTGCCACCTTTGTTTGACTGCCAAGACGCCACCACAGAGGACCGTAGGCCCAGGTTCATTTATTGCACCAGAGAGGGTGCAGCTGTCTTGTTGCCATAATCAAATGCTCCTCTGTGGCCTTGAGGGGTAGTACAGATTAGCATAACAATCTCTACTAGATGCATTTCAGGAAACAATTACTAAGAAGCAACAAGTGTGATCTATAGGTTGACCAAAATGACAGCTAATTCCCAGACCTTTTCAAATGCCCCTTATTTCTCACTGTAAGTTCTATGTAAACAGAACGCACTACCTGCCACCGTATTTCGTTTCATAAATTTTTGGATAGAGTGAACAACAGACTTCCAAACTAGGTAGTGGTAGTAAATCTGCCCCTTTTAATGAGTTCGAATTTACAGTAGTAGTTTAAACATCTGGAAGTTTAAAGTCTTAATTCATTCCAAATGTTCAACAGGGATATGTAACAAAGGGGATATATTGTAATTGGGGGATCGAGAACACTGTTGACTTGATCTGAAGGCGTTTTCAGATCTTTTCTCTGTGTATGTTAAACACATAAAAGAGGCTGGCAGTTCAAAAAGAGGAAAGAGATGGACATCAAAGTTGGCATGCTTCTGGAGGAATCGATGTTAAGAGGACATTTATAGCAACATGGATGAGGTTTAAATGTTATCAGCTCACATTTAGGATACGTCTAGATAGTTCTGTGTCCTATAGTCTACTTACAAATGAGGTGGATTTTTAAAAATTGTTATTTAAAAATCAATGTTGAGCCAGACCTTTTGATTCTTAAATTGTCGTTTTGAGCAATGCATTTTGTAATCCATAAATCTGGTCAGGAGTCAACATCTAGCACAGGACCAAGTTTTGGTTGAGCGCAGTGTTTCTCAACCTCTTTCTGTCCATCGTCCCATACTGACCCTGTGGCCTTTCGGTGGCTCCCCTGACCTACTGATTAGCCCCCTAGTCTCATGGTGCGGCCCACTGTTTTTGCAATTTTCACAGCCCTCTTGGGATATCCTGGGAGGTCCCCAAGATTGGGGGCATATGACTTGTTGAGAAATACTGACTGAGTGCATGTCAAATGAGTCCCAACAGGATTGATGCTAGTTAGGTGTTTGGGGTTTTTTGTTTTTCTAAATTTTTAAATCAGTTACATCTCCAGCTGTAAAATGCTGACTTAATGTCACCTACTCAGTCCCAATAGTGTGGGTGCTGGTTAGGCATTGGTTTTATTTTCATAGAGTCTGCAGGTTACCAGCCTGCCCTGTCTTCATTGGAGGCTAATGGGGTGCTCTTACTCTAGTGCCTGGATTCTTTCATTTAAACTTCACCTGATACTAGTAGTTCAGCAGATGGAGAGGTAGTTCAGCAGACAAGGCCCTTGCTTGCCTTACACAGGGGCCTACTTTAGTCTATCTTGGCACCAACCTGAGCACAGAACCAAGAGTAAGCCTTGGGCACTACCTGTGCCCCCCCTACCAAAATAAATAACCAGTAAAAATTTTTTTCAGATAAAAAATAATTTTTTGAAATGAAAACCTAAAAGATTTGAAGACCAGTGAAATCAGGATTCCAACACGATGGGGAGATTTGCAAATACAAGTTGCTGTTGGATTTGCTTTTAACTTTAAATATTGTATTAAAATATGAACCTTTTGTTTTGAGGCCATACCTGGTGGTGCCCAGGGCCTGCTCCTGGCTCAGCATTCAGAGATCCCTCCTGCTTGGCTCAGGGGACGCTATGGGGTGTGCTGGGGATTGAACTTGGGTTGGCTACATGCAAGGCAAGCACTTACACTGCTCTGCCCACTGTACTATCTCCCAGCCCTGATAGATTTCATTTAAAATATTGTATCAGACTGAGGATTTCAGTCGATTTAGCCTTCAGGCTCGGGGCTAGGTCTTACAAAGATGAATAAGCTCAAATCCATGCCATAGTTGAAGAGACAAAAAATGGGGACTTGGTGACTTCCAATGCTCAGTTTCACTTCTCAGTGGAAACAGGGGTGCTCCATCAATATTAGAAATGGAACACCCCTCTGGGGGCTAGAGCATAGTACAGCAGGTATGACGATCGCCTTGCACCTGGCCCACCTGGGTTCCATCCCTGGCATCCCAGAGGTTCCCCAGAACTGCCAGGAGGAATTTTAAAAAATTGCTTAAATTGAATCACAGTGAGATACACAGATACGAAGTTGTTCACGATTGGGTTCTCTCTCTCTCTCTCTCTCTCTCTCTCTCTCTCTCATGCAGATCCAGGAGTAACCCCTGAGCATTTGCCAGGTTTTACCCATCCTTTCCCCCCCCAAAAGAAAACAAGTATACCTGTCTAAGGCATGATTCATCACCCCAACCTACCCAACCTGTTGATCATTATGATACTCCACACGCTATTTCAGGCTTTCAAGATGCCTGTTTTAATCAGCAGTATACATAGTAAACTGAAATCTGCACGGTGATAGGGTTTAGAACGAGAATGACTACAAGAGACTATGTAGGTGTAGGCAGCACTTCCCTTTCGGAGGGGCTGCGGCGAGTGCCCACAGGTAGGGGCAGCTTCTGATGGCTCAGGAGTGACCCCTGGTGGTGCTTGGAAGACCATATATGGTAGGAGATTAACCCAAGGTTGGAGGGATGGAAGGTATGCACTGTAACCCTCCAAGGGTGGCCCTCACTGGGAGTCCATGTGACAGGACTGAACCCACCCCTCCTGCGTATGCCAAGCATGCTCTAGCCTCTAACCCATAAGTGATCTTTCCTCCCTTCCTCCCTCTCTCTCTCTTTCTCTCTCCCTTTCTCTCTCTCTCTCTCTCTCTCTCTCTCTCTCTCTCTCTCTCTCTCTCTCTCTCTCTCTCTCTCCTCCCCCCCCCCAGCCCTTTTCATTTTACAGACTAGACAGGAGGCTTGTTGGAATCATACCGCTCGGTGGTGGCAGAGAGCAGGTAGTCGGGGAGAGCTGAAGTGTCCCACCTGCTGTGCTTCCCAGCACACACAATTGAAGACAGAAGGCCTGAAAGGACCATTTCTTGGCTGGTGAACAGTGTCTGCCCCGCAAGCTGTTATTAATGCAAATGGTAATCCCATAAGAATGTCAGTTTTATAGGAGGAAGATTTATGAAGCAGGCCGGTGTCTGGGCTCTTGGCACATTCTGTATTGTGTTACTGTAAAATTTTGGTTTTCAAAATATTTGGTATTGCTTACATCGTATTTGGGCAATTACCGTTCTGAGTATTATTTTTCTTTGGAAGAGTACGTGTGGTTAGATTGTGGATTTGCGAAAGACTTTCCTGAAAAAATGAGATATTGAAAGCATTCCTTACAGTGACATCTTCTGGGATTTGCACTTCCTTTTCTTAATAGCAGCCGTTCTATATGGAGCATCTAATACGTATCTAGCACACTCGGTATAAATCACTTCATTTAAGTTCACAGTAACCTGCGGAGTAGGTGTGGCTGTCTTCATTTTGTGGGTTCAAAACGTCCGAAACCATTCAGAGTAGAATCCAAACCCACACTAGCAGAATGGAAATTCTGCTAGCTAGCTAGCAGAACACGAGTTTCGCAGAGTGGAGATACCCACCTTTTCAAACAAAGCAAATGAAAAGACCAGGAGGATGGGAAACAAAATACTAACATTTGTCTCTAGGTATAAAGAATATAAGAAATTCAAAATTCCCTGACATTTCAGTTTTACTCTAATGGGTATGTTTATTCCTGTCTTGGAAAGGATTCTGAAATAGAACCTTCAAGATTCGTTACATGAAAATACCTTTCTTCAAAAAGATTGCCAACGATTTTTCCAGTTCCATTTAACACGTGTCGTGCCAGGCATTATGCCAGCTTTGTTTGCTCTGAAGGCGAGCCTGTCTTGGTGGCAAGTCGATGAGACTGCCGCCGATTCAGGATGTCGCTCCGTATCTCCAGAATGCCCTCGTGCCTGCTCCAGATACTTCCCACTTCTCTTCAAGCCACTGTCACCTCACAGTGTCCCTTCAGGTTTCTTTGTCACAACAGCAAAGTGATCATGAATCTTTCCTTCTCAGATCTCTGTAGCAGTCCTTAGTGGGGGGAGGGAGGGCACACGCTGTCGTGCTCAGGGGACCATGGGGCACCCAGCATTGAACCCGGGTCTCCTGCATGCAAAGCGTGCACGGCAGCCCATGAGCTAGCTGTCTTCAGTAGACCAGAATCCAAGTTCCGATGACCAGATTGTCTCTTGAAGCCCTACATGATTTAGTGCCTGCCAACTCATGGCTTCCTCTTGTCTGGGGACCGGTTCATTCTGCCCGACTCCCGTGATCTCCCTTTGGTGCCTCCCACTCACCGGGCTCATCCAGGGAAGCTGTTCAGGACCTTTTAACTTGCTGTGCCAGGAAGGTGATTAACCCAGTTAGCTCCTGGTTCCCTCCTGGCAGCATGCATATCTTGGCTTCCATTTCATCACCACAGGGAAGCTATCTCTCAGCGCCCTCTCAAAACTAGCCTGTCTGCTAGAAATGAGTTGCCTGTTTGTTTGCACTAATGTGGAAGTTCTACGTGCAGGACCTGAGGCCAGGTTGTGTTCATTGTGGTTGTATCTCACTGCCTCCACACACAGTGGGCAGGTGGCAGGTGCTAGGTCATTGTTGGAAGGACGGACAAGTGTTGTGTTTTAGGGTCGCGTGGCCAGAGGGTTGGGGTGGGGGAAGCATCTGGAAGGGAGGGTGAAAACATGTGAAGGGCCGATCCGTGGGATTTCAGTCCTTGTGGAATCCCCTGGTTGCAGGGACGCCTGAGAGAAGCGGATTCTGGGACTCTTGCCTGTGCTAACAGCTTTACGAACGGTCTCCTTCACAGGTGAGAGGTGTGTGGCCACATCCAGCCTGCCTGTCAGGGCATGTTGAGAAAATGAGAGAACACAGTTCACCTCCAAAACAAACCCCAGATTGGTCACCGTTAATCATAATAATGTCTGTGATTTGTATAGTCTTTCTTCAGCGTTCTCTGAATTTTGAGACACGATCCCTGTGGTGCCCCCCTCCCGGGTCCTACCACAATAACGACCTTGGCATGTGACTCACCAGTCTCCCCTGCCATATAAAACCTTCCTATTTATCACCGCCTCACCCCTTCCTTTCCCAGTCAAGCCATTTCTGCCTTGTTTTTTCTTCCCTTCCTTCCCTTCTCAAACCACAACCCATATAATTTTCATTGCCCTCTTTAGAACCCGCTTGTGTCTCTGTCGTGGTCTTTTTATAGAGAAGGGCGCAGACCTGAAAAAGTCTGAGGGTGGAGATGTGCGCTTTTCAATGACCTCTGTTACAGAGTGGGCTTTTCCATTGGATGTGCCAGCATTTTCATGGTGGGGCGGGGAAGGGGTACACCCATTGGTGCTTGGGGGCTGCTCCTGGCTTGATGCTCAAAGGTTGCCCTTGGCAGTGCTTGGTGAACCATGTGGTACCAGGGATCGAACCTGGGGTTCGTGCGCTCAAAATGCTCTTGTATTTCTGGCCCTGTGGATTTGTCAACTTGGCAGTTTCCTGGAGAAGGTGCTTTAAAATTATTAGCAGGGGCTGGAGTGATAATACAGTGGGTAGGGTGTTTGCCCAGAATGCGCCCGACCCGGTTTCGATTCCCAGCATTCCATATGGTCCCCCGAGCACTCAGGAGTAATTCCTGAGTGCAGAGCCAGGAATAACCCCTGTACATTGCCGGGTGTGACCCAAAAAAGAAAAAAAAAAAGACTACCAGAGGTGACTCCTAAGCACAGAGCCAGGATTATCGCCTGAGCTGGTGGATTTCACTGAATAACATAAAGCAAAATAAAATAAAATTATTAGCAATCGAACCAGACAGTACAGTGGGTAAAGCACTTAGCTTGCATGCAGCTGGCCCCGAGACTATTCCAGCAGGAGAGAACCCTGAGTGCAAGGCCAGGAGTAAGCCCTGAGCACCTCTGGACGTGGATCCCCCAAACAAAAAAAGTACTAGAGGTCTCTGCTCACTTGCATTCATAACCGAGTCCATAGTTGTATCCAGTACATAAATAATAAGATTAAGTTGCTGACTTCTGGTGTGCTTAGTATAGTGGTACTTGTGTATGGCACGCAGAACAGTATAAATGTATTAAATACTGCCAGGCACATGAGATTCTTTCATGTCTATAATCTCATTTAAGGCTCAGGATTTTGGTGAGGCCGGTGATGTATTGTCCCGATGAGAGAACTGAGTCCCAGAGATATGTTTGCTGTAGGTCACATGGTCCCTGCTGTACAAAGCCAGAGCCCGTCCTTGCGGTCCACTACACAGCTGACCACAACACAACAGGACCCTAACAGAGCTCCGGAATCTGCACAGACTTGTGTATCTTTATTTTTTTCCCCCTGTGATTTTTTTTCTTTTATCTTTTGGGGTCACATCCAGCTATGCTCAGGGCTTACTCCTGGCTCAGTCATTTCTCAGAGATCACTGTTGGTGGGGCTCCAGGACCCTATGGGGTGCCGGGGATTGAACCTGGGTCAGTGTCATGCAAGGGAAGCACTCTACCCTCTGTACATCTCTCCAGACCTCTTTCTTTCTTTCTTTCTTTCTTTCTTTCTTTCTTTCTTTCTTTTTTTTTTTTTTTTTTGCTTTTTGGGTCACACCTGGCGATGCACAGGGGTTACTCCTGGCTCTGCACTCAGGAACCACTCCTGGCAGTGCTCAGGAGACCATATGGAATGCTGGGAATCGAACCCGGGTCGGTCACGTGCAAGGCAAATGCTCTACCCGCTGTGTTATCTCTCCAGACCCTCCAGCCCTCTTTCTGTAGTCAGTCTCAAATCAAGTTTTTAATTTTTTCATCTTTTTATTGATTATGGTGCTTAGGATTTCTGACCAGCCTGTCAGGCTTGCCCTGTCAGCCCCATGCGACCAGCTGAAAATGTAGCAAGTTTTGCTCAGTTTTGCCCTCCTTTCCCCCAGCCCTGTCTCTGCTGGGCCCAGGTCCTGGGTCTCTCCCTGTCCTGGAGGAGGTCTTGGCTCCAGCTCTAGAAGGGTTTCCAGTTTGAGACCGCCCCCATGCACCAGATTCAGGGTGTCCTGGCCTTTCCTGCGGGTGGGAGCCCAAACAGGCCCTGGCCTCGGCTGGAAGCATCAGAGTTGGCAGAGGGTCAAGTGAGGAGCAGGGGAAAGCTGGACTTAAGCTGAGAGTCAGTGTGAACACTCTTGCCCCGGGGCTGGGACCTTAGGCAAAGCATTCCACCACTGCAGCCAGTTGTCATGGTTCTTATTGCACTGACAGGCAAGCTTTCTGTGTCTCTGAGTTCCCCTTCCTCTGAGGGAGGGCAACACTCCCTGACTGTGAACCTGTTGGTTGTGATTAATCATCTCGGAACAGGCGTGGACTGTAGACTCAGGTAAACTCGTCATGCTCCCTGCCCGGGAGAGCATGTACCTGTGGGACTCAGTCTCTTCCTCCCCCAAAGCGAGGATGCTGGTACCACCCAGGATGAAGGTCAGCTCACTGCTCTGTCAGTGTAGTGCCCATTGCTGGTACCATCCAGGATGAAGGTCAGCTCACTGCTCCGTCAGCTCTTTACTGAAATGCTCTCCCAGAAGAGAGCAGGATGGGCTGGAGCAATAGTACAGAGGGGAAGGCATTTGCCTTGCATGCAGAAAACCCAATTCAATCCCCAGAACCCCATATGCTCACCCCTAACCCCACCAGGGAGTGATCTTTGAGCACAGAGCCAGGAGTGAGCCGTGAGCACCACTGTACATCCCCTTCTCCTATCCCGCACCCCCCCCCCCCCACAGAGTTCCCAAAGCCTATTTCACCTGTGCAGGCAATATAGTTTCTAGATATGCACCCGAAAGTATCAGTAAAATATCCTTGATTGGGGCCAGAGAAATATGACAGGGCACTTGCCTTGCACAGGGTCGACCTGGGCTCGATCTCTGACAGAGCATATGATCCTCTGAGCCCCGTGATCCCTGCACAAAGAGCCGGGAGTAAGCCCTGAGCAGTGCCAAGTGTGACCCCTCCCCACCAAAAAAAAAAAAGTGTGTGTGTGTGAAACCTAGGTAAAATGGCAAAAGAATGAATTTCACATAGAAAGGGCTGGAAAGACTTTTTGGAAATGTGGTATAAGGGCATGAAGACCGGACAGGTGAGGAGGGAAGGATGCAGAATTGAGGGGAGGGGGTGGTTATTCAAGTGAAGGCCACATGGGACGACCACTCTTTCCCACCTAACTCCACCAGGTTCTCACTTCCCAGCTCCAGCCTCCCGCCTTTTCTGAATTCTGAAACGCTTAGTTAAGAGACACAATTAAATAGCAGCTTGCAGGCAAGTAAAAAGTACTTCCATAAACATATATTGGTTTGAAGCTGTCGCCCAATTTCAAAACCATTCAATTGTGGAAAGAAAGTCTCTTAAAATGGAGAAAATATAGAAATCACCAGAGAATGAATAGCTACCAAAAAGAGTTCATCATGTGGACCTGGAGACCCATGTCCGTGTTCCTGTTCTGCCACATACTCGTGGTGTTATTCTGGGCAAGTCACTTGCTTTCTCTCAGCATCGACTCATTTTTTAAATGGTCTATAAATTGCCCGGGCACAGGAGGTAAGCAGTTAAAATGGTTCGAATGTTGATTCATTTTGGAAAGAGGCCTACAGAACATTTGGGCTAAACTCCGGGGTTTCCATATTTAAAGGGGGAAAAAAATCTACCGTCACTTTAGGATAGTATTAGCAGAGCCATGGTTTGCAGGTGGGGTGATTCAACTTCCTTCTTCCCGCCAAGGGAGAATGTGGAGGCATTTTTAGTTGCTTGAACTATGCAAGTGGGGGACCATAATGTGAAAAGGCTGGGGCGCTGCTGAGCACCCTTGCTTGCTTAGGGTTCCCCCAAAACAAAGCGTTTTCTGGCCCCAAACGTTGCCAGCACTCGTAAAGATAGCCTGACTAAAGTGCGTGCTGGAGATGGAGAAATAGCACAGCGGGCAGGGCCCTTGCATGCAGCTGACCCAGATTCAGTCCCCGGCATCCTATATGGCCCCCCAGGCCCTCCAGGAGTGATTTCTGAATGCAGAGCCAGGAGCAAGCCCTGAGCACTGCCAGGTGTGGCCCCAGAACCAAAAAAAAAAAATAAAAAATCATAATGAAGACAGTTAATGCTGATGGGGACCCCTGACTCCCTGACCCTGAACCTCTTCTCTGCTACCTCCTGGCAGTCTGTCCTGGGTCTGTGAATTCATCCCTGTCACTTGGGAGAGTGGAACGGCAGTTTCTGCTCCATTGTGTGGCATTGCGGGCCACTAAGGCTTCGTGGACGCAGGATGTTTGGAATGCTGAGCAGAGACGGGCTTCTCTGGAGGCACCTGGCTAAGTGTATGTGTCCCCTTTTATTTCAAATCATTGAAGGAGCATTTGAGTTCAAGGGAATGCCTGGTGGCCACAGTCTAAGTGATCTCAGATAACCGAGGACTTAGCTCCTTGCACCTCCGTCCCTCCATCTGTCAGAAAACTTGTGGAGATCAAATGAAACTGAGGTTACCATCCGACTCTGGAAACAGTGGAAAATCTTACAAGTAGACTTGTATCATCGTTATTGCCTCAGACTCCAGAGTCAGAGAATGTTCTGGGGTGAAGCAATAAACTCTCCTGGGCCAGGCTGTAACTCCGCAGCAGGGATGGCCAGAGAGGCGGTGCTGGGAGCCGCGCGCTGCAGGCCTTAAGTACATCCTCAGCTGTGAGTGCAGGAAGCGGCCTTTATGGCGCTGTTCTGGGCAGGCTGCGCCCCGGCTTCACATACCACTGTCCCCAGAGGAGCACTTGGCCAATCAGCATCTGCGCCTGCTCGGCAGCCAGAGTGCCCGGGGACTCCTGGTCCTACTCCGCCTCGGTCTTCCCTGGCCCCTGGCCACTCGGCTCTCAGATAGATGAAGGAGTCGGAAATGTAGGCCTGGACTGCAAAGCTCACTGGAGCTCACACTGTAACCGCACAGGATCCACTGAGGCTTCTTTGAAGCTTCCACAGACACGTGAGCGAACTGTCCTCTTGCAGGACGGTGGCAGGAGGTTTGCATATACATAGACCACTGAGGTCTCAGAACGCCTGCAGCCCAGAGAGCGAGGGCCATGTCTCTGATGACGTCACCCAGGCTTCGAGACTTGAAGGCCTTGCCCAAGGTCACAGCTCTGCCAACACGCGGCCCACGCCAGAGTGTGCAAAGAACCCGGTTGACATTGGGAGCTCGATATCAAGGGCTTGTCCATGGAGTTTAATGCAGACTCGTGGACAAGCCCTGCCAACTCTGCCACCTTGCCTCCCCTAGCTTCCTCCAGGCTCCATGACTGGGCCCCGGGCTGCTTGCCCTCCAAACCCTACACTCAGCTGCACACAGAGCATGTGGGAACGACATTCAGAGGGCCCCTGCGCAGACTAGCCCTTCCCACAGTTGCCCCCGACGAGGCTGCTCTCAGGGCCCACCCCCAGGGAGACTTGGGGATACAAGCCAGATCCAGTACCTGGTCTGTGGAAGGTGGATGGGTTGAGAGGAGAAAAACAAAGTCACAAGCAGAATGATCAAAGCAGCCCTTGAAAGGAAAAGGCCTTTCCTGGCAGCTAAGACGGCATTTATGATTTGCATGCTTCTACACACTGGGCCTTGTCACCTTGGTCCAGAAAACCAATGTTTCCTTCACTCAGGGTCCACTACGAACAAACTAACAGCCAGTCTCTCTGGCAGCCCAGAATCAAGGGCCTGGAACGATCACAGGGCACTGGCCTTGCATGGGGCCAACTTGGGTTTGATCCCCGGCACTCCATGTGGTATCCCTGAGCCTGCCAGGAGTGATCCCTGAGTGCAGAGCCAGGAGTAAGCCCTGAGCACAGCTAAGTGTGGCCCAAGACCAAGAAAAAAAAAAAAGGAAAGAAGAGTAAGAAGAAAAAGAAGAAGAAGGAAAAAAATCAGCACTGGGGGAAAGAGAATAAAAGACTGCTAAGTACTTGCTATGTGCCAGCTGCTTCCTAGGAAAAGGTGCCGGGAATTAGCAAAAAGGAGGGTTGAAGGCGTTGTTCAGTTGGCTGAAGGCTCTCGAGGAGATTGATGGCTGGAAACTTGCTCCAGTGAGAACTAGCCGGCCCACTGGCTCTTGCATTCTTCATCCCCCTGCAGGTCCACTCACACCGTCCCTGGGGAGGCGGCCAGTGCTGGGGTGCTCCAGGAGCACTGGGGAGGACAGCCCCGTGTCTTCCACACGTTCCTTGGCCAACACAGTTCGGCAAGGGTGGGGGTAGTTTGCACTCGGAGGGCTTGTGAGCACAGTGCTAACGAACAAGAGCATGTAATGTGACAAAATACTCTGGATCCACATCCAGAGTGTGAGCCCCAGGGCCAGAGAGATAGTGCAGTGGGTAGGGAGGGTACTTACCTTGCATGCAGTCAGTGTGGGCTCAATCCCCAGCATCCCATATGGTTTCCCCAAGTACTGCCAGGAGTAATTCCTGAGTGCAGAGCCAGGGGTAACCGCTGAGCATTGCTGGATATGGCCCCAAAACAAGTAAAACAAATAAAATTACATGAAATTTCTGGGACCAGAGCGATAGTACAGTGGATAGGGCATTTGCCTTGCACATGGCCAACCCAGGATCAATTCCCGGCACCACATATGATTCCATAGCACCACCCTCCACCACAAGTGATCCTTGAGCACTGCCAGATGTGGCTCAGGAATCAAAACAAGAGACAGTAATAATCACTGTGAGCCCCAGGGATACGCTTAGGGAGATAGGCCTAGGGGAGACAGACCTCTTGGCTCCTCTTGAGACTGGCCAAGAGCAGGCTGGTCAGCTAGTTTTGGGGTGCTCAGAACTACAAAGCTGAGGTCTGCCCACACCACGAGCCAGGATGGAACCGTGGACATGGGAGCGAGGAGTTGCTCCAGACCTGGCCAGTCCATCAATCCCATCTAATACATTCTGTGTCCTGCCCCTCCCCACCCCCGTCATTCCTCCGTTGAACTCGGCACTTTTTAAAAATTCATTAACTTGTTATTGAATCACTGTGAGATAGACTCTTACAAAGCTGTTTGTGACCGGAGTTTAGTCATACAATATTCCAATACCCCTCCCTCCACCAGTGTGCAACCAGCACCAGTACCAGTACCCCCAGGTTCCCTTCCATCACCTCCACACCCCCTGCATGCCTCTATGGCAGGCGCTTTCCTTCTCTCTCTGTCTCTCTTTCTCTCTGTCTCTGTCTCAGTCTGTCCGTCCATCTGTCTGTCTGTCTGTCTCCTCTCTCTCTCTCTCTCTCTCTCTCTCTCTCTCTCTCATCGCCTTCTTATAACGGTCTGGTCCAAGAAGGCTTTGTCCTGGTGCAGAAACCTGCACCCACGCCTTGATGGATGAGCTTGAGCCTTGGCAGACAGAGATGGTTCCAGACAACAAGCGATCCAGGAGAAGCAGAACGACCCAGGAGCAATGTGAGGCACAATTTGTCAGCCACTTTGGCAGGACACTGTTGCTCAAGAACGTTTGGCATCCTGTAAGACCTGGGGCGTGTGATCCGGAAATGCTGCTGTGTGCGCACGAACGCTCACATGTGGCTGCACGTGGCTGTGCAATTGCTCTTACTCCTTGGCGTGGCTGTTCGCTGCGTCTGTTCCCAGAATCGAAGCCCCCTCGAGAGTCTGTGGAAACGTAGCCCTGCAATCAAGAGTAGTGAGCACCCCGTCAAGTGGCTTCCTGGGGTTCATGAGGCTTCTCTCTCTCTCTCTCTCTCTCTCTCTCTCTCCCCCTTTCTCTCATCACCTTATAATGGTCTGGTCCAAGAAGGCTTCGTCCTGGTACAGAAACCTGTGCCCACGCCTTGATGGATGAGCTAGAGCTGGCCACTCCATTCAATCCGTCATAAGATTTAACCCTGCATCTTCCTATGTGGACCAAACTGACCTTGCTGCCAATGCCTTCATTTCCAGGAGCATCTGTATTTGGGCGACTCAGGGATTGTCTGTCTTTGGAAAGTTCACACTCTTGCGGAATTCATGAATCCATTTCAGTCAGCAATGGGGAGGCACCTAGAAGTCATCCCGCCACCTGACTCCTGTAGCCTCCGAGTCTCCTCCTTCCACCGGAATTATCTGTAGCGCTTCTGAATTCTAGGCGACACAGATGCACGTGTGGGCTCTCCTTTCCACATACAGATGGGGGCCAGTATGATAGTGCAGCGGGGAGGGCATTTGCCTTGCTCACGGCCGGGTTCAATAGTCTTTTGGAGGCCAGAATCTGGAAAAAAACCCGAGTGCCCAAGAACAGATGACTGGTTAAAGAAACTTTGGTACATCTACACAATGGAGTACTATGTAGCTGTTAGAAAAGATGAAGTCATGAAATTTACATACAAGTGGCACTACATGGAAAGTATCATGCTAAGCGAAATGAGTCAGAAAGAGAGGGACAGACATAAAAAGATTGCATTCATCTGGGGAACATAAAGTAACAAAATAGGAGATTAATACCCAAGAATAGCTGAGATCAGTACCAGCAGGATTACTCCATGGCTTAGAGGCCAGCCGGGCATTCTAGGGGAAAGGGCAGCTCAGATAGAGAAGGGAGCACCAAATAAAGGGTGTTGGGAGGATCCTCCCAGGAGGGGAGATGCATGTTGAAAGTAGACTATGGACTGAACATGTTTGCCACTCAATGCCTCTTTTGCAGACCACAGCACCCAAAAGGAGAGAGAGAACAAAAGGGAATGCCCTGCCACAGAGGCATGGTGGGATGGGGGGATGGGGGTGGGAGGGATATTATCCATGGTGGTGGAAAATGGGCACTGGTGGAGGGATGGGTAACTGATCATTGTATAATCGAAACTGAAGCACAAAAAATTGTAAATCTACAACTGTACCCCATGGTGTTTCACTAATAACATTTTTTAAAAAAAACAGTCTTTTGGAGCTGGAGAGATAGTTCAGTGCGTAGGGCACTTGCCTTGCATGTGGTCAACCCAGGTTTGATCCCCAGTGGTTCCCGAACACTGCCAAGAGTAATTCCTGAGTGCAGAGCCAGGAACATCTCCAGGTGTGACCCACAAAGTAAAAATGAAAGCACAGATGAAGCCAAATGAGCACTTTACCTCCTTCTAGAGGCACAGCTCATCTCATCTGGGGTGCATAGTCGGGCCTCTTCTGGTGTCCACGAGATTATTTCTAAAGTTTCAACCCTCACTAGTAGGCTAACCCCAGCCCACTCACTACCAGCTTTCCTAGCTCACGTCATTTTTTTTTACACCAAATTAAAAAAAAAGGGGGGGGGACTTTTTGTTTTTGTTCTTTTGGTTTCTTCACCACACCCAGCTATGCTCAGGGGTTACTCCTGGCTTTGCACTCGGGAATCACTCCTGGTGGTGCTCTGGGGATCACATGGGATGCTGGGGATCAAACCTGGGTTGACCACATGCAAGGCAAGTGCCCTACGCACTGAACTATCTCTCCAGCTTCAAAAGACTATTCTGTGACACAAGGTATCTGACATTTAAACACGATGTTTCATAAGCAAGACTTTCATGGGAAAACCCTTCATGTGTTTGAGCTTCTGTGGTAATTGTTAAGTAGCTGCCCTGAGTCCCAGGGGCCCACAAACCTAGAGTACTTACTAGTGGGTTGGTCCTTTATAGAGCTGAACGGTGTTGGAACAGCTCTCCTTTCCAATTATTGCAAATGTGCAGTTAGATGACTCAAAAATATCCTGCTCCAATTTAAGCCAACCCGAGGAGTCTAACTCAAAAAGCAGATTTTAGCAGATGTTTAGGAAATGTTTATTGGAAGCTTTTAGGTTAATTTTATTTTACCTGCTTTCATTATGTTTGTTTGGGTTTGGCTTTGTGGGGTCACACCCAGCAGTGCTCAGGAGACCTTGGAGTGCCAGAGATGGGTCCGGGGCCTCCTGCAAGCCAAGCACATGCCCAGCACCCTTGACCATCTCCCCAGCACCCATGTACCTGTGTAGCAGTTTTCTCTGCTTGCCTGGCTCTGCTTGTGGGTCTGTTTTTTGTTTGTCTTTAGTTAGCAATAACTGTGCCTCGGAGAAACATCACTGGCTATGTTACTGCGCAAAACTTGTTTTTTTGTTTGTTTTGTTTGTTTTTTATAACTTCAGGCAGAAATGTTCACTTCTCAGTGCTGACAGCAAAGCAGGTGAGGGGACCCGGTCTGGGCAGGCGCTTCTTGCTTGGGGACCCCCTGCCTCATTGCAAGTTCTTGGACATGGTGAGTAAGGCAGGTGGACACTCTACCATAGTGACAGCGAAAAGTGAGGGAGTGGGCAGGAAGGAGTCACCTCTGCTCACCCCAGGGAGGCTCTCTTTGGGTGGGGAGGAGGGTACACTCCAAGCACCATGCATACAAAGCTTGACCGAGACCCCCAGGAGCCAGAGTGCAGGTTTCTGGAATCCAGCCAAGATGGGGCACAGGGCCTGTCCTTGAGTCCCTGACAGAAAGTGACCCACCAACACACGGGAATATTATGCAAGGAACTTTGAAATCATGCAGTTCGCTCAACCTGGGTGGAACTGGAAGATAATCATGTCGAGTGAAGTACGCCAGAAGCAGCAAGGCCCACACAGGAGATCTCACTATCTGTAGTGGACAGAATACTGGATGCGGAAAGGTACTGTAGGAAAGGGGGATGCTTAGATCACTCTTGACCCCAGTCTTTAGAAAGGAGAGAGACAGAGAAGGAAGAAATCAAGGGGGAAGGAAAAAAAGAGAATGAGAAGTAATGGGGGGACAGGGGTAGAGGTTTCACTTACACAGGTGAGGGGGTGAGCGGTGCAGTCAGACACCCCAAACACTCATAACACTGACAACATGAGATCTGGGCTGCGTCCACTGGAGCTTTGTAATGTGCCTGTCAAGGTGACAGGAGGGATGGGGCAGGGGTTGGGGTGGGAAGGGACTATGGAAACACTTGGTGGGGGACATTGACACTGGACTGGGATTGGTGTTGTAGCACTGTAGCACTGTCCTCCCGTTGTTCATCGATTTGCTCGAGCGGGCACCAGTAATGTCTCCATTGTGAGACTTGTTGGCATATCGAATACACCACGGGGAGCTTACCAGGCTCTGCCTTGCTGGCGGGATACTCTCAATAGCTTGCTGGGCTCTCTGAGAGGGATGGAGGAATCGAACCCGGGTCGTCCGCATGCAAGGCAGACGCCCTACCCGCTGTGCTATCACTCCAGCCCGGGATTGGTGTTAAAAATATTATATGCATGAAACGAATCTATCAATAACTTTGCAAATCATAGTTCTTCGATTAAATTTAAAAAGGTATTTAAAGAAAACAAAAAAAAGAAAGTCCCCCACCAAGTCCTGCCCCTGGCCCCACTACCATCTGCACAGAGGACGGGGGTCAGCAAAGAGTCAGCCTGGACTACAGCTGCCAGGGAAAAGCACCCCAGAGCTCGGTTACAGTAGGGTGTACTGGGGGGGGGCACTGAGCCTCCTGGACTGAAGCCCTTTCCCCAGCCCTCCACAGCCCAGCCTGGGGGGCTCAGATTTCTGGAGGTGACAGAGCCCGGGGGTACTGGGAGCCCACAGCAACGGCTGCTGGGAGAGCCAAGAGCTCATAAAGGCTCTGCTGTGGCCCGGGAGCTGAGTCCACAAGGTGGCTGCAGGGGCTCGGGGCCAGCCCCTGGCGCCTGCCCAGAACAGCCCCTCACCCCAGCTCTGTGGCCCAGGCAGTTTCCTTCCTCTTTATGTTGGTGCTCCTGGTTACTCCCAAGTGGTATAAGTCCAGGACAAATCCAGAGGCCACTGGATTTGTGGACAAATCTAACCCACTGCTCCCCCGAAGCCCTGGCCCAGGGCTCTTCCTGGAAGGAGTGGCACATGCAGGGTGCCGGCCACTGAGCCCTGAGCACCAAGGCGAGAGGTTGCACTCAGAGAAGTCACCTGTCATTCCCCCACCCAGGCCCCACCCCACCCCCAAACACACACAGTCTGCGGTGTCATGAGGAGTGAACTGGCTTCATTTTGCAGAGGAGAAAAGCACGTGTTACAAAGTTAGGAAACCTGGGCTGGAGCCATAGCACAGCAGGTAGGGCACTTAACACAACCATCCCGGGTTCGATCCCCAGCATCCCATAGGGTCCCCTGAGCCCTGCCAGGAATGATTTCTGAGTGAAGAATAACCCATTGGCACTGTTGGGTGTGGCCTCCACCCCTCATTCCCTCTCAAAAAGCAAGAACAAAACAACAGCAACAAAAAAGCTAAGGAACTTTGCCCTGGTTGGGGTTCAATGGTCAGGCCAGACCCCATCCCAGGTCCCCCCTGCTTTTGACTCTAATCTTCCTTCCTCATCCCACCCTGCCTGGGGCAGGAAGTGATCCTTCCTTCCTTCCTTCCTTCCTTCCTTCCTTCCTTCCTTCCTTCCTTCCTTCTTCCTTCCTTTCTTCCTTCTTTTCTTTCTTTCTTTCTTTCTTTCTTTCTTTCTTTCTCTTTCTCAAAAAACAAGTAGCAGCTTTCTTTAAAGTGAGTTATATTTTATTATTAATATTATGAATTATTATTATTATTTTATGGGATCACACCCAGCGGTGCTCAGGAATGCACTCAGGAATGACTCTTGTCAGTGCTCCAGGGGACCCTACGGGATGGCCATTTGCAGGGCTGGACTATCTCTCTGACCTCCTGCAGTAAGCTTTAGCAGAACCTGAGCAGTCAGCCTCTAGTCCCACCAACTAAAACAGGACTTTCATGGGGCTGGAGCAATAGCACAGCGGGTAGGGTGTTTGCCTTGCACACAGCCTACCCAGGTTTGATTCCCAGCATCCCATATGGTCCCCTGAGCACCGCCAGGAGTGATTCCTGAGTGCAAAGCCAGGAGTAACCCCTGAGCATCGCCGGGTGTAGCCCAAAAAGCAAATAATAATAATAATAATAAAATAAAACATGCCTTTCAGAGGGGGACACTTAGGTCTGATGGCTCGCCTTCCACCTCAGAGCCACCATGGGACTGGTTTGTGAACCCTGTCCCTCTGCTGAGGGGAGAGTCTGCTGACTGCCGAGGACAACGCCTCTCTCACTCACGCACCCACCCCTCAGCCAGGGGTCAGTACCTCCCCCCACAGCCAATCAGATGGCGAGGCCCAAGCCTGGTCTGGCCCTTGGTGGCTCTGTTGACCAACGCGGCCTTGTGGAGTCCAGCCTGCTAGGCTGTGCTGGAGAGGGAGAAATGGGCAGAAGCAGAAGCAAAGACCTCCAGGAGGGGAAAATGGAACTTTGTGAGGCCCCGCTGGCCCTGCCTGGCCAACTACCTTCCCCACCGCCCCCACAACCCAGCCCAGAGCCCGGGCGTCGATGGGGTGGTGAAAGCAGCCCCAGCGGAGTGTGGGGCTGAAACCCTCCATTGTGAAGGCTCTGGCCCTTCCGTGGGCCTCCCCTCACCGGGCTGTCCGCCTGCCAAGCTGGGGAGCAGTGGCTCTGGAGGGTCGTTCTCCTGCGCAGCCTGGCACCAGCCCACCCCGCCACCAGAGCTGTGTGCTGCTGGGTTTATGGCCTCCTGGCGGGACCTGGCAGCAGTTTGCAGGGACAGGAGAGGAGGCCCGAGTGGGGCGAGGTCAGCATGGGCTGACGGGCCCCAGAGCCGGCTTCCCACCCGCCTCCCTGACTTCTGTGAGACGGAGAAGTCCAACTCCTCTCACGAGGTCTCAGTTTGAACAGAGGAGGGTGCCTCCCCCCCTACAAAGTCGGCTGTGGACCGACTGGGAAGGCGGTCTGACCCCTGGGCTTTCAAGGAAAGGTTTCATTACTTCCTTTCTTTTGGTCTTTGGGTTACACTCAGCAATGCTCAGGGGTGGTTTGTAGAGGTGCTTGGGGGACAATGAGGTCGTTGAACCACTGGCCATTGAAACCTGGAAACAGGTCTCCTATATAGAAAACTCTCGTCCCAACCTGTTGGGCCCTCTCCCTGCCTGGACTTAGTTTCAGGGCGGGGGATGGACACAGAGCCCCACGGGGGTGGAGGGAGGGGCGTGGGTGTGTTCTACTCCTTAAGACCTTTCCCCAGCCAGGTCTGGCCACCACGGGTGGGGTGTTCAGGCCTCCCACTTGACCTCTGTCCCATCACCGGCAGGAAACGGGACCGGTGGCTGTCGTCTCTCACAGAACATCCCCAACACAGTGACACTACATGGCGCTGGGTGTCCAGGTGCCTCAGGACAACCAAGGCACAGCGGGAGCAGCAGAATGCCACCGCTCCCGGGGCAGGCGTGCAGAGACGTGGCAGGACAAGCACATCCTCCTCTCGCTGCACCCCTGGCAATCATTTGGCTGGACACAAAGTTTTGGGGTGCAATAGGGGCACTGTAGCACTGTCCTCCTGTTGTTCATCGATTTGCTCGAGCGGGCACCAGTAACATCTCCATTGTGAGACTTGTTGCTGTTTTGGGCATATCAAATATGCCACGGGGAGCTTGCCAGGCTCTGCCGTGCGGGCGGGATACTCTCAGTAGCTTGCCAGGCTCTCCAAGAGGGGTGGAGGAATCGAACCCGGGTCAGCCACATGGGAGGTAAACACCCTACCCTCTGTGCTATCACTCCAGCCCATGGGGTGCAAATAGTATCTCTCATAATTATTTGGCTTTTTTTTTTCCATTCCTGGTGGTGCTCAGGCCTTACTTTTGGCTCTGTGCTCAGGGACCACGCCAGGGAGACTCGGGCTCTGTATGAGATACCAGGGAGCAAAGCCAGGTCAGCCGTGTGCAAGGCAAACGCCCAGTCCACGGTACTGTCATGCCAGCCCCTGGACAATTGCCCTTTGCCCTTGAGCCTAGTTCCCATCTTGCTTTGGGAAAATCCAATATATCATTGCAATTTTTATTCATGTTTGTTTTATGGTCACACCCAGTGGCGCTCAGGGACTACTCCTGGTTCTGTGCTCAGGAATGATCCTTGACAATGCTTGGGGGGACCATCTATGACCCCAGGGATTCAAACTGGGGTCAGCCATGTGCAAGGCAAGAGTCTTAACCCCTGTACTATCTCTGCAGTCACTCATCATGATTTTTAATCCGTTGCATGACACTCGCTGATTATTCACTTCTGGAAGCATTCGTGAAGTGCTGAAATGTGTAGATGTTGGTGTCAACCTCCTTGCATTTCTTTTGAAGAGTCTTTGATGAATCATTTCCATTGGGAACGCCTGTATTTTGGTCTTGGGGCATTTGTCTCATAATTTTTCCTGGAATCCCTATTATCTGGGGTCAAGTTCCCTTATCTAGCTTTCTATCTTGTTCTCTTCTCCATGTCGGATTTTTAAAAATCTGTTTTCTCAAATTTATATCTCAGTCATTCTTTTGAAATTTTCATTTTCTACAACTGCACTTAATCACTTAATCACTTAACTTCCCGTTAGTCGTCGATTTGCTCGAGCGGGCGCCAGTAACGTCTCCATTTGTCCCTGTCGCGTGCTAGTGTAGCCCAATGGCATCTCTTCGCTCCGGGAACATGGAGGGCCTCAAACCGATCGTTCATGATCTTGACAAAGAAGTCTGACCATCTGGTAGGTGGGCGGCCACGCGGTCTCTTGACATCCCGTGGAATCCAGTCGGTAACAGCTCTAGTCCAGCGGTCATCTTTAAATCTCATTACGTGACCAGCCCATCTGATTTTCGACACCTTGGCATATGAGACAGCGTCCCTGATCCTTGATCGTCGACGGATGTCAGAACTCCGGATTCGTTCTCTCATTTGAGTGAAACGTGATATTCCAAGCATAGCTCTTTCTATTCTTCTTTGGGAGACCTGAATAGCGTTCTCATCTTGTTTGCGTAGGGCCCAGGTCTCTGAGGCATATGTTAATGCAGGAAGAACAGTGGAATCAAAGAGATGTGCCCGGAGCCGGAGGTTCTTCGTCCTCTTAGCTATTTCTTCGACGTTCTTGAAGGCGTTCCAAGCCGCTCTCTTCCTCCTGCGCAGCTCGGGTGCCAGGTCATTTCTCATGTTGACCTCTCGACCTAGGTACACATAGCTGTTGCATTCGGAGATGGTCGTTCCATTGAGAGCGAATGGGGCGTCAGGAACAAGGCTGTTTCTCATAAACATTGTCTTCGTAAGATTCAGCTGTAGTCCTACCTTTCCACACTCACGGTCAAAGTCGGCCAGCATTTGTGCCGCTTGGCTGATGTTTGGTGTTATTAAAACAATGTCATCAGCAAAGCGGAGGTGGTGTAGTTGCCGACCATCTATCTTCACTCCCATTCCTTTCCATTCCAGTCGTCGCATGATGTTCTCGAGGGTGGCACTGAAGAGTTTTGGTGAAATGGTATCACCCTGCCGCACCCCTCTCTTGACATCAACGATCACTTCTTTGTAGAATGGTGAGATCCTGGTAGTGAATCCGCAATACAGCTCACGGAGGATCCTGATGTATTGGGCTTGAATGCCCTGATTGGCTAGGGCTTCAATGACCGCTTCCGTCTCAACAGAATCAAAGGCCTTCTTTAAATCAATGAACGTTAAGCAGAGCGGCATCTTGAACTCCCGAGAAACCTCAATGAGCTTGGTTATTGTGTGGATATGGTCGATGGTGCTGAATCCTTTGCGGAACCCTGCTTGCTCGCATGGTTGTCCTTCATCTAGTGTTCTGCCAATCCTATTCAGGATGACTCGAGTGAACAGCTTGTAGATGACAGACAATAGGCAGATTGGGCGATAGTTGCCAATGTCATGGATGTCTCCCTTCTTGAACAGTAGTACGGTCCTGCTGGTTTTCCATTGGGACGGAACCTTGCATTCAGACAGGTAGCGAGTGAAGAGCCGAGCCAGTGTATTGATGAGTACTGACGGCAGGTTCTTCAGGTGTTCAGGTCTGACCTTGTCTGGGCCGGGTGCTGTTTGTTTCTTTACCAACGAAATGGCGTGTCGGATTTCGGAAGGGAGAACGTTAGGAACGACGTACCCATCCTGTGGAATTTGGTATGTCGGCAAGTGGACATGGCTATCGAAGAGATTTGAGTAGAAGTCATGGATAATCTTCTCCATTGCCGTTCTGGAGGATGTGATGGATCCATCAGGATGTCGGAGGGCAGTCATCTTGGTCTTATACAACTGCATTTTTGTTCTTTAACTTTGGCCTCTCAAGTGGTATTCAGGGGCCCTGGTACCCAGGACAAGGCCTTTGGTTGATGCAAGAGCCCTGTGATGGTTGGGGCCACCAGGGTCACGCCACAGTGCTCAGGGACCACGTGGTGCCAGGGATTGAATCCGGATTAGGGTGTGCAAGGCATACACCTTAACCCCTGCATTATCTCCCTGACCTCAAGAGTTGTTTAGTTTGATTAGTTTGGTTCTTAGACTATACTTGGTGGTGCTCAGGACCTAGTTCTGGCTCCGTACTTAGAGATCACTCCTGGCCAGTGAATTTCATAGGATGCTGGGGATCAAACCTGGGCCAGACTCATGCAAGGCAAGCGCCCTGCTTGCTGCACTATCTCTCTGGCCCTCTAAAAGATTTTTCATTGCTGTTGTGTGTCCCCATTGGTGTTGGGGAGGAAACGTGGGTGGGGTGAAAGGCCTCTGCTTTGTTCAAACCCAGGGCTCACAAATGCAGTGCTCTGCCTCAGAGTCACATCCCCGTTCTCTCTCTCCTCTGCTGCTTTTTGCATCGCTGCAGGGTTACACATCCCTCGCTCATCCTTGTTAGTTTTAACATGTGTCTTTATTCAAGGTTTTTGGTGTTTGAGTCACATCTCCAGATGGCACTCCTGGCTTGGTGCTCAGCGGTCATTTCCGCGGTGCTGGGTGACCATGCAGTGCAGGGTGGAACCAGCTTTCTGCATGCAAAGCCTGCATTCCTGCCCTTGAAGCCCAGCCCAACCTGGGTGTTTCTTCTTAGAGGTTTTCCTTCAATGTTTACTCATCCTGTGCTGTCTGCACCCAGATTTAAGAATGAGGCACCAAAGCGCACACTTGAAATTATTATTTATTTATTGGTTTGGGGGGCCACACCTGGTGATGCTCAGGGCTTACTCCTGGCTCTGTGCTCAGGAATCACTCTTGGCGCTGCTCAGGGAAACATATGGGATGCTGGGGATCAAACCCAGGTCGGCCACATGCAAGACAAATGCCCTATCCACTGTGCTAACTGCTCCGATCCTACAGACTTGAATCCATACTCATGAGTTAGGGATGTGTGCATGGATTCGGCGCATCAGTCCATGTCTTTTTCTGCTGGGAGATGGGCAGGGTTCTCCTGAGCAGCACTTAGGGAAGCTGGGGGCCTCTCCCAGAGTCTCTCAGCCAAGCACAGCAGTGGTTGATGAAAAGGCCTGAGGATGTGGTGCTCAGGGGGCAGGAGGGTTCCCAGGGCCACACTTAGTGACACTGCAGGCAATATAGGACCAACAGTCCCAGTGAGGCTGGTTCTATGCCAGGCACACTCCTTGGGGGGCCAAGATAGTATAAGAGATCAACCCCAGTTTGATTCCTGGTACTATATCTGGTCCCCTAAGGTCTGCCAGAAGTGACCCCTGAGCTGAGAGCCAAGAATAATCCTGCACTGTCTCTCTGCACCCCCTACCCTCCCCTGTCTCTTCTTTGACCTTGTCAAGAGAGAAGTTCCAACCTCCTGCCTCGGGGCAGTTTGGGATCCAGAGTTTGGCCACCAGAGGAGAGGCTGGTGACCTCTGTACTGAGTGGGCACATCCCCCCATTCGTACCATGATAAACCCTCTGTCTTCCCCCCTGGAAACAGACTGTGACATCTGCTGGGTGGGAGGGCACCAGGGCGTCTGATTACCACTTGTTTGTTTCTGCTTGGGGGTGCTCAGAATCTTCCCCGGGTCTATGTTTGGGGGACTCTCCATTTATTTTATTTTATTTTTTTTTTGCTTTTTGGGTCACACCCGGCGATGCTCAGGGGTTACTCCTGGCTCATGCACTCAGGAATTGCTCCTGGCGGTGCTCAGGGGACCATATGGGATGCTAGGAATCGAACCTGTGTCAGCCACGTTGGCTGCGTGCAAGGCAAACGCCCTACCTGCTGTGCTATTGCTCCAGCCCCGAGACTCTCCATTTAGTGCTCAGAGAAACATGCAATGGCGGGGATCAAACTGAGGCTGGGACTCGACTGCCATAGGCCCTGCTTTGAGCTTTCAGTAGGTCAGAGCACCGAAGGGAGTGGGCAGGATGGCCCTGCTGCCACCTCTTGGCCTCTCAGTTTCCATGGCTCCTAGAAAGCCCTGAGCATTGTGGGATGGTAGTGCCCACTCACACCCTCAGCTCCCACCACCTACTGTGCTCAGAGGCCAAAGCACTGCCCTGGTCCTGGTTTTGTTGAGAAGGAGGGGCCTGGGAGGTGAGCCCAGGGCTGCAGACCTCATATGGCACATTATCAAGAGCCTGGCTGCGGTGGCAGCTGCAGAACCAGGCCTTCAGGGGACTGCTGCAGTGTATGACCTGGTCTGGGATACTGTGAGGAGACAGAAGAAAGCTCATAGCTCAGTGTCATATAGTAGATGCTTAAGAAAGGCATTTGTGTTTGAATTTTCTGATTTTTAACTTTTGCTGATTTTTGTGGTTAGTCTTTTTTTTTTTTTTGATTATTGAATCACCGTGTTCGATTCTTCCATCCCTTTTGGAGAGCCCGGCAAGCTACCGAGAGTATCTCACCCGCACGGCAAAACCTGGCAAGCTACCCGTGACATATTCAATATGCCAAACACAGTAACAACAAGTCTCAAAATGGAGACGTTACTGGGCCCGCTCAAGCAAATTGATGAACAACGGGAGGACAGTGACAGTGTGAATCACCGTGAGATACACACTTACAAAGTTGTTTATGATTGGGTGTTTAAAATATTTTATTTAAATGAAACAAGTTGGAGCTGTAACTTAAAAGAGGCTGAAGAAACTGGTAGAATTATTCCAGTTGTCCTATAGACTCAAAGAGGAAAGAACTGTAATTGGCTTGCCCATTTTAAACTAGTCATCAGTTGGGTGTATATTCATGTGTACTGTCCTGACCAAGTTCTTTCCTAGCAAGAAATACATTTCTTAATAACCACACTGTAAGAAGGTATTCTAAAATGACAGTACATTAAAAATAATGTACACTACCTCCACTACCCAGCCGTCGCCACACTCCAGGACGCTTTCCGGACCCGCGTGGCCACAAACCGCGCGACACATCATAAGACACTAAATACCCATCTTCCGGAATTGTCGTACCATATTTGATAGGGTTCGAATACGGTAACACCTACAAGGGTGATTAGAGGTCGCCCCAAAAGCTTCTATCCCTCTCGGAAAGACTGGCAAGCTACCGAGAGTATTCCGCCCACACGGAAGAGCCTGGCAAGCTATCCGTTGTGTATTCGATATGCCAAAACCAGTAACTACAACTGGTCTCATTCACCTGACCCTGAAGGCTTCACCGACATGGCAGCACTGAGAAGGATGAGAAAGGAGAGGCCGACAAAATCTCAAGGCCGACCTAGGCTGCCACAATGAAGGAAGACAAAAATGATCGTCTGTACTTTCAAAAATAAATAAAATAAAATATTTTATTTTTTGTTGGAGGCCACACCTGGCAGTGTTCACAGGCTCAGGGCTCGGGCATCTCTTGTGTCAGTGCTCAGGGGACCGTCCGTGCAGAGCCAGGAAAACAGTCCGGGTTTCTCCAGTCTCAAAGCCTGTGCCAGGTACCCAGAGCCACGGCCCCAGCCCAGGGCTACTTAACCCTAGGAGTGCCGTGGCTGGGAAGCTGTGGCTCCCAGACTATCTTCCCTCCAGGAGTTCCAAGCGTCCGGAGAGCGATGCTGGGGCCCAGAAACATTTCTGGCCTATGCAGGGATAAAGGGCAATTTGGGGACTGTGGGGTGCGTTCCTCTGGCACAAATTTGGAGAGGAGGTGCGTTAAGGAAGGGTTCGCAGAGGGGGTAACAGCCTCCGAGGGCTTCTGGGGGGTATTTTAAGCCCGGAAAGCGGAGGAAGGTCACTCCTGCAGGAGCACAGGCTGAGCCTGAAGGCAAGGACATTGGGGACATTGGGGTGCTCGGGGTCGAGTTTCCCGACCGAGGGACGTTTCTGAGCCAGAGAATGACGTGGGCAGGACCCCCCACCCCGGAGAAGGGAACGTTCTGTGTTCAGCCAGACGCCTGGAGAGGCCTGGGGAAACTGAGGCAGCGGGCCTAGTGCGACCCCTGCTTTCCCCCCCCCCCCCCGCTGTGGCCGGCTCCAAGCGAGCAGACGCTGGGCCCGGCCCCGCGCGGACGGTAGGTGGCGCAGCAGAGCCGCGCAGCCGGCCTCGGGCTACCTGGCGCTCACCTGGGCGCCCGGCAGGAGGCCCGGGAAAGGCTGGGCCGGTGAGCAGGAGGAGGTGGGCTTTGCAGCCCTGGACGCGGGAGCGGGAAGGGACTCTTGCTTGGCTTTCCTGAGCCGCAGAATGTGTGGGCAGGGAGCCTTCAAGTCTCCTAGGGCCCAAGCTCCACATGGGGGGAAACTGAGGCCCATACAGGAAGGCGTGTCTGAGCCACCAAGGTGGGGGGGGGGAGGGAATCAGGTGCTCACCTTCCTGCCCTCCTTCTCACCCCCTGCCTAGACCATTGTCCCAGGATGCACACAGGTCCCTGGGCTGGGGTGTCCCTGCTGGGCTGTCTCCCCCCCTCACCTCATGCTCCCCACAGGTCCAACACTGTGGAGGGAGGCCCAGCAGAGCGCTCCTCCAGAGTCCCCCTGCACCCAAGCTGGGGTGTCAGGCCTCCTGTCCCCCACCAGCGAGTCTGAGGCAGGACAGAGGAGAGCTGTGTGGAGGCTGGAGGCCCAGTGGGGTGTCCCCTGTGGGATGCTCTGTGCCGTTTCAGACAGACTTGGCCTCCTCGCAGCCCACCATGGAGGCAGGGAGATGCTGAAACCTGTGAGTTCCCCCCGGCAGTTCCCCTGACTGCGCCCCAACTCAGCGGCTCCCCTAACAGAGCAGAAAGAAAGATGTGTTTGATGGGGGTGGGGGCAGGGCAGGGGCAGGTGAACGGCTGGAGAGACCCAGGAATGACTGGAGGTGGCAACATCGCCAACCCGGGGGCCTTGCTCTGCCACATGGGACAGGGAAGCTTGAGAGACAGCCTGAATCCGCACTGCTTTCAGATGCCAGTGGGCGCCCGCCACCAGCTACCCCCAGAACGCGGCACGGGTGGAATGCACAGATCCCTCTAACAGGAGGTTATCCTCAGGCCCAGTCCACCCAGCCAGAGCTCCCCGAGAGTGCGGGAGGTCCTGGCTGACTGATCTCAGCATCCTGGTCTCAGCAGAGTTTAGCTCGGCTCCTGTATCTGCCTGGAGCAAGGCTGCTGGGCCACCTCTCAGACTGCTCAAAGCCTGCAGGGGGCCATGGACCCCCTCCCGGGTCCTCCCTCCCCAGCTTCATCTGGCCTCCGAAGAGAGCAGGGCCCACGAAGGGGTAGTGCCTTTTGAGAGAGGTACCGAGAGGGTTTCATGCATGCCACTTTCTCTCAGCACCAAGTTCTGGTCCAGAGTGACCACTTCCCTCTGTCATTGTCATGGTGGTCCTTCCCTGACCGAATCCCCTCTCGCCCCCACAGTGCGAAGGTTCCCTCTAAGGACCAGCTTTTCTGCTCTTCATTTCTATTGCCTTTGGATATGAATCATTCCCATACTGTGTTTCTTTTCTTTTTCTTTTTGGTTTTGGGGCCACACCTGGCAATGTTCAGGAGTTATCCCTGGTTCTGTACTCCAGAATCACTTCTAGGGGTGCTTTGGGAACCATAAGGGATATTGGGGATCACTCCCCAGGTCAGCTACATGGGAGACGCTCTGACCCCCTCCCCCTACTGCACTGGTAGCACTGTCCTCCCGTTGTTCATCAATTTGCTCAAAGGGGCACCAGTAACGTCTCACAACAAATTGTAAGACTTGTTGTTACTGCTTTTGGCGTATTGCATATGTCACGGGGAACTTGCCAGGCTTTGCCGTGCGGGCAAGATACTTTCGGTAGCTTGCCGGGCTCTCTGAGAGGGGCAGAGAAATCGAACCTGGGCCGATTGGGTCAGCCATGTGCAAGGCAAACGCCCTAACTGCTGTGCTATCGCTCCAGCCCCCTCCCCCCCCACCTACTATGTTCCTTTAAATCCCGCATATTAGTGAGATCACTCTGTGTCTGTCCCTCTCCCTCTGACTCATTTCACTCAGCCTGATACTCTCCAGACCCATCCGTGTATCAGCAAATTGCATGACTTCATCTTTTCTTACATCTTTTCTTACATCTTTTCTTACTTCATCTTTCTTGCATTCCATTGTGTAGATGTACCGTAGTTGCTTTAGCCACTCATCAGGGTTATTTCCAGATTTGGGCTATTGTGAATAGTGCTGCAATGATCCGAGGGGTGCAGATGGCTTTTCTGATTTGTATTTTTGTGGGCTTGGGATAGATTCCCTGGAGTGGAATTGCCGGGTCACATGGAAGCTCAGTTCCTAGTTTTTGATGAATGTCCGTAATGCCTTCCAAAAAAGGCTGGACTGGTACACGTTCCCAGTGATCGAGGGTCCTTTCCTCCCTCCCCCCCCCCACATCCTTGCCAACACTGGTTGCTCTTTGAGATGTGTCTCTGCTGTGAGGTGATATCTCACTGCATTTCCCTGATGATTAGTGATATAGAGTGGTTTTTTTTTCATATACTTTTGGCCATTTGTATTTTTTTTCTTTGTGAAAGTTTTAGTTCATCTCCTCTCCCCATGTTTTGATGGGGTTGGATTTGGATTTTTTATTTTTTATTGAATTACCGTGAGAACAGTTACGAAGTTTTCAGGTTTAAGTCTCGGTCATACAATGATCAAACACCCATCCCTTCACCAGTGCACATTTTCCACCACCAAGAACCCCAATATACCCCCCATCTCACCCCTCCCCCACCTGTGAGGCAGATGACCTCCACTTAACTCTCTCTCTCTACTTTGATTACATTCATTATTTTGTCAAAAGATGCACTGTTATTATTTGGAATTTCCCCCCAACAATCAGACCTTCTGAAAAGGCATCGTTAAATAATTTGTTTTCTATTGCTGGTTATGAAGAGCATATGACATCGCACAGCCAAGATAGTGGCTGCATGACTTTGGATTTCCAATATCTTATTAGTTAAGTCTGGAGAGATTTTTGCCAAAAGCCGCTGGGTTCCAAATTTGTTCTGTGTGCCTCTGGGGCCATGGCTGTGCCAGAGAGCTGCTCATGGAGGGCAACTTGTGGTCTCAGTGGGGCAGGAAGGACGGGCCGGTTCCACCCCCCATCCCATGAGGCTGCAGTTGCCCCATCATCACCGGCTCATACCTGCCTGTCCAATAGGCTCTGAGGTGCCACGGGGGGGGGGGGGGGGGGGGAGGGGGGAGGGGAGCAGAAGAAAGGCGGAGGGGTTGGATGTTTTATCTTGTAGAGCTTTACCAGTCCTTTATATATCTTGGGTATTAACCCTTTATTGGACGAGTTTCTTCCAATCTTTGTATTCTAGTCATTACTTCCTTTGAGGTGCAGAAGCGTCTCAGTTTAGTGTAGTCCCATTTGTTTATCTTTGCTTCCACTTGCTTGGTCAGTGGCATTTGATCCTTGAAGATGCCTCTAGCTTCAACATCATTGAGGGTTCTGCATATATATATGTATATATATAATATGTATAATGTATATTATGTATAATATATAATGTGTATATATTATATAATGTATATAATGTATAATATATAACTATATAATGTATAATTATAAAATATAATGTATAGTATATAATATATACAATATAATGTATAATATATGTAATATATAATATATACACATTATATATACAATAATATATATACAGTCACTGCCACTGTCTTCCTGTTGCTTATCAATTTGCTCGAGTGATGTCTCCAGTCATGTCTCCATTGTGACAATTGTTACTGTGTTTGGTATATCGAATACGTCACGGGGAGCTTGCCAAACTTTGCCGTGCAGGTGAGATACTCTTGGTAGCTTGCCGGGCTCTCCAAGAGGGGTGGAGGACTCGAACTCGGGTCGGCCATGTTGGCTGCGTGCAAGGCAAACACCCTACCTGCTAAGCTATCGCTCCAGCCAGTCCGGCCGAGCTGGGTTTGATTCCTCCTTTCCTCTTGGAGAGCCTGGCAAGCTACCGAGAGTACCTCACCTGCACGGCAAAGCCTGGCAAGCTACCCGTGGCGTATTCAATATATACAATAATAATGCATAATATATAATGTATAATATATACATATATTATGTGTGTTTTGGGGTCACACCTGGTGATGTTCAGGGGTGACTCCTAGCCCTACACTCTGGAACTATTCCTGGTGGTATTGGGGGATCATATGGAATGCTGGGGATCGAAGGATCGAACCAGGGTCAGCCATGTGCAAGGCAATAGTGCAACTATCAGTTGTACTATTGCTCCTGTCTGCCTATGTTTTCTCTGTGTACTTTTATGGATTCAGGTCTGATATTAAACTCTTTAATCCATTTTTTATTTGACTTTGTGCATAGCATTAGGTCTAAGGCGGGTTTTTTTTTTTTTTTTGGCATGTGACCAACTAGTTTCCCTAACACTACTTGTTAAAGAAGCTTGCCTTAAAAATATATCAAAAGAAAGAAGCTTTCTTTTTTCTCTCTCTCCTTTATTGAAGGCTCAATGACCATGTACCTGAGGGTCTGTCTCTGGATTTTCAATTCTATTCCATTGATCTGAGGGTCTGCCTTTATTACAGTATCACATTGTTTTAATTATCACTGCTTTGTAGTACAGTTTGAGGTTGGGAAAAGTGATGGCTCCCATCTTTCTTCTGTGGATTTCTTTAGCTATTGGGTGTGGGTGGTATTATCCCATATGATTTTTAGCAGAGTTTGATCTATTTCTTTTTTTTTTCTTTTTGGGTCACACCCGGCGATGCTCAGGGGTTACTCCTGGCTCATGCACTCAGGAATCACTCCTGGCGGTGCTCGGGGGACCATATGGGCTGCTGGGAATCGAACCTGTGTTGGCCATGTTGGCTGCGTGCAAGGCAAACGCCCTACCCGCTGTGCTATCACTCCAGCCCCTGATCTATTTCTTTGAAAAATGCCATGGGTGTCCTTATAGGGACACTGCCTTGAGAGATATTGCCATTTTGAGCATGTTAATCCTCTCAACCCATGAGCAAGGGATGTGTTTCCATTTCCTCTTGTCCTATTTCATTTTTTGAAGCAGTGTTTTGTGTAGTTTTCTTTGTACAGGTCTTTCACCTCTTTAGTTAAGCCTAAGTACTTGATTTTCTGAGGCACAATGGTGAATAGAATTGTTTTTAAATATCTCTCTTATATTTCATTATCTGCATATTGGAAAGCCATGGACTTTTCTGAGTTAACTTTCTAAGTTGCCACTTTTCTACGAAGATCTATTGTTTCTAGGAGCTTTATGTTGAGTCCTTAGGGTTTTCTCAAGATAGTATCATTCATCTGCAAATAGTGGAATTTACCCATCTTAAAGGGGAAGACGTTGAAATTTGGGGAGCTTGGTAGCCTGGTGGCCTCTGAGTACTAGTCGTCAGCTAGGAGGGCAGGTGTGGGAGTCCAAGAGTCCCCGACAGGGCACTGCTGTCACCTTTCCAGAACCTGGAACCCTCGGGGAGGGTGGAGAGGAAGCCCCCAGTGCAGGCCCTGCCCAGGCATCTCTGTCTACACTGGCAGGAGGGTGTGGGGGCATCTCTGTCTACACTGGCAGGAGGGTGTGGGGGCATCTCTGTCTACACTGGCAGGAGAGTGGGACAGGCTAAAACTGCCTCAAATGAACAATCCCCAGGGCTGTGGGAAGAGGGGAAAGGCCTGACCACAGGCTGCAGAACCAGAGAAGTCCACTTGGGTGATGAGGCGGGGTCTGCCTGTGGAGATGCCCCACCTCCCACCCCGAGGTACACAGGGCTCAGGGTAGGTGCCTTCAAGAAGCTGCTTCTTTAGAGAGACTACTTGTTAGCGGGGTCACCCTGGGTGGCAAGGCCAGGCCTGACTTCACATGTGGTCTCATCTGGGGGTGTCCCTTGTGTCCATGCGGGAGTCTCAGCAGTGTAGCCTCTTAAGCCTGGGGTCACAGCCACATAGGGGAGTCCCATAACTGAACGGGTTGGGGGGCACCGTAAAACATTTGGCAACAGTTGAAGCTTTGTGAATGTGCCGGGATCCCCAACATGGATCCAGAATGAGCCACATCAGCAAGCCGGGGGCTTCTGTGTTGCAGAAAGGGATGGCGGGTGGGAAAGCTGGGGAAGCCCTGAGCTGATCCCGCCCATACAGGCCGGCAGGAGAGAGCTGCACACCTCTTTGCATTGATGGGGAGACTCCCCCAGAGCCCCCCTCCCAGCCCAGGGTCCCTGGAATTTCATAACTGCATCTGAAAGGCCAAGGACCAGCTCCTGCAACCACTGGAGAGGCTGGGTGGAGCCTCGGTTTGACTCCCACGATTGTTGGGGCGAGATTCTGTTCGCCTCTGCCAACCCTGCACCCGGGACCTGGGAGCACAGGAGAAGTTTGAGCTCCCGTTGGAGGGTGCAGGTGTGGGGGGTAATACCAGCAGCCCCTCCCCCACCGCAAAGCCTGGTGAGTATTTCAGGGTGGGAAAGAGAATCCCCAGCCCCCCTGCAGGCGGGGTGCACACGTGTTCTGCATAAGAGCTCAGCCTCACCCCTCAGCCCCAGGGCGCCCCCAGGGCCCTGCAGCCATGCCTCTCCGCCATTCCTCTCCTCCAGCTGGGGCCCCACCAACCCAGTTGATGGGTTCAGTTCATGGTGCCTGCTTGCTTAATGAGCTTGGCATCAGGATCGAGTAATTGCGCCATCAAGTATGTAAATCTAATCATAACAACACGCGCTGGCCGGGCTGCATTCTCTCAGCTCTGGCGCCCTAATCCCAGCACCGGGCTTTCGTGGGAACCGCTCCACACTCCCTCCTGCTTTCCTGAGATTAGAGGCCAACGCGCACCTGGGTCTAGCCACTCCCCTGGCACACAGAGCCGGCTCCCAGGCCATCGAGTCCACGGTGGGAACAAGCGAGCACTAATGGGGCAGGGACGGAGCAGACCTCGCCAGCACCGCCCCATGCGTCCTCCCATGGGGAGGATGGGGAAACTGAGCCACAGGGGTGTTTTGTTTATGTTTAATTTTGTAAGCCCCACTGGCTGGTACTCAGGGGATGCTCCTAGTTTAGCGCTCAGTGGGCCCAGCTGGCAGTGCTTGGGGGTCCACATGGTACCAGCCACCAAGCCTGGGTTCCAGGCAGAGCAAGTACTTGGCCAAGTACTTGGCCTTCTGCACCATCTCCCAGATCAGGAGTGTCTCAGGACATACTGAGAGGCCAGAACGTTCTACAGGAAGAAAATCTGCACAAGAGAAAACTGCAGCAGGAGGAAGGGAAAGAGAGAGAGAGAGAGAGAGAGAGAGAGAGGGAGAGAGAGAGGATAAGGCTTTCTACAACTTCTCCAAGGAAGCCAGGGTTCATGCAGGTCTTCTGGAACTTCTTCAAACACCTTTGAGCTCCACGAGGGCATGAGTGTCCCCCCATGTGTGGCTGAATGTGTGTCTTGGGGGTGTGGACTGAGGGCATGAGTGTCCCCCCATGTGTGGCTGAATGTGTGTCTTGGGGGTGTGGACTGAGGGCATGAGAGTCCCCCCATGTGTGGCTGAATGTGTGTCTTGGGGGTGTGGACTAAGGCCTCATTCTGGGAAAGTCAGGGGAGGCAGCCAAGGGAAAAAGCTATTTTAAGGTCTCCCCTGCCCGTCCGTCCACCGAGCCAGGCTATGGGGGCCCAGGCCCCCGCCGAGGAGAGAGCTTCATTCTGAGAGCTGGGGACTCTTGGCTCGGGGAAGTTCACACCCAATGAATTACTTCAACGCTAGATTAGACTTGCAGGCTTGGAACAAAGTGATAATAGGGCCCAATTAAATTAATTTATATGGACTCCATGCTCTGGCCTCTCCCTTGGGGCTGTAGCAGGCCTGACCCACCTCCCTTTAGCCCCCACCCCACCCCAGCCCAGCCCAGCCCACACCGGGAGTTTGGGGGGAGGGGTGGAGGGGAAGGCTGTCAAGCAGGGTGGTGGCGGGCTCCAGAGGGAGCAGCTTGAGCCCTTCTTAGCTTATTTCCAGTCTGCTGTGCCTGTTGGGAGAAGGCGACTGCGATGAAATCAGGACTTCAGGAAGCTGATTACGGGAAGAGAAGACGAGGGCTGCAAGGCAGGGCTGAGGCGGGAGCTTCCCGGGGCTGACTCGGGGAGGCCCCTTGTCTGCAGGCGGAGTGGGGGTGAGTTTGGGTTCTGGACAGCTGGAAGGATGGAGGTGATGCTTCCGGCCTTGGGCGGCCGCTGCCCCTCCAGCTCCCCCGCGCCTCCCCCCAGCTCTGCCTGCTGGCCTCACTTCCCGAGAGGCCTCCCAGCCTTCCCTCCACAGCCCCCGCGGCCCCTGCTGGCTGCCGTGACCTCCTCGGCCAGGGCCTGGTCACTGCTGTCCGCTGTCCTTTAGTCTGGCCCCACCTTGCTGAACCTCTGAGTCAGCCTACAGCCCCCCCCCCCCCAATTCCCCTTCACGAATAGCATCACTTGGCGGCCCCCCTGAAAGTCTACCTGCTTTAAGTGGACAAAGTGAACCCCCAATTGCACCTGGGACTACGGCCCTCCCCCCCAACCCTGGCCCTGCCTGTGACTGTCCCATAAAGGTCAGTAACAGCTCTTTGGGGAAAGCAGAGTGGACGGCAGCCCTTCCTGGGCCTGGCGTATCACAGTGTGAGCGGGGCTGGGTCCACCGTCCCTCCCGCCAGGTTACGGCGCCCCCAGCGTTGCCTCCAGGAAGGCCGGGCAGATCCCATTGGCTCTGGGGCCTGGCCGGCAGGTAGGCACAATGGCAGCATCCTGACCTTAGGTTGTCCCAGTATCCCCAGCAGTGACTGTCACGGTCTGCAGCCCAGCCTGGGGAAGACCCCATTCAGGTCCCCTAGCCGCTCCCGTCCCCTCCCATTCCCATTCCATACAGGGGACCCCGGAGGAGGAAGTCTGGTCTGCCCCCCAAATCTAGACTAGGCCCAGTGGCAAGAGTCTTGAGATGAGGGTCCGAGGTGCCTGCGTCCCTGAGGGTGACCCGGGGTGTGAGCACATAGCCACGGGCCAGGTCTCCCGCATGCCAGGCCCTGTGGTTCCTGTGGCATCCCCCCTCCTTTCACCGGCCATCCTCTGCAGGCTGGGGTGCTGGAGGCTGGTGCCACCTGCACAGGACAGCGTGACGAGGAAGCTGAGATGGCTGTGGAGGCTCTGGGGTTGGGAACTGGCCTCGGGCCCCAAGGACTGGGGTGGGGACAGGGTGTGTCTCCCCGGCCTCTCCCAAAGGAAGCTCCTTCCACGGGGAGTTTGCTCTCCTTAGTTTGGTGTTTGGTTTGAGGGCCACGCCCAGCAGTGCTCAGGGCTGGCTCCTAGCTGGGCTAGGGGGTGGCACCTGGTGGGACTCAGAGGACTAGATGTGGTACCAGGGACAGAAGCGAGGTAGGCGGTGTGCAAGGCAGGGCCTTAAGCCCTGCACTCTCCAACCCATCCACAGACAGCTACTGAGAGCTCAGGCCCCAGCTCAGCTGACATCCTGCCAAGAGCCCTGAGAGGGGAGTATGGGGGGGGTTTAAGAAGTTTCTCTCTCCCTCCTCCTCCCTCCTCCTCCCCTTCTCCTCCTCTCCCTCCTTCCTCTCCTCCTCCTCCTCCCCCTCCTCTTCCTCCTTCTCCTCCTCCTCCTCTCCCTCTTCCTGCCCCTTCTCTCCCTCCTCTTCCTCTCCCTCCTCCCCCCTCGTCCTCCTCCACTTCCTCCTCCTCCTCTCCCTCTTCCTCCTCTTCCTCCTCTCCTCTTTCTCCTCCTCCTCATCCTCCTCCTCATGCCCCTCCTCCTCCATGCTCTGAAGTCTCTATAACCTTGCTTTGGATGGTTGTGGCGTGACTGCATTGCAGCCCACCCAGCAGGTTAAGTACTTGTCCAACAGGACCAGCTGACTGGTGCATCACAGGACAGGGACAGTGGGCAACAGCAGCTGCAGGACCCCGCCCCTGCCCTGGGCTGCCAGGATGGGGAAGCACGTGCCACTCCAGTGCCAGGTACCAGCCCTTCAGCAGCAGCAAGTGTCAGAGCACAGGGCACGGCGGAAACTGTCCCAGAATATTCCTGTAAGGACCGCAGGAATGCGCAGGGACACCCCAGATCCAACCACTCTGGAGGTTTGCGATCCTGTTTTATGTCCCCAAATAAAGGGACTTGAACTTTAATTGAGACATGGAGGCCGGAGCAAGTAGGGAGCTTGCCTTGCATGCAGCTGACCTGAGTTCAGTCCCCGGCAGTCCATATGGTCCCAGAACTGGCCAGGAGTGATTCCTGAGCACAGCCAGGAGGAAGCCCTGCGCCCCCTTGAGTGTGGTTCAAAAACAAACCAACAAAGTAAGGACAAACGTGGGGGTCCATACTGGCAGGAAATGGCCAGGTAAGACCAGGTGCAGGCCAAAAGGAAGCCCTGAGCATCCTCCCCAAGGGGTCCCCTGTGCACAGACAGCCTGCCCCCTGCCCCCCAGGCCGGCCCCTTCCCCTCTCTGTGGGAGAAGCCCTGTCTCCGTCAGACTTGCCCGCAAGCTGTCCTCTAGGAAGGTGCTGAGGCAGTGAATTCACCTGGACACAAGCTCCTACCCCAAGGATGAGGACTTTGCAAGGGTTGGGGGCGGGGGGCGGGGAATTGAGTATTGATGGCAGAAGCCCAGGGCCATGGGTAGCCTTTGAACCTCAGCCTCACCCACTGGGGGATTTCCTCCAGTCAGGGGGAGGAAGGGGCTCTTGGCCGGGAAAGTGAATGGCCTCTCCCTGACCCCCTGCTCACCCCTCGGAGCCCCCCCAGAGATGGGCAGCCTGGCCTGCAGGGCCTCTTTGTCTTTGCTGGCTCAGGATGGCTAGGAGGCACACAGGTTTGACTGCCCCCCCCCCCCACTCCAGCTCCCCTCTCGGTCCCTCCTTTCTCTTTGTGAGAGTGGTGGAAGGGGGGGGGCGGGAGTCTCGGCCACTGTCAGCCTCCCAGCGAGGGGTGGGGCGCTAATGGCCCTCTGCATTCCAGTTTCTTCCTGAGCCCCTCCTCTGTGCCAAGGCTTAGCCCAGACAGATGTGAGGGGCCTGCTGGGCAGGGGTGGAGGCAGAGGGGCCTTGGGATGGGGAGCGGGTGGTGAGGAACCGCGCTCTGGTGGTGGGATATGCTTCTTGGTGGGCAGAAGGGCATCACGCATAAACGTGGCTGCTGTGTGTGTCTGTCTGCTAGACCAGTGCCAAGGGCTACTCTGTCAGGAAATACCACGGCGGCCGGGAGAGATAATACAGGGGGAAGGCGCTGCCTTGCATGAGGCTGGCCCGGGTTTGATCCCCCGCACCGCACAGGGTCCCCTGAACCACTGCCAGGAGTGATCTCTGAACGCAGAGCCAGGAGTCAGCCCTGAGCACTGCTGGGGTGGCCCAAACGCCAAAAAGAAAAACGGAAATATACTCTGTGTGTGTGTGTAAGAGAGAGAGAGAGACAGACAGACAGACAGACAGAGATAAACGGAGAGAGACAGAGACAAAGAGACAGAGACAAAGACAGAGAGACAGAGACAGAGAGAGAAACAGACTCAGAAAGAGAGAGACAGACAGAAAGAGAGAGAGAGAGAGCATCGCAATGCAGAGGACAGAGGTTTCAGATGGACATCGAGGAGCCCCTGGACGCAGAGCCTGGGCAGGGCGATCCCGGGGCTGGAGGGCGCGAAGCTGGACGTGGCAGGAGCAGGAGCGCTGAGTACGTGTCACTGTTAGCAGGTCTGGAGCTGAGGAAACCCCAGACACCGCCCAGCCCGGCATGCACTAAGCCTGAGAATGTGCAGAAAACAGCTTTCGATCCTTCCTCCTCAGGCTGTGAGCACCGAGAGAAAGAGGCAGGTGACGGCTCGGGTATGTGCAGAGCTGACACAACTCCTCATCAGCCATAAGCTGTTTCTCTGTGGACATCGCCACCAGGCAGGCAGCCTGTCAGCCAGATTAGGTTTGCCAGGCAGCAGAGCTATGAGACTCGATCTCTCTCGGGTCTTCTGACTTTTGGGCCCATGATTCCACCACACACTCAGAGCCATCTATCCCCGACATCAGTAAAAACTTGCAGCTGGCACCCTCGTGCCCCGAGTTTTCTCCTTTCCATGCCGACCCAGCCCAGAAATCTCAACGTTCTCCCCCTGTTCTGAGTTCTAGAACCCGCCCCTCCTTACTTGTCAGAGTTGCCCTTCCAAATTGGTCTCCACACTCTAGAAATCTGAGAACATCACCTCCTTGGTTTGGGGCACAATATCTCCATTAATGTGGTCCAAGATGTCAGCGGTAGTAGTTTGGCAGTCTGACTCTCTTCCCTCAGCTGCTACAAGGGAGACCCACCCCCTTTGGCAAGATGCTCTCAAGCATCTGAAGATTTGTAGAAGCTCTGAGCATTCCAGGGAAGCGATAAATCCTTGTAGGATGAATGAATGAAGTGTCTGACTCTCGGCTCTCGCCAGCCCCAAGGAGGGAAATCCGGAGAATTAGAGGGCACAGAGGGATCCTTGCGGCTGGGGGCTGTGTTGTAGTTTTTCCTTGGGAGCTCAGAACGCTTCCTGTCTCCCCATTCATCACCACCCCACCCTGCTGGTTGCTTTCTGTCTTCACAATGCCCCTCTTTGAGAGATGGAACTGCAGCTAATAGACTCATAGAATCACAGGTTGTCCGCACTGAAGGGCCTCCTCAGAGGGTCCAGCTCTGCTTCCTCGTCATGCCAGAGGGGAGACCGGGAGGGAGGCAGGGAGAGGGGCGCGGATTGAGGTATTGCCCCGATGAGGGACAGGGTGGGCAGGAAAAGGTTCAGAGCAAGAGGAACGGGGACAAATGGCCAATTCCTCCTTCTGCAGGGTCTCTAGGTCAACCTGATTTACCGCACCCTCAAGACCCCACCGATTCCGAGGGCTCTCGAAAAGCCCCAGAGGCCGGTCCCCGGGGCGCCCCTGACTCAGCCACTGCTTCCCGCTTTCTCTGGGGGACTCCAGGCAGGACCTGAGTCTCCCTGGGCCTCAGCTTTCCTCACCGGTGAAATAAAGGTGCCCGGTGCGGCCAGGCCCTTGAGGCACCCGCCGCGCCTCATCTGAGTGCTCTAGCAGGGACCGTCTTCAGCACTTCCTGCCTTGGCACAAACAAAGCCCCCCGATGTAATCCTGGGGTCCCCAGCCTGCCCTCCGGGGAGAAATTGCTGTGATTTAATGTTCCAGATTTCCTGGAACATTAGTGTCATGATACTTTATATCTAGGCCTCGATTGCTTTTTAATTAAAAACGAATTCTTCCCGATCCCTGGCCTGCCTCTGTCTCTTGCGCCTGCAGACGTTCAGCTCGTGGCCTTTTGTCCCCCCCCCCCCCGTGAACACCCCCCCCTCCGCGCCCCGCACGCCCTCCCCCCATACATGCATCCCCCTCACTTCTTGTTCTAGGAGGAAGGGGGTCTGGAATGCTTGGGTTGCAGCACAACCGCCCTGTGAGGCCAGACGACCAGCTGGGATGGAGTGGGGTGCAAGGGGCGAGAGTGGTGGGGGCCAGCATTGGCCTGGGGGTGAGGGGCCCGCGGAGACCCCCTCCAAAGAGGGGCTTTGGCCAGGTCCAGGAGCATCTCTGGAATATCCGCAGGCCCAGGTGAGCCAAGCCTGCACCTCCCATGCTGGCCGCCTCACTTCCCTCAGGGCCCGCGGCCTCAGCCCAGCACCCACCCCTCTCCGGGACAGAGTCGGGAACACCCTGAGCAGGGGCTTTGATTTGGGGTGCCACCCGCTCTGTGCTGGGACCAGTCCAGGCAGTGCTAGGGATCCTTGTGGCACTTTCCCTGTCAACTCTCCCCAGCATCTTCCTAAAGACAATATTTGGGTGCCAGAGAGAGAGAGAGAGAGAGAGAGAGAGAGAGAGAGAGAGAGAGGCTCACAGTAAGTGGGGCACTGGCCTTCACGGGCCAATTCAGGTCTCATGCCCTGCACCTCAGAGGATCCCGGAGCCCTCCAGGAGTGATTCCTGAGCAGAGTCAGGAGTCAGCCCTGAGCACCACTGCGGGTGGCCCAGAAACAAACAAACAAAAAATTTGCCTCCCTGTGCCCACTGGGCTCCACCTCATTTGCTCATTCATTGATTCATTCACTTCTTCACTCAACAAGACTGTGTGTGTGGGTCTGGCCGAGCTGGGCGGCCATGCCCTGGGACCCCCATATCTGCCTGTGTGCTGCAGCTGCTGGGGTGAGGGCTCCGATTTCCCTCAGTTGCACAGGTAGCCTGGGATGACGGGCAGGCTTGGGGGTCGCCCCTGTGGGGATTGTGTCCTGGGCTTAGCTCTCTCTGGCCCTCCATGCCCCTGCTCGAGTCTTCAGCTCCTTTGCCAGACACTGTCTATGGGCTGAACTCATGGGCCCCAGTTCCTTCGTCTCCCAACCCCAACACCACAGAAAGCTCCGGTGGCTGTGTGACCCGAGTGTGTTTGTGGGGGGGGGGGGGGCACCAGGCACACTTTGGGGAAGCATGGTGCAGCTTGAACCCTGACCCCAGCTAGCCTGTTCTGTGAATCTAGAGCAAGTTTGAACCTCCCTGAGCCTCAGTGGTTCCGCCTGTAATATGGGAATAATAGAATGAAATAACGAAAATATGTCATCCCGGCAGGTTCTCGTTAGACAATTATCATGACATGACCATGACCTAATCTCTTCCGGGCAGGGTTGGGATCTGCACCGTATCCCCCAGGCTGGCCAGCCATGGACACTAGCAGTTGGTCGGGGGAGGAGTGCGGAAAGGCTGGTGAGTGTGATCCCCCCACCTAAACAGCACCCCGAGCCATGCGGGCCGGCCTCTGGGGTCCCTGCTGTCACATGGGCCAGGATGAGCCCAAACCCCCTTTAAGCAGCACATGACTGACATTGTGTACGGTTCACCTGGCACGGCGTTAGGTGCCAGTCTGTCCCACAGCTGCTGACAAAGCGTGCCCGGCCTCAAGGACGCCCCAGGGTGAGTCAGGGGTGGGGGCCGCATGGCTAGAGGCTGCTGGTGGCGGTGGCAGCCGGGCCGTGGAACCCCCATGTTGGCGCCAGGCGGGCACGGGGAACCCAGGTCACCCGCCAAGTTGGGGCAAGCTTGATCGCCTCCACCGGCACAGGGGTCTGGCCCAGTGTACGGGTTCTGCCTCGCTGGCCTGGAGGCCCTGGGGCTGAGGAACTCGCAGGAGACAGGGAGGCCCCAGCTTGGGGCGGGAGAGAGTGGGGGGGCCCGGCTTGGGTCAGGCTTGGTCCATGAAGGCTCCTCCCAGACCGAGTAGCTCAGCCCCAGCCCTTTCCTGAGCACGTCCTGCAGGCCAGGCGCAGGGCATCATGCTTCTCAGGGTGCTAGGGACTGAGCCCAACGCCTCACCCCTGCAAGGCATCGCCCCGACAGTCCCCCTGTTGCCCCTCACAGGCCATGAGCACCTTTGTCCTCTCAGCAACATGGGGGCCGTGTTGGCAGGCTGGGATCTGAACCCGGCTCCTGAGCCCAGGGCCTCAGCTCGCCCCCACCCTGAGCTGGGCCATGACAAAGAACAGCCGTTCTCCCTGCCTCCTCCCTTCTTCCCACCAGCCTGTCTGGAGAGCCGGCTCTGTCGTGGAGGGTCCTTCCCCATGGCCTCAGCTGCTCATCACTGGTGCAGCAGGAGACCAGGCGCTGTTGGTAGTTCTTGAGCAAGGGAGGCTGGGTGGAGGGGCCCGGCCCCCAAAGAGGATGGGTTTGAAGAGTCTCTAGTCAACCAAGTTTCGTTAAATCCTTTTTTGTTCTGGTTTGTTTGGGGCCACACCTGGCAGTGATCAGCGGTTACTCCTGGCTGTGCACTCAGGGATCACTCTAGGCAGTGCTCCAGGAATCATATTGGCTGCTGGGGGTCGAACCCACCATGTGCAAGGCAAATGCCCCACCTGCTGTGCTATAATCTTAGCCCCTAAATCTTTAGATCAGAGGCTCCCAAAAGGAGTTGGTCTACTGACCCTCCCTCCTTTGAGAATAATAAAAAGGTAAAGGCCCTCCCGTTGATCGTCGATTTGCTCGAGCGGGCCCAGTAACGTCTCCATTGGAGACTTTGTTGTTACTGTGTCTGGCATATCGAGTACCTCACGGGTAGCTTGCCAGGCTCTCCAAGAGGGGCGGAGGAATCGAACTCGGGTCGGCCCTGTTGGCCGCTTGTAAGGCGAACGCCCTACCACTGTGCTATCGCTCCAGCCCTACTGTGCTATCTCAATATCTCCCTGGAAAGCTGTCTCTCAGTGAGCAAACAGAAATCGCCCTAACTTTTCTTGAGTTACTAGCACACCCCTTACATTGTTCCAGCATCCCCCCAGTCCACTCCAGGGCACTATGATCTACATTTTTTGTTTGTGTTTTGAGGTCCCACCTGGTGGTGCTCAGGGCTTACTCTGGCTCTGCACTCAGGCATCACTCCTGGTGGGGCTTAGGGGATCCGATGGGGATGCTGGGGACTAAACTCAGATCAACCACTCAACCACATGCAAGGGAGACCCCCTACCTGCTGTGCTACCACTCTGGCCCTGGGTGTCATCCATTTTGGGTACCGCTGGAACTGAGTTTGTTTCTAGACCTCCTTATTCCAAGTGAAGGGAGCTCCATGGGCACCCACTGATGACAAGCAACTTTGAAATGAAAAAAGAGCAATGTGGAAAGGAAGGGTGGGGAGAGAGAGAGAGAGAGAGAGAGAGAGAGAGAGAGAGAGAGAGAGAGAGAGAGAGGATAGAGAGAGAGGATAGAGAGAAAGGGAGAAAGGAGGGAGAGAGAGGAGGGAGACAGAGGGAGAGAGAGGGAGGGAGACAGGGAGAGAGGAGGAGAAAGAGAGAGGGAGAAAGAGAGAGAGGAGGGAGACAGAGGGAGAGAGAGGGAGGGAGACAGGGAGAGAGGAGGAGAAAGAGAGAGAGAAAGAGAGAAATGCCTTTGGAAAAAGAAACTGGAACATTGGTGGTGAGAAATGTACAGTGATGAAGAGACAGGTTTGGAACATTATAAAACTAAAACCCAATCATGAACAACCTTGCAACTGTGTATCTCACTATTATTCAATACAATTTTGTTTAAAAAAGGTCAGATTTTGGGGGCTGGAGCAATAGCACAGTGGGTAGGGTGTTTGCCTTGCACGTGGCTGACCTGGGTTCGATTTCCAGCATCCTATATGGTCCCCTGAGCACCGCCAGGGGTAATTCCTGAGTACAAAGCCAGGAGTAACCCCTGTGCATTGCCAGGTGGGACCCAAAAGGCAAAAAATATAAAAATAAAAAATCAAACATTGGGTCAGAACAATGGTACAGTGGGTAGGGCATTTGCCTTGCACATGGCCTACCTGAGTTCAATTTCCGGCATCCCATATAGTCCCCTGAGCACTGCCAGGAGTGATTCCTGAGTGCAGAGCCAGGAGTAACTCCTGAACATCGCTGGGTGTAACCCCCTCCCACCACAAATCAGATATTAAAAGAAAGAAAGAAAGAAAGAAAGAAAGAAAGGAAGGAAGGAAGGAAGAAAGGAAAAGAGGGGGGAGGGAGGGAGAGAGGGAGGAAGAGAGGGACAGGAGAGGGAGAGAGGGGGGGGAGAGGGGAGGAAGGAGGGAAGGAAGGAAGGAAGGAAGGAAGGAAGGAAGGAAGGAAGGGGGAGGGAGGGAGACAGGGAGGAAGGAAGGAAGGAAGGAAGGAAGGAAGGAAGGAAGGAAGGAAGGAAGGAAGGAAGGAAGGACAATGTGAGCAGGAGAAATACAGAGCCAGAGGCATGAGGCCAGCCCCCGACCCCTCACTGGGCGACCCTCTACTGGCCAGGCTGAGGCAGGAACACGTGGTGTTTCCAACCAGTTTTCCATCCCTGTGTCATTTTCAGGATGGCTTCTTGAGGAATGTGAGTGAATAAGTAATAGAGCGGCTCTAGGAACGGTGCTGGGCTGGGAGCTTCAAGGGCCCAGAGCTAAGTCCACTGAGCCACACGGCTCCCTGTCCCTCAGACGAAACAGGAAGCAATTGTGGGAGCTACACTGAGTCCTGGTGGCTGAGGCCCCCACTCACCTGTCTTGTGCAGGGTGCCGAGACCCAGGTGAGTTCGGCCCCACCTCGTCTGCAAATATCTGGGACAGGGACATGAGTTGAGCCTGGCCTGGTCTCTGCCCCGCTGTCCTCGCATGTGCCTCTCTCATCGCAGGAGGGAGGCTGGGGTCTGCAGTGGGAGGAGGGGACCCCGCCCCCCGCGGCTGCCTTTGCACTGGCAACAGGACCACGGCAGGACTTTCCCAAATATTCCCCGGGTGCTAGGCAGCACCAGGCCCCCCAAACAGACCCTTTTGGCAGGAAGTTACCAAATCTAGAATGAAATGTGTGTGTTTTTATTTACTCAGAATGCAAAAGGAAACGGTACCCATTAGATGTTTTGTTGTTGCTGTTTTGTTTTTTGGGTCACACCCGGTGATACTCAAGGGTTACTCCTGCTCTGTGCTCAGGAATCACTCCTGATGGTGCTTGCGGGGGACATATGAGATGTTGAGACTCGAACCTGGGTTGGCCCCGTGCAAGTGCAGGCAAGAACAGGGTTGTACAGGTAAGTCCAGCCTTACCTGCTGTACTGTTGTTCCAGCCCCAAAATACATGTTTTTATTTTTTAATTAATTAATTAATTTATTTTTTGCTTTTTTGGGTCACACCCGGCAACGCACAGGGTTTACCTCCTGTCTCTGCACTCAGGAATCACTCCTGGCGGTGCTCAGGGGACCATATGGGATGCTGGGACTCGAACCCTGATTGGCTGTGTGCAAGGCAAACGCCCTACCTGCTGTGCTATTGCTCCAGCCCAGCCCAGCTTTTCCTCCTCAATAGCACAGCAGGTAGGGCATTTACCTTGCATGCGGCCAACCTGGGTTCAATTCCTCTGCCCCTCCTGGAGAGCCTGGCAAGCTACTGAGAGCATCCCACCCGCACAGCAGAGCCTGGCAAGCTCCCTGTGGCGTATTCGATATGCCAAAAACAGTAACAACAAGTCTCACAATGGAGACGTTACTGGTGCCCGCTCGAGCAAATCGATGAACATCGGGAGGACAGTGCTACAGTGCTACAGACACAAGCATCACCAAGTTAAGAAAAATACTTTTCAGAAAAATACACCACCACTTGAGCTGGTGGTGTTGGTGGAAGGTTGCCCACACCCGCCCAGGGGAGCAGCATGGTGTTCTCAGGTCACAGGGCCTGAGAACTCAGTGCCTCAGAGAAGCAAGGCATGTGCTTCAGCTAGGCTTTGCACTAGCTCCCTGGCCCGGAAACACGTTTTCCTTGTACTTTTGGACTGCATCCTCTTGATTTTCCTCCTCAGATTACAACTTCTGTAATGTTTCTGTAGAAGAAACAGCAGGCGATGCTAGACTTTTCTCTTGCATGACAGTTTTTACTTAGTTTAAAATTTCCGATCGTATTTCACAACTTTAGACGCAAACGTGTTTGCCGCTTGTGAGAATGCAACAGACTCGAGTCCTACAAATACAAAACTTCTGGCAAATTCTATTTCACCTAACTGAGGAGGAAACAACCCATAGCCCTGACTGGCTCAGTGTGAGGGTCCCTGCCTGGGAAGGATGAGGCCCTGGGTCCAGTCCCCTTATACCACATTGCAAAAACCAAACGAGAGCCATGTATTTATAATTTCTAGATCTATGCCTCATTATCAGTGACATTGAGGATTCGAGAGAATATGTTTGGATACGCTTCAGATTCTTTGCTACAACTTGGCACACGCTTGAAAGTACATTCCTCAGACCGACTTCCAGCCCCGTGCATTGAAAATTCATTTCCCTCGAGGTCTCCACCTGCTTACAGACACATCACAATTGAGACTCAGGATGAGAGGACAGAGTGACAGGACCCGCCCATCCCGGAGTGCTTCCTTCACCATGGCTGGCAGTAGCTTCACCTAGAAATGGTTGCAACCGCTGGAACTATGCACCACGAATCCCAATTTGCCGCTGATGTCTCTTCAACTCCACTTCCTGTTAGCCGCATTCCCCCAAATACCTCAGCCACTCAACACCCTTCAGCAGGAAAGAAAGATGGAAGAGATTTGGAGGGAATAACAATCGTGCTATATGATCTTATGTGGCTTGCTTCTCTTACTTTTCCACAACATTTTGCAAAAGTATCTGACCGTGCAAACATATCTTGAGGATATCTCCAAGCAGGGACAAATGCGAACAAAGGGATTGGAAAGACAGATTTTGTGACCTTCCACCTAAGCCTACCTGGGGGACAGGCACTGCTCAGATCATCTTGCATATACTGTCTCATTGGCTGTGCAGGGTCCGTTGGCCTGATTTTGGAGCACCACACCGGGCAGTGCACAGAACTTAATATTGCCTCTGTGCTTAGGGCTCACTCCTGGCAGTGCACAGAGGACCATGTGGTGCCAGGGTGGAACCAGGGGCAGCTATGTGCAAAGCGGGTGCCTTCACCCCGTGCTAGCTCTTCAGCCCGAGGTAGGTTTTTTCCAATGAGTAAACCGAAGCCCAGAGAATCAGAGAGAGAAACCCAAGTCACACACTAGGGAACAGTGCTGAGTTCAGAGCCACGTGACTCTCCCAGCCTGTGACTTTCCTTACTAGTAGATAACGGGCCGTTGTCAAGATTGGGAGGATCAGATGGGAGGGCGGGTGGGTCATTGAGTGGATGGGTTGGGGGGCTGTGGAAACATGGGGGAGGGGTGGATGAATGGATGGGCCAGTGGATGTGTGGGTTGCTCGATACCTGGATGGGTGGAGGAGTGAGTAGGGAGGTGGGTGAGTGGATCGCGGGATGGCAGGGTGCCATGGGGAGTGGATGGATGGTTTTGGCTTATCCTTAGAAATTTTCCTTTCTAGACATAAGCTCCAAAGACTAAATTCAGCCCGCTGCTTCTTGGATCCTGAGAATTGTCGGGGTCGGGCTCAGAGTTGGAATTTAGGAATAGGTTATAGAGGACAAAGGAATGAGAGACGCAGTTCCCTGCGCTCAGGAACTCCACAAAAGTGTGCATGGACTGAGCATCAGTCAGTGTTGCAGAGTCACGCCCACAACGGGACCAGGCCAGGCGGGACAAGTGCCAAGACAGTCCCTCAGGCCAGTTTGCAGAGGGTCTTTGTAGGGGTTTGGAGACGGGACACGCTGGCATCTCAGGTCCCCCAAGCCCTGCAAATCCATCCTTGCCCACTCTGAAGCCAGAAGCCGCGCTGCCCTCTGGAGTTTTCCAAGGAGTCCAGGGAATGAGATGCCTACCCAGGTGGTTCATTCCCAGGTTCAGGAGCCGGAACGGACAATGCCTGATTGCTCGAAGCCGACCTCAGTTCCACTTGAGGCATTTTATGGACCCAGCCTGGGTAAACACGGGCCCCATTAATGCACCGGAGGCCCCGCCTGGGGCGCTGTCAGGCTCACCTCCCCGAGCCAGGGACTCCGGAGCGTGAGACCCAAGGGCAACATGGACAAGTCCCCGGGAGGGTGGTTAGTGCCCGCCTGTCTTCATTCACAGATTAGAGCTAAGGTTCAGGGAGGCGAGAGCTTGGCCCAAAGCCACTAGGAGTTAGAATGGTTCCGTCCACCCAGCCCCATGCCCATCGGCCCGGCCCCACACCGTCCTGGCCATGGGGCCATGCACGCCAGCAGCACAGCGGCCGAGACGTCCGGCCTGACGATAGTGGGGTTCTTTGGGGCAGTCCCCGGAGAGGCGCCGTGAGATCGTGAGATCAGTTCCCCTTAGGGCCGCTCCCTCTGCTCATTTATCACGGTTCCTCCTCCCACCAGACCTCTTTCCTGGTGCCAGCTCCGCTCCAGGCCCCAAGTTGGCCTGGGGACCCCACGATGAGTCACACCTGGCATTGACCCAGGATGAGGTCACAGTCTGGTGGACAGACACGTGTGGACACAGGCCATGACAATGACAGAGTCCTGTGCTCTCTGCGAGGAGGCAGAGGAAGCCCAGGAACTGTGGGAGAAGGGTGGGAGCGAGGGGTGGAGGTGCTGCAGGGGTGGGGCCCGTCAGGCTGGGGGCGGGCCACAGAGGCAGAGGGCAGTGGAGGCTCCGTGGTGACCCTTTAAGGTGCTGTGTGGCAGGGGCACTGGCACCGGTTGGGCGAATCCCTTCTGAGGATTGGGGTAGCAGGAGTGTGGGAAGCAAGGGCTGACACAGAGTAATTTGGGGGTGAAGGGGGGCTGTGGCCGGAGGGAGATGAGGAAGAGCCTTAAGCAGGGCGAGGTCAGGGCAGATGTGCCTGTGAGAAAGTCCCCTTGGGAGGCCGGTTAAGAGGTGTTGGCTAAAGAGCCCGTTATATCTGAATTTCGGTGTATATATTCTATTTGAACAAATAAAAGAGTTTTTTTTAAATGTCTGTGAACTTTTAAATGAAACCCCCCCCCCCCCCCCCCAGAGTCTCATACATGCCAGGGAGGAACCTCCCGGCGCCACATCCTGGCCCAGCCTTAGTGAACCTCTAGGGCTGGCGTGGGAGAAGGAGGTGGAGAGAGGAGGACCGGGACACGGTGGCCTTGGACAGGGCTGGGGTTGGGGAGAGGAGGAGGCCGGGCCGACAGGGGGCGCTGCTCGTCTTCCGTGGAAAGAGCCCACAGAAGCAAGTCTAGCAGGCACCCGGGAAAGGGCGCAGATCCCAGAGCAGAGGGGCTCACCCAGGTGCGCCCCGCAACCACCCGGCACCCTTGGCAGGCGCTCACCTCGCCCCCTTCCGGAAGGCTGAGTCCCTTGCAGTTCCTCTGGTCCCCGTGCAAGCACTGTGTTGTTGGGTGTGTTGGATGGCCCAAGCCATCAGAAGTGAGGGTTTTCTTTCAGTACCAATATTGCAAACCACAAGGAAAGGATGGGGTGGGGGTGGGGGCAAGAGACAGAGAGAGACAGAGAGAGAGGCACACACACACACACACACAGAGAGACAGAGAGAGAGAGACAGAGAGAAAGAGAGAGAGAAGAAAAGCTCCTGCCATAGAGACAGGCAGGGGGGGTGGGGGTGGGGGTGATGGGCGGGAATCTGGGGGACACTGGTCTGGGAAATGTACACTGGTGGAGGGGTGGCTGTTGGAACACCGTATGACTGAAATAATAGCTTTGTCAGGTTCTATCTCACAGTGATTCAATAAGAAAGTTTAAAAAAAAAAACAAACAGAAGTGAGGGTTTTGTCTGTAGAACTGAGCTTATGAGGAGGGTCAGGAGGGGCGCCCGGGGCAGGGTGGAATGAAGCGAGCACTCAGCACAGGGTGTGGTGTTGGGACGATGCCTGCATGAAAGCATGGTTAGCAGTACTGTAGATCCTCGTGCCTCAGCCCAAAGGGTTTGAAAAAACAACACAAACTGTGGCTCCCATCACTGCCGAGGCTCCCGTGGACTGGATCACAGTTTATTGGCCCTGTTTGTGCTGGTGGGGTGCGGGCAGTGTGCAGACGGGGGCTACAGGGTTACTGTGTGGGCAGGTGCTGAGTTGGGGAGGGGGTTCTGTGCCTCTCTGCTCAACCCAGTGGCAGCACATTGGTGCCCTGACACGGCCGTGGGGGAGTGTTCGCCTGTCTCCCCAGAGGCGATGGTGTTTGCTGGCAGGTACTCCCCCGAGAGCTGGTGCTGGCAGACCTGCAGCCCACTCTCAGCTTTGCAGGCCTCCAGCTGTGCCCGCACCAGCCCAGTTTCTAGCTTTGGTGCTCTCCAGCCTGACCTCCAAGGTGAGGTCACCAGACCTCAGGGGCCAGTTCCCAGGGCAGGAAGGAGGGTATGTTGGGACGTCTGCAGCACCCCTAGCTTCGGACTGGGCCGCTGGGGGCTGTGAGGCCTCTGCTGTGAGACAAGACAAAGCATCAGGTTTGGTCAGGAGCACCATGTAGACACGGGAGCTACAGAGGTGATGGGCTGTCTGGATGGGTAGACCCTCCACTCTGGCGTCTGCAAGCTCCCCTCACCCCCAGACTTAATTCTCTGCAGACAGACTTTCCTTTCTCAGCCTCTTCTCCTTCATCTGGAGTTGTGCAACTTGTGATGTGAGCTGGATTCAGGGTCCCCTGCCTGCCCCCCAGTGTCCCTGACTCACTGGATTCTAGACACGTTCCTCTTCCTCTCTAGATGCAAAGGGCTCCTGAGGCTCAGCACTTAAATCCACCCTCTGTGACACTCGAGGGACCTCCCAGGGTCACCAGCGCCCCGTATCCAGTGCTCATTGGCTGTGCCCCTCCTGTTCACTCAGGCCTGGGTGAGATCCACTGTCACCCCAAGGCCCCTGGTCATGTCTCCCCAGCCCTGCGCTGCCTGCCTGCAGCCAGGGACCTTCCTGGCCTTGGGACGGGCATCCAGCCACAAACCTGCCTGTGCTGCAGGAGCCGCTGTGCTTCTGCCTCAGTGTCCCCACTGAGACCGGCACGTCGGGGACTGGGCCATGCTCACCCCTTTGCCTGGGTGCGGCTGAGTGCCCAGTGCCGCCAGCCGCGAGCCCCTGGTGGAAGGCTGAGAGTATGCATCTGGGGGGAGGAGTCGGGGGGGGGGGGCACAGCCCTGGCTGGCTGGGCCACAGAGGGGGGCGCATCAGCCGCTCTGAGACCACGGCCCATTTCACCCGGACGGTTCTCTGCCAAGCCAGGAAGCAGCGGGTATTTTCAGAAGGAAATGAGCAGGTCTTGCTCGAGGGGAGCAGACAACCTGGGAGCCGCCTCCAAGGAAAACAGGCTGCAGTTGGGGAAGGGGCAGCGCCAGCCGCCCCTCCAGGGTGGACACGGGCAGGTGCGGCCCAGCAGGCTGACAGATGGGCGCCTGCCTGCAGCCTCCCGGGGGCGAAAGGGGGTGTGGAGAGGCACACACCAGGCATGAAAGGGAGGGAAATGGGGGGCTGGGCTAATAGTCCAGGGCCAGCACAGAGGGGCAGGACTACCGTGGTCCCGTCTGGGAGGCTGGTAGGGGTCCGGGGGGGGGCAGAGGCCATTGGGGGGCTGTTACAAACACCCGTCATCCCCACACATTCATCCATCTAGTCCCCACCAAGCCCAGTTGAGGGTCCCTGCTCCCCGTTAGCCTGGGGGTGCAGAGATGAGCCCAGATGCGCCCCTTTGCCTGGGTGCTGCTGAGTGCCCAGTGCCGCCAGCCGCGAGCCCCTGGTGGAAGGCTGAGAGTATGCATCTGGGGGGAGGAGTCGGGGGGGGGGGTGGCACAGCCCTGGCTTGCTGGGCCACAGAGGGGGGCCCAGACCTGGTGTGAGGAAGGGGCTGGTGGGGTGGTGGGGTGACAGCTAATGGGAGCCCGTGGCAGCTGAGCATGGTGGGGTCGGGGGACAGGTCTTCCCAGGTCTTCCCAGATGTCAGCTCCAGAGCAGGTGAGAGCAGAACTGGGTCTTCCTGGGACAGGGACTCAGGGGAGCAGGCGGGGTGTGGCCCACAGGGGACTGGGCGGGGCTCCCCTGCCTCTCAGGCTGCAGGTGGTGTCTAGCCTGGGCTTGGACTGGCAGGTTCTGGTTCTGCCGCAATCCAACCCCCCCACACCCCCTTCACCAACCCCTCCCACGCATCCCCTGTCCAGCCCCTGGAACCCAAAGACTCCGCTAGGCGCCGGACATTGTGTATTTGTGTGTGTGTGGTGTGTGTGTGTGTGTGTGTGTGTGTAGGGGACAGTACTTGCAAGCTGCCTGCAGAACCCATGGACAGTCACACACAGATTGATTCTGCTGGTGTGATGAAGGGTTGAGGGTCCCATGGTCCCCGAGACAAGATCTGCCGACATTGGAGCCGGGGACCTGCTGGGGACCTGCAGGCAAGCAGGGCTGTTCAAGGTCACGGTGACAGAGAGCAGGGGTCTGGGGATGTGACACGGTAGGGGGAGGATGGGAGGGAGGCTGCAGGCACCTTGAGGGATCTGAGCATTGGTATCCGAGCATCCTTTCTGGGCGGGGCCGGACTGGTCCAGGCGGGGAGGGGCGGGGCCGGAAGGGGCGGGGCCAGGGGCGGGGCCTCTTACTGCCGCTCTGGATGGGGGCCCTGAGATGTGCAGGTCTGGGTGGTGGGTGCGGATGAGGCTTGCAGGATAAACGTCAGGAAGAAGAAGAAAAGTGATCGCACGGAGCCTGTGAGGCTTCCCTTCTTGTCCCTTCCCTGTGTCTCCTGGGCTTTCTCTGCGCCCCTCCCCATCTCACCAACTCTCCCCACCCTTTCCCATAGCACGGAGAGGGGCCTGTCCTGCCCACCCATCCCATCTGGCCAGGTGCTTGAGCCTGACCTCACCTTCTATGCTGCACCCCGCACCTCCGCAGGCTCCCCCTGGCCCCCCGGCACCCTGAGCCCCTCAACCTCCCAGTGGGCACAGTGTTGAGGTATTCCACCTCCAGGCAAGACACCTCACCTCTTGGCCGTCTGAACTGGTACCCAACATTCCAAATCCATCCCGTACCACCTCCTCAGGGAAGCCTTCCTTGATCAGCCCCTGGACATGAGGCTTTTCCTGGAACTTAGCAAAGTTGGTCTCTCCTGGTTCCCACGTGCTCGGATCGTCCCCGTCCCCCCTACAGAACAGGAACCATCCTAGGTGTTTCGTGGAATGCCAGTGCAGCTGGGATCTGGGCTGTGAAACCGATGATGTCTTTTCTGAGGTCGGAGTTGGTCAAGGAGCAGAGCCAGGGGGGATCCATCCCCATGGGTGGCATTGCGGGGGGTGTTCCCGCTAGGTCCTGGTGGCCTGATCTGGGAAGTGCATATGGGAGTGGGTGGGGGTGGGGTGATATCTGCACCGTATCAGCATCTCACCCACAGTGCCGGAGGTAGGTGGCTTCACCCCCATTTGTCAGAAGAGAAAACTGAGGTCCGCAGATGCCTGGCACAGGTCAGAGCTGGGTCCGGCTCAGGGCAGGACTTGGAGCCTCCCAGGAAGCAGGTGCCCCTTGAGGTGCTGAGACGAGTCCGGAAGAGCTCAGCCGCCAGCAACTTCTCTGGGGTCAGGGGTCCTCAGACCTTGGCCTGGCACCTGGCCTGGCACCCCTGGGAAGCTTCCCCGCCACCTCCTTGACCTTCCTACAGCAGTCAGAGGCAGGGTCTGGGGGTGGGCATGCTGTGGAATCCTTGGAATGTGCATTGTCTCTGGGTCTCAGGTTGGGAGGGAGGAAGGGCTGAGAACAATGGGGGCCCCCAGGAAGGGAGGCTGGGTTAGAGGTTGGGGGTTTCTGGGACAGACAGGGCAGGGCAGGGAGGGGCTTGCCTGGGGGTGCTGGCAGTTCAGAGGAAAACCACAACCAGACAGGGCGAGGCTCCTTCCCAGCTCCTCTGGGTGGGGGTGCACCTGCTGCTCCTGCAGAGGGCACTCGGGGTGGGCTTCGCAGGGTCCCTTCCTCCCACACCCCCACATGCTCTCATCTCTGCAGTCAAGGCAGGCACCCAGCAGCCCTGGGGGAGAGCTTCCAGAAACAGGCTCAGAGACTCAGACTCTCGAAGCTTTGGTGCTTTGCTGCTCCCCCACCCGAACTTCCTTCTGAACCCCTCCCTCTGCGACTGATTCCTCTTGTTCCACCACTCCTGGGGGGGGGGGGGCACTCAGTCTTTAATGGGCTCTTACACTTTAACAGGCACATGTTCTTCCTTATCATGACGCCACCCACCCAACTATGCATTTATCTAGGAATCTGCCCACCTATCCACCCATCCATCCATCCACCCACCCATCCATCCACCCACCACACACTCATTTATCCACCCATCCACTCATTCATATACCCACTCATCCACCCATCTACCTATGCACCCATCCACGCACGCATCCATCATCCATCTGTTCATGCAGTCACCTACCATCCACCCATACGACCCTACATACATATATACATTGACAACTATCCACTCATCCAGAGATCTCTCCATCCACTCTTCACCACACATGTATCCATCCATCCCTCTCTCATCTCTCTATTCCCCCACCCCCCGGAACCCCTCCCCTGCACTTCCCATGCTTGAGTTCTGGCTCAGGAAGGAGCAAGTCCAGATCCTTATCCTTTTTCTGACTGTTATAAGACCTCCAGTAACCACAGAGTGGTCACATCCTCATGGCCAGAGGGGTCCCCTTCTCTGAGCATATGGCACCCATCCACTCCCCAGCACCACAGGAGCAGGTGACCTGTGACTCCACATCAACCACAGTAAGAGGAACCCCCAGCTGGGAGCAGAGATCTTGCCCGAGGTCACCTGGCATCCCAGTTGAGGGTCCTTTCCTCCACCTCCATCCTGCAAGCCAGTGAGGTGTGCTGGAGCCTTATTGCTGAAGGCCTCAACTCCTCCCTGCTCCCCTGCTCTGGGAGGGAGCTGGGTCTGCAGCCCTGTGAGTGTCCCTGAGCCTGGACCCATGGCTGCTCGGAAAACCCTGGTCCTGCCAGCAGGACACTCAGCCCAGATTACACACGCTAAGCTCCTGAGCCCCTCCAGGGCCCCTGTCCTAACAGGGTGGACAGCACTGGAGTGTGAGAGCACCCTTGTGTGGTCATCATCACTACTGTGTGCTCTAAGCACTGGGGGAGGGGCTCATCTTGAGGGGGGGGTGTCTCAGATGAAGCTGCAGGAATCCGGGGAACTGAGGCTCAATGGGACCCTCAGTTCAGTGCACCCCACAACCACATCCTGATCTCCAGCTCCCCAGCCCTTTCCACTCAGCCCCAGTCCTGTGGGCTTTGGCAGGAGTGGGGGGTCCCTCTGCCTGCACCCTGTCTGGACCCCCTCTAGACTCAGCTCTGGAGATGCCCACTGGCCTTTCCTGCCCTTTTCTCTCAAACTTTGTTGTGGCGGGTTCCTGGAGGCCTGGCTGCCCCACCGCTTTTGAACTCGACTGGGGTGGGGCTGGGTCACTGGCTGGGTCTCCAGGCAGGTGTGAGGTTGCCAGTTACTGTCCCCGACTTCACCTCCTGCAGGCAGTCACCTGCCAAGCCCGCGGTGACACACTTCCTCCCCCCTCAGCAAATATTTGCCAGCTCTGGCATAACCCACCTGCAGGCCACCCTGGCTTGGAGCGGCTGGAGAGTGGCCTCCAGGGCTACAAGGGGCCGGGGCCATGGGAGATGGTGTGGCCCCAGAGTCTGCTCAGAGAACTGGCCCCTTTGGGAACCCTGGGCCCACTGGAGCTTGCTGTGAAGTGTGGGCTGGCAGGGGAGAGGCACCAGCAGGTGCAAACAAGGCCACTCTGCCTGCTCTCGGGAAAGAAAGGAACCAAGCCTGGCATCCCTCAGCTCCCCACGACCCATGACTGTCTCTCTGCTTGGGTTGCTCTGTGGGGGTGCTGCCCCGGAAGCCGAGTCCCCTTCCTGGAAGGACAACGGAGCAGCATAAGTGAGGTCCCTGCTCGGGGTAGTGAATCTTCCTGTCTGGGAGTCCCCCGAGGCAGCTGGCTTCCGAGACAGGAGGGGAGGGGAGTCTGATCCAGGATTCTCGGGTTGCATCGCTGGCTGTGGATCAGTCCTCAGCTCTGCTGAGCCTCAGTTTCCCAGACTTTTTTTTTTTTCACTTTTTGGGTCAGGCACGGTGATGCGCAGAGGTTACTCCTGGCTCTGCACTCAGGAATTACTCCCGGCGATGCTCAGGGGACCATATGGGATGCCGGGAATTGAACCGGGGTCAGACGTGTGCAAGGCAAAACCCTACCCGCTGTCCAGCCCTTTCCGGACTTTAAGTGGGTGTTTAAGCTTTAGTTTCCCTCCTGAGCTATGGGTGCAGGGTGGGGCTCGGCACGCAGGAGAGGGCTCTCTGCAGCCTGGAAGCAAGGGGCTTCCTCTACCCTAGAGGGAAGTACTCTTGGGGACCCTGGCTGAAGGCTGTGGCAGCTGGGAGCACCCGACTCCTCCCCAGGGGCAGGGGGCCGCAGAGCTGGTGCCTCTGTGTGCTCTCCCAGAGGGAAGCGGCCGCTGTCCCAAAGGATGCAGAGCTGGAGGCGGGCAATTCCCTCCTGGCTCTCAGCCTGACCCCAGAGCCGGCTCTTCCTCCAGAGGCTTCTGCGGCTACCCAACCCTCCCATGCTCTGCATCTAGGGGCCCCCGGCTACACCCAGCTCCTTCTCTGCCAAGACGCCTCCCTTGGCTTTAGCTGCTCCTTGGCCTTGGAGTCCCCTTCGCCCCATCTCAGCCCATCAAACTCTGTCTGTGCAGAGGGGAGGCCAGCTAACTAGGCGAGCGTCCCGAGCCTGGCGCATGTTGGCCATCCATGGGCGGATGGTAGAAGATGTGACGGTTGAGCGGTTGAGCGTGGGGCGGATGGGGCAGGTGGGGACCCACCCTCCAGAGTAGCGCACCGCTGGGCCTAAGCCCGAGACAGCGGGTCACTGGGCTTGTCCTCCGGGGTATCAGCCAGAGTGTGGCTGGACAGTGATGGACTGTGGATGAGGCAGGAAGCCAAGAAAGTGTAGAAGCTGTGGACGGAGCTGAGGGGGGCGTCTCTGGGAGGTCAGCACCCTGTGTGTGTTGTGTGGGCCGATGGCAACGGAGCCAGTCCCCAGCCTGGGGGGGCAGAATCAGCGGGCACAGCTGGCACTGCTATGGGTGGGGGTGAGGCTGCGGGAGCAGGAGCTGGAGGAGGGAGAAAAAAAAGCAGCAGGAAGGACGAGCCGGCTAGAGACACCCCAGGATCCCCGCAGGGCTGGCTTGCTGTCCTCTCCGGAAGTGGGGCATGAAACAGGGGTGAGGGAGGGGCTTGGTCTAAAGACCCCCATGTCCTTTCTACTTCTCCCTCCCCACCGGCCCTAGAGCCTGTAATGGGCTCTTTGCCCTCGGAGCAGGAGGCCCAGCTGGTGCTGCATCTGATGAGAGGTGAGACCCCCCCCCCCCCCCCGGCCGCAACCCCAGGTGGGCCTCAGCCGGGGGTCCCTCCTGCCCCAGAGCCAGCAGACCATGGCGCCGGCTCGCCGTGACCAGCAGCTCCAGCTCCATCATCACAGCTCGCTCTGACGCCTCGGTGCACTTCGGGGGGGCCTCAGGCCCCACCACCCTGAGCCCACCCACATGAGCTAGACAGAGGCCAGGGGGTGGCGAAGGAGGCCAGGAGACAGACCGTCGTGGGCTGGCACTCCTGACTCTGTCAGCCTGGCTGTGTGACCTTGGGCCAGTTCCTTGAGCTCTCTGGGCCTCCCTGGCATCACCCAGGCCTTTATAGATCCAGGGTGGTAAGGGTGACAGTAGTCATTGTCTGGGCTGATGCCGCCGCTGACGGGAGGGCTCCCACGACCCATTTCTCCCGCCCTTTCTAGTGACCCCTGCGGTCACGTCACATTGGCGAGGAATGCTCTGTTCACTTCAAGGACCATTGCCGGGCTTAGGCAGGCTGGCCCGTGCCCCAGACTGTGGGGGCAGGGGGTGCCGGGGAGCAGACGCCACGAGACAGTCTGGGGTTGTGTGCGGCCTCTCACCCCAGCCACCAGGCCTGGTCCTGTCCCAAAGACAGACCGTTCCTGGGCCCAGAGAGGTAGAGCTGCAGGCAGGAGGTTTGTCTTGCATGCAGCCGACCCAGATTCAATCCCCGGCATTCCCTCTGGTCCCCTGAGCACTGCCAGGAGTGATTCCTGAGCACAGAACCAGGAGTAACCCCTGAGCACTGTTAGGTATGGTCCCTCAAAATAACCGCCCCCCCTCAAACGGCATTAACCTCTCTGAGCCTCAGCTTTTTTTTTTCCCTTATTTTGGGGGTTTGTTTTGGGCCTTACTCCTGGCTCTGTGTTCAGGGATCACTCCTGGCAGGCTTGGGGGACCACCTGGGCTGCTGGGATTCAAACAGGTGCAAAGCAAGTGCCCGACCCTGTGTGTTTGGTTTTTTTTTCTTCATGGCAATTTTACAAAACGCAAGCATACTTGGCAGAGTTCAGCACATTCACTTTTGCTTTCGTTTTTGGGTCCCATCCAGCTGTGCTCAGGGTTTACTCCTTGCTTGGTGCTTAGGTGTCCTTCTAGCAGTGCTTGGGTGATCATAGAGTGCCCGGAACTAAACCCAGGCACTTCCATCCATTGAGTTATCTCCCAGTCTGACACTTAGCAATCTCTGCCTCTTTAAGGGTCTTAACAGGCTTGTCCTCTTCCTCCGGGGAAACTGAAGCTCCAGGAGACAGCTCTGCTTTGCTATGTGACCTTGGGAATGTCCCCTTCCTTCTCTGGGCCTGTGAAGTCTCCTCACCTGTCTCATCTGGTCTCTCGGGCTCAGGTTCAGTGAGCTGAGCTGAGATCCCTTTGCTGATCTGTTTGCTCCCAATCCTGGGCTGTGGTCCTGGGCCTGTGTGTGTGTGTGTTGGCTGGAGGAGGGGGTCCCTGTCTCTCACTCTCAGAGGCGGAACCAGTTTCTGGAGATGTCCCCGTAACTCTGTCTCTGTGTGAGCTTCCCCTCAGCTGCTCAGGGCTCACGGGGCACTTAGCGGGATTGGCTCACCTCCTTGGGGTTTCTTAACCCAGGACACATTGCCAGAGAGAAACCGGAAAAGTTGGAGTTGCCTTCCTCACCCAGCCCCTCCCAACAGGCCTTTCTCAGACCAGGTGGAGGTGACAGCAGAGGGAGGAATCACTCGTAAAGAGCGACACATTTCCTTCATGGGCTAGAAAGTGGCGCCTTCCAGAACCTTCTCTGTTCAGGCACCTGGAGCTCAGAGAGGAGAGCAGAAATCTAGGTTTTCACTGAAGAAAACTCGCCCTCCTGATAGGGGAGCTCGGCTTCAGCCCTGCCTACACAGCTTTGGCCTCGATGTATTGCTCAGTGACCCCTGGAGTCCACAGCCCAAGCTGCTGGTCACTTGGGCTGACTTTCACCTCAGCACATGCAGAGCATATGGCCAGAAAAACATGAGGGGCCTCAGCAGGAAGAGGGTTTAGGTGCTGTGGCAGCACCTCTGACAAAGCCTGGCTGAGGATGGGCTGAGGACAGGAGACTATGGGGCCGGGACTGGTCATCATGCTGATTGGGGGCGGGGACTTGGGCCACACACAGCAGTGCTCAGGGTCACTCCTGCTGGTGCTCAGGGGACCATAGGACTTGCCGGGATCAAACCAATGCTGGCTACGTGCAAAGCAAGCACCTGACCCCCTGCTCTCTCTTGCCGGCCCTTGTTTTGCTGGTTTTGTTCATCTTCCTTGGCTGATATAACAAATCACCACAAAGGAGCAGTGCAGGCTTTTCCCTCCCAGTTCTCAGGCCCTCGGGAGAACTCGGGCCTCGGGCAGGGCTCAGTGTACATACCGATCCCTTCTGGAGGCATGGGGAGAACCATCCTGACCTCTCTAAGCCTCTCCAGGCTGCTTGCATTCCCTGACTCACACCCCCTTCCTTCCTTCTTCTTTTTTTTAATTTAATTTTATTTTTTAATATAATTTAATTTATTTTTTATTTGCTTTTTGGGTTACACCTGGCGATGCACAGGGATTACTCCTGGCTCTGCAATCAGGAATTACTCCTGGCATTTGCTCAGGGGACCATATGGGATGCTGGGAATTGAACCCAGGTCAGCTGCGTGCAAGGCAAACACCCTAACCGCTGTGCTATCACTCCAGCTCCTCTTCTTTTTTTAAAAAAATAATAATTTTGGGCTGGAGTGATACCACAGCAGGTAGGGCGTTTGCCTTGCACGCAGCCAACATGGCCGACACAGGTTCGATTCCCAGCACCCCATATGGTCCCCCGAGCACCGCCAGGAGCAATTCCTGACTGCATGAGCCAGGAGGAACCCCTGAGCATCGCCGGGTGTGACCCAAAAAGCAAAAATAATAATAATAATAATTTTAATAATAATAATTTTTAATTTATTTTAATGTAGACAAAAGTCACAGCTGTTGATACAATTCTAAAGTTGAAATTGATTAGATAGCAAAGCTCCAATACTAAAATCAGCAAGTATTTAAAAAACTCAAATTTTTAACGTGAACATTGGTATATCTGGCCGCGGGGTGTGAGGTGTTTGTCTAAGGACTTGCTGAGTTGCTTGTTGCTGGCTGAGCCTTTTGTGTTACTGTTAATGTTTGGGGAGTCTGTAGGCTCCTGTGTTATTTTCCCAGCTAACTTGGTGTGCTCCTACTGGAATTTTAGTATTGAGAAGTAGAGAGGTGTTGGGTCTAGAGATCTCAAGATCTATGGTCTGGGCCAATGAGTTGATAACGTGGCAGATGCAGGGGATGGGGGATGGGCGTGGCTGCTGGGGCTTCCAGAAATAAGGAGTAGGGTGCGGGGAGGTTGCCCAACCTACCCAAGAAACAGCAGAGTTCTCAGCCTGGGCACTGGATGCCTGAGATCACTCAGTTTGGCGTCTCTGCAGAAATACTTGTGTAGCCATGGAGCTGAGCCCTTGATGAGGTTGTGGCTGCCAGGCTCGCCCAGCAGGGACTTGGCCTTCTTCAAAGCCAGCAAATGTCCCCCATGTGCTCCGTGCCCTGATGTCATGTGTCTGTTTTCTCCTGAGTCCTCCTTCAAGAATGGACTTGTCCAGGTCAGCCAGGAAAACCTTCCTATTTTTAGTTCTGCGGATCAGCCAAACTAATTCCACACACATTCTTAACTCTCTTTTGCTGTTTAGTGCAACAGATTCGGATTTGCAGGTTCTGTGGGTCAGCGAGAGGACCTCTTTGGAACACTGAGATTCTGCCTGTCGCTCCTTTCAAGTGACTGGCTGCCGGGGACAGGCGTCTCCAAGCACCAGGAAGCAGGCAGCCCTGGTGGCTGGAGGCCCTTCCCATGTCTTCCTTCCTTTCCTCTTCCAAACAGGAGTGATTTCTGTAGTTACTCAAGTCCAAAAAAGCCCAGAGATTTTTCATTTCGACTACGGGTCACATGGCTACGCTCAGGGATCACTCCTGGCTCTGCACCCAGGAATCACTCCTAACAGTGCCCCGGTAGGGCGTTTGCCTTGCACGCAGCCAACCCGGGTTCGATTCCTCTGCTCCTCTCAGAGAGCCCGGCAAGCTACTGAGAGTATCTTGCCCTCATGGCAATGCCTGGCAAGCTACCCGTCTTCAATATGCCAAAAACAGTAACAACAAGTCTCACAATTTGTTGTGAGATGTTACTGGTGCCCGCTCGAGCAAACCGATGAACAACGGGAGGACAGTGCTACAGTGCCCCAGGGACCATCTGGGATGCCGGGGATCAAAACCAGTAGGTTGCATGGAAGGGCAATGTTCTTCCTGCTGTCCTGTTGCTCCGACCCCTGGGAATGCAGCAATTCTAATGATTGTGGTGATTTATTGTGGGGACCACACCCAGCAGCGGTTTTCAAGGGATCATCTGCGCCCCAGTGGGCAGTGCTCCTGGGCGGGGCCTGCCATATGGCATGGCTGCTCAAATTCTTCTGTGTGTGTGTGTGTGTGTGTGTGTGTGTGTGTGTGTGTGGTGTAGTTCTGGGGTCACTCCTAGCTCAGCACTCAGGGATCACTCCCAGCAATGCTCAGGTACCAGGAATTAGACGCTGGGCTCCCATCTGGGCTCGAACCCGGGGCCTTGCCACATCTCCAGCCACAACTGCTGATATTACCCCCAGCAGCAGCCGTGAGAGTCAGCCCATATCCGGACCCTCGCCGTGTGCACGCTCTGGCCTCCTGCCATATACGTGGCAGCTGACGCCTCTCCGCCGTATCTTGTGCACCCGGATGTCCATTCCCCGCAGTGCGGCGCTTGGAGTCTGACTTGGGAGCGGTGGAAAGGAACAGTTTGTCCTTTGACTTAACACAACTGAGCTCATTGCTTCTCTGCCTGTGCATTTCCCCATTCTGTCTCCTGCTGCAGGGACGGCCTGTGTCCGCCTTGGTCAGTCAGTGCCTGGCGTGTGAAGGAGAAGACGCGGATAACGGGGAAGTGAGAAACAGGGACTAGACGCCGTGCTCTGGCAGGGAGCACGCAGCAGCCCCGTGTCAGGCCCGGCCCCGGCTCTGCCCTCTGCCCAGGGCTCCTGACCACATGTCGAGGCTCTCTCTGGGCAGTCTCTGAGACATCCGGAAGGATGTGTTCCCATTTCAGAGCTCAAGAAGCTGAACTTTCCTATGGCTCAAGGCCAGTCTTTCCCTAAGTGGGTGACTGGGCCCGGACCCAGGACCGGGGCCGGGGGTGGGGTCCCCGCTGAAACCCATCGCCTGCTCTTTTCAGCGCCTCCAAATCCACATGTTTATTTTCGCGGAGTGATGCATTTATTTCTCTGATGATTTCTGTTTGTAATAAAGCTCTTTGTTCTTCTGGACGGGGCCGGGCCAGCCTAGAAAAGGGGACTCTGCGCTCTAGGTGTCGTCCAGAGACCGCTATGGCAGAGACCGGGTAGGGATGCCAACCTCTTCGACTGTTCCCACAGACCCCAAGGAAGGTCGTTCCCCGCGTGCAGGCTGTAACCGGTGAGCGAATGTGTCAGCTCACGAACCATCAATTCCCCGATCCCGGCTGGATATTAGCCAAGTGCTGGATATTAGCCAGCCAGCGAGTTGCTCAAGGCTCTCCCTGGAGGGGGATCGTTGGATGGGAGGGATTTTCCAGCTCGTGACTTGGATGAACCTGGAGTTATTTCCCTGTCGAGAAGCCCCAGGCTGAGAGGCACCAGCAGCCTCAGCTGAGGGTGGCTGGGACAGAAGTGGGAGACGCCCCCTCGGCCTGTCTGCGACTGGCCTTGTGGCGTGACCCCCGAAGATCCTAGGAGGGGCCAGATACTTGTCAGCCCAGCGTAGGGGGGTGGGTGGGGGTGGTGGTGGACAATCCCGGGAAACCTCAGGGCAGGAGTAGGGAGGGTTCTGGTTTCCATGGAAACAGGGCACCCTCTGCCCATCCCGGAGAGACAGGAGCTGGGGAGAACGAGAGCAGTGAGAGAAAGACCCCCGACCCTGAAGTTGTGGGAGCCTGGGGTGGGGGAGGAGAATGGCGTGTGGAGAGGGCAGGAAGGGAGATTTGGCACCGGCCTCTCCTGCCTGGTCTCAATTTACTTGAGAGGAGCCTCCTAATGGCCGGGTGAGAGGCGAGCGCGCTCGCCTGAGAGCCTGCTAAGTGTTTATGGAATGATTTGTGAGAAGTTTCTTTGGAAGCAGCTTGGGGAAGGTTATGTTATTAAGAGCTCTCTCTCCAAGTTCCCCTTGGCCCGCTTCCCTGGGCCCCTGGGGTCTGGGCAGCCCCTGGTCACAGCAGCTGTTTGCTATTTTGTAGGCCGTGGGGCCGGTGAGTGTTTGGGGGGTGGGGAGAGACGGGGAAGTGGGGTGATTTCCTCCTCCTGAGGGGGTGAGGGGGGCAGTGTCCCGCAGGAGGGCGGGAGCCAGCCTGGGGACAGTGTGGGGTCTCCCCGGGGACTGAAGGGTGGGGGAGGGCTGAGAGGCAGCGGTGGATGCTGGGGACAGAGGCCATCTTGTGAAGACGAAGTCTCTGGGGAGTGAGACAGCAAAGTTTTGGGATGGGAGGCTGCCCTTCCCCTCAGGACTGTCGTGTCTTTGGACATTGACATCGGCGCTGGGCCTGAGGGGTGGGACCTCACCACCCAGCACCACTTGCTGGACTGGGCCTCAGCGAGCCCAATCAGCTCCCCGACATGAGCATCACTGGGACTCTGGGAAAACCAAGACCGTCCCATTAGTGGAAATCCACCAGACCCCATCTCCACAGAAAACCATAACACAGGCCCATTCGGAAGGCCTGAGATGGTCATTTCTGATGACCTGAGGCCCCTGCCCCGGCGTACGAGCCCACCTCAGTCTTTTTCTAGGCTCTGTGCACAGCTGCCCCCTGGGGAGTAGATGGACTTTTTGTCTCCCCTGAACTTGGATCTATCCAAGAGAGAAACCAAAATGGAAAGTGGCCACAGCTGAGGGTCCCTGTGGGTACCTGACCACGTAGGGATCAAAGACCAAAGCATGTGCTCTTCTCCATAAATGACACTGTCTGAAGACACTCACCATCTCCTCACTCGGCGCACTGTGTTATTTGTGATGTCTCTGTGTCTATCGCCACACTTACTGGGAGCTCCCTGAGGACCAAGGAAAACTGGCTTCGTCATGATCTTCTGTCCTCATATTGAGACTGGTACAGAGAAGGAGGGGTGCATGGCTGGATGAAGGATGAATAAGGAATAGATAGATGATGGATGATGGGTATATGAGAGGATTGATGGATTTATGGATGATTATGGATAGATGGAAAGATGAATGATGGATAATGAATGAATGATGGATGGGTGGGCGTATAAACAGATGGATACTGGATTGGTGGGTGTATAAATGGATGGATGCTGGATGGGTGGGTGGTTGGATAAAGGATGATATAAGGGATGGGATGGTGGGTGGATAGACGATGGATGAATGGAAGGTAGATGCGTGATGGATGGATGATGATGTATAGATGGATGGTGATAGACAAATGGATGGTAGAGGTGTGATGGATGGATGAGAATAGATGATGATAGATGGATGTGATGGATGAATGGATGGTAGATGTATGATGGATTGGATGGGTGCATGGATGGATGAATGGATGATAGATGGATGGATGGATGGATGGATAGTGGGTAGGTGGATGGATGGGTGTATGGATAGATGGAAGGATGAATGATGGGTGGATGGATAGTGGGTAGGTGGATGGATGGATGGGTGTATGGATTGAGGGATGGATAGATAGTGGGTAGGTGGATGGATCAATGGGTAGATGGATGGATGGATGGATGGATGAATGGATGGATGAGATGGAGGGATAGATAGTGGATATCTTTAGGTTAGAACTTAGAAGATAGAATTCCAGGTAGATAAAAGTACATGAACAAATTCACTCCTTGCATCACAGGCGTTTGGGAGTGTGATCTGCCAGGAGTGAAGACGTGTGTTTGGAGCAGTTGAGTCAACAACTGCCACAGAGAGAAGAGACCGTCAGAGACATTTGTGGGGATAATCTTTGGATGTCATGATGACAGGTAGAAATTCACTGGCATTTGTGAACGGGAACATTTGGAAGTCTGTGAGACACGGGAAGAATAAAATGCCTGTTTATAATAACCTGTGCCTCCAACTGGACTGTTTTATGTATAAGCACAAAGTAATTTCTTTCCGTGTGAGTCCAGCACACCCTGTATTGTCTAAGTGTATAAGCAATTGCCTTGTAAACTGAAGATCAGTCATTGTTCAGAACGTTATTGAGATCGGCTCTTCATTTCAGAGAAATGACATCACAGAAGAGAACCTGGTGTTCGGGTGACCTGGCCTCCTGCACGAAGCGCAGCTGCGAATCCCCGTGACCCTGTGGGCGCCCCCCACCCCCACCCCGCTCCATTACGTCCTCCTTGGGCTCTTGGCTCCTAGCATGAAAACAGCAAAATCCATCTGTTTATTTTGCGAGAGTATCCATTCCACTTCCGGAGCTGCAGACTGGTGGCCTCTTCCCTGCGCTGTGTCCCATGTCATCATCTTGGGGGCAGTTTGACGTTAACTGTGGAGGAAGGATTTACACCACAGAAATTGGCAAGTGATCTAAATCACGTGTTTCCCTCCAAGCACTGAATTGTTCCACATTTGCCAGCTTACCAGTGGCCCAAACATTTGCTTTTTGTTCGTTTGTTTGCTTGTTTGTTTGGGGAACACATCCAACAGTACTCAGGTTCTGTGCTCCTGAGTTCCGTGCTCAGGGATCATTCCTGGCAGTGCTCAGGGGCCCATACGGGTTATCAGGGATCGACGAACCACAGGTCGGCGGCAGGAAAAGCAAGCGGCCTCCTCATTAAACGATCGCCCAGCCACATTTGCTTTTTTTCCAGTGCATGCAGAGGCGAGGGGGAACTCTATTATCAACGGAGAGAATTTTCATAGCGTAGAGGCGGGTCACAGAGTCACGAAGGCAGAGAAGCACAGATGGAAGGAAAGAGGCACACGGATGGTGACAGGGAATGGTGCTGCCCCGACGGGCATGAAGGCAGCCCCTCTCGGCCCCTGAAACAGCCGGACCAGGGAGCTTGGAATTCTTGACAAGGAGAAGGGGCCGTGCAGAGGGGAGACTGGGGGCAGTCACCCACAGGAAGTACACACACACACACACACACACACACGCACATCAACCCTTCCGTCCTCGTCCTTCTGAGCCCCATCCCAGTGAAGATGCCCTGGAGGAGAGAGGCCGTGACTTGCCCAAGGTCATGCCAGCAGCTCCCAGTGCAGTCGGTGTGGAAAGCCAGGCTGGCAGCCTTCCAGCAGGCCTCTGAGCCACCCTCCGACTTGCAAAGCGGAGATGTTATCTGCACGGCCACTCCCTTTGCTGAGGCCCAGTAGGTCAGAGCTGGAAAGGGCCCGGGAATGATCTCATCCCATGATTCTCTACGGGCCCAAGTCCACGCGCCCCTGCCCCACCCCCAGCATGTGGGCCATGGAGACCCTCCGTCCACGCAGGGCCAGGGCTGCCTCTCTGTTCATCACGTAGGTAGGGGTCGGCTGAATAGCGGTGATTTCAGCGTGTCACCCCAGAGCCAATGTTATTGCTATGGCTTTAAAACACAAACAAAAAAAAAGAATCTATTAGTCACCAAGGAGCGTAATAGGCCCGTTGAGTAATCCGCCTGCCGGCCACAAGTACCTGGGAACCTCCAGGATGAGAAATGGAATAGCACGGCAGACTCAAGGGCTCTTGGCAGGGGGCGGGGGGAGAGATCACGGCCCCCTTCCTTCTGGAGTGGTGTCCCACTCATTCTGAGAATCCCCGGCCCAGTTCGAATGGGAGACCCAGAACAGAGAGACAGGACCCCCTCCCCCAGCCGAGCCCCAAGGGCTGGCCCCTGAGGCTCAGAGAGGTCGGAGGCTGCAGTGGGGTCGCCTGGCCGTGCTCTGTCCTCCCCGACAGCCCTGGCTGACCCCAGAGCCCTCGTCCTCCTCTTTGCAGATGAAGTCGCCAAGCTTGCCAGAGGGACCTGGGGACAGGGTGGGGCTTGCAGAATGTCCAGACGTGGGGACGGGCTGGAGAGAGACCAGCGTCCACGTCTCCAGTTGCAGCTGTGTGGGTGGATCCAGACACTATCTGGCACTTGCCAAGTGGGCAGAGAGACACGAGGCTTCCCCGAGGTCCACTTGGAAGGGCTGTCCTTGGAAGGAATCAAGGCTGGGAAGGAAGTGGCCTGAGTTTTCACTTCTGAGCATTCTCAGTAGAGACCAGCCACACAGGCGGGCCAGTCCCTTCCTGGTGTGCCTTAGCTATGACTTAGTTTGCCTCTTCTGTAAAATGGGCACAGGGATGGGCCTCCATTCAGCGAAATTTTACAGAATGTCCAGTCATAGAAGCTGACCCTTCGTGTTTGCCACATCCCAGATGCCAGGCACTGCTCTCTGTGCAGCCTCGATCCGTCTCACCATGGCCTCAAACCAGATGACGTATTTCCTGTTCTAAGGGCAAGCTAAATCAGGCGTGGAGAGTTTCAATAACACATCTGGGATCTTACAATGATCCAGAAGCCATACCCATCTTGGAGGGACCTGTGTCACTTTCTAAGGGACTTCATGATGAGGAAGGTGTTCTCTGGAGCAGGACTGTTGGCTCACACGGAGAGATGGAGGCACCTTAGGTGAGGATGCTGCCCAAGGCCTGGCCACTCCACGCCCCAGAACCAGGTCCCGGCCCGGCCACTCCACATCCCAGAACCAGGTTCCGTAGCCCGGTCATTCCACACCCCAGAACAGGTCCCGTGGCCCAGCCACTCCACACCCCAGAACCAGGTCCCAGGGCCCGGCCACTCTACATCCCAGAACAGATCTCATGGCATGTCCATTCTGTACCCCAGGACCAGGTCCTGTGGCCCGGCCACTCCCCCAGAGGCTGCATCTCACCACCTTCAGACTGTCTCTGGGAAGCCTCCAACCCCCTTGCTGTGGGGCGCACAGGGACACAGGGCCGCCCCGCATCCATCTCTGACTGTCCCCCCGAGCTGCAGCTGTGGCTGGCTATGGGGAGCTGGGCTCTTAGACTGACAAGTCACATGCCCGGCCACCAGATGTGACTTGGGGCTCTTGATTCCACTCTCCGCCGGTCCTGCAAACGCGGACCAGTGTTCCGCAGGTACAGAGGAGGAGACTGAGGTCTTGAGGGGTGGAGGGGCCCATTCAAAGGCACCCAGACCCTGATTTGGAGCGGGGTCCACATGTCCCCGGCTGCTGGCCCCGCATAGTCCCTGGCACCCCCCTGAGTCACTCCCTCCATCTCCCCGGGCCCAGTTTCCAGGGCATGAGCAAGATCACTCCCGCGCCTGCTAATCCGCACTGGGAGCTGCCGGTGAGCTCATGGGGGCCGTGCTTTGAAGTCTGGCCACACTGACATTCCGCAGCGATGTGATTTCCCAGGTAGCGGAGGCTACACGCATCATCCTCACGCCCCAGACTCCCGGAGCCGCAGAGAGCGTGGGTGGGGCGGGAATGTTCACCTTCCCGGGGCCCCCACTCAGCTCCACAGGCAGCAGTAGCTGAGACGTTCCTCAGACGTGGATGACGTCACATCCGACGGGCTCCATCTCCCTGCATCAAACCCATCGTCTCCCAGGAGAGAGGGTGGGCAGAGCAGGTCAGAGGATTCGGCGGCCACGACGGCTTCGGGCCCCCGCTGACCTCTGACCGAGTCGGGGAGCCAGAGAGGAGCCGGCCTTGGGACATGCAGACAGACAGGAGCCCTCTGGGGGAGCACGGCCACTCACTGCGTCTGCCTAGAAGGGCTGTAGCCAGTCTGGAGGTCCGACGCCTCCTCGGGTCCAGCCCGCGGGGACAGGCAGAGCGGGTGAGAAGCAGGTGGTGCCTGGCAGGTCGTGTCTATGCCCCCTCCCACCCCCCAGAGCAATGTTCTCACTTCTTATGCGGGGGACGGTGTCTGGGGCGATGTCATTGCTGGTGGTGCGTGAGGTGACGTCACCTGGGAAAAAAAATCGTCGTCCTCAGTGTGAGCTGCGGAGGGAAGGATGGCTTCCGGGAGTAGAGGCTGGGTTCCCCCCCCTCATCGTGGCTGCCCTCTGCCATGACTCTGTGGGTGACAGAGATGTGGTTACTGGCAGGGCCTGGCGTGTTCTGGGCCGTGAGCAGCATGGAGGCCACGGTCAGCTGGCTGGGACAGCCGCCCTTGGCAAGGGTGGGTAGGGGGACAATGGGGTTCAGAGGCTGGGCAGAGGCCTGGCCCGTGCTGTGGTCTCTGGTTCAGAGGCTTCAAAGGAGCGTGTGCAGGGTTTAGACCACCCCTCTGGGCAAAGTGATGGATAGCTCCGGGCAAGAGGCAATCAGAAGGGAGTTTTGGGACCCACTGGCATTTGATTGGATTTGAATTTTGATTTTTTTGTCCACACATGAGCAATGCTCAGGAGTGGATTTGGGACCTAAACTTCCGGCGTGTAAACTATGCACTCAGCCCACTGAGGGTAGCCCACTGGGCTACCCTGCCCTTCGGGAGGGCCTGCAGGAAGAGGCCAGGAAGCAGGGCTCCATGCCCGTCACCAAGATGTCTCCGTCTTCCTCACTTTGTGACAGTGCAGGATTGCAGCATGTGTCCCAGACTAGGTGCGGGTGTGTGAGATCAGCCTCCAGCCCACGTGGTGCTGCCCGGGAGCCCCATCCAAGTGGCTGGTCCGTCTCGAGGGCGCCCCCTTTCTTGTGCAGTGGTGGTCCAGGGTCCTGGCTGTAGGTCACCTTACGTTCCTCCGGTCTTCTTTTCCTTGCGTCAGAAACAGTGATTCCCACCTGTGAACCTTCCTGCCAGCCGGGAGCCAGGCGGCAGGAGCCACGTGGCCACGGGCCTGCACTGTCCCCTTTAGCTTCAAGCCGAGCGTGTACCAGCAACACACGTGGCCTGCGGCCCTCCTGAGTGCTGGCTCTGCTCCGTCCCTGACTTCTGCTCCCCCTTCCCTCCCCTGCTCAGAGGGCCGCTGCCCCTAGCCGTGGCGCTGACACACATTGTGGTGCGGTGCTCTCGAGGGGGTGCACTTCCCGGCTCTGGGCTGGAACATCTCTCCGCTGTGGTGCTTGCTGGGGTGGGGCCCCCTCATGTGATGCTCACATGTAAGTGGTCAGAAACGTCCGGCAGCGGGGGTCATAGCCAGCTCAGCTCCTGGATTGCACAGGGTGTGTATGTCGGCACCAGGGCTGGAACTCATGGCCTGGCTCTTGCTCTGCCCTGCTGTCCCCCTGCCCTTTAGTGAGGCAGGTGCCCACCGTGGTCCTGGCCTCTGGGCTGGGCCTCCGTGAACAGGCCCAGTTGGGGGCTCAGGCTCCCAGCACAGGCCTGAGACTGAGAGGGGGCACCCTTGGCACTGGAGTCTGGGCCGGGGATGCCAGCGAGGGGTGGACTCCAGGGGCGCCTCACATTTCCCGGGGTCCCTGGGCCAGAAGTGTCAGTGGGACTCAACGGGGCGGCCCCTCACTCTGTGCTGGGCAGCCTTGACTGTCCAGACCCCAGACTCCACTGTCTCAGTGTACAGCAGGGCCCGGCCCCTCAGCAGTGACGTCTCAAGTGCCGGGTGACCTCCGCCCACCCTCGAACCGGGCCCTGGCTCCCACCCGCCTTCCAAATGCAGCCCAGGCTCTGAGGTAGACAAGCATAGCCTGAACCTCAGTCACCCCCAACCCCAACTCTCCCCGCAGTCTGCCTTCGCCCTTCAGGCTCTCTCAATCCTCCACCGTCCCTTGCTGATGTGCTACTTCACTCCTAAAGCAGATATCACCTCCTCCTGGAAGCCCTCCCTGACTTCCTCCGTCCCCCTCCCCCTCTGCTCGCCCAACTCCTGTTCTCACCCAAATATCTCCAGTCCTCCCACCGAGCAGCGCCTGTCACCTGGCTGTTTCTTCCAGTAAGCTGTGGGAAGGGTCAAGAGGGGCCCAGGCCCTGCGAGCGGGACAGCACCAGGGCCTGCCGCCGAGACCTCTACCGGAGGAGGTCAAGCTCCGGGCACCTCCAGCCCTGGAGGATGATGCCACCTTTTGCCTCCTCCCCACTCCGCCCCTTTCTCCGGCTCTGTGAGCGGCCCTGCCCGGGGCGGGTGAACTCACGCTCTGATGTGGCTTGGCCAAGCCCAGCGCTCCCCTTTGAAGGCAATGCAAACCAAACAGCACACTGCCTGCCCGGCATTGTCAGCAGAGCAAGGTGGAGGGGGGGGAGGTGGGGGCAGGGGGAGGAGGTAGAAGGGTGGGGGCGGGGTGGGGGGCATCCCTGCTGGATGCTCTGGTTCCTCAGAGCCTGGGTGCTCAGGGGGGGCCAGTTCCGCAGACCCTGGGAGCCACGGGCTGACGGGACAGCAGAACGCAGCACTGACACAGCCGGGCAGAGACTGGCCAACTGGCCCAGCCAGAGCCCCTGTCCCTGGGATCCTGGAACCCCCAGAAGGCTGGTGCCTGAGACCTGGAGGGAGGGGACTGACGGTCTAAGCGCCGTCACAGGCTGAAGCCCACATCCCTGTTGGGATGGCTTTAGGAGGCGGCAAGGCCTTTGGGGGTGATGGGGCCGTGAGGGTGCAGCCCCTGTGAGAGCCATGAGTGCCCTTCTAAGGAGAGCCTAGCCAGAGACGGCCAGTCGACCCAGGAGAGGCCCACCACGCCCTAAGCCCCTTGCCCTGGGTCACCCAGCTCCGCTCTGCAGAGAAGCGTTATTAAGGCCCCGTGAAACGTCTGTCCAAGCCATGCAGCTAGTGAGTGTGACTCCAAACACGCACAGGGCTGGATGGAAAGTTCTGGTGACCGGGTCTGGCCCCCCATTCCCACGCTGAGGCCTCAACCCAAGTCCTAGACCAGCCCCACCACCACGCTCTGACCTCAGTTTCCCCCAACACAAGCTCATGGTTGAGGAGAGACCCTGGGGCGCTGGTGCGTCATGGCAGGGAACAGGAGGGGCAACCCCCAGGGGGGTCTCTGTGCCCCTGACAGCACAGGGGTGTCCTCCTGGCTCGTCTACTGCAGGGTCCCGCCCTCAGCCTGCAGCTCCCCAGCTCGACAGCGCGGGGCCGCAGACGCAAACAGAGGCTGGGGATCAACAGGGCTGGACACACACAGGGTCCCTGGACGCTGTCTCCGCTCAGGGAGGGTCTTCCCCGCTCCAGCAGGGACCCCCATGCTGCTCGGCTAGGCTCGTGGCTGGCCCCCCTGACTCCAGCTTATTTACATCTTGGAGGAGGGGGGCCAGCCTGAGGAGGGGGCCCTCTCAGGACATCAAAGCCAACCCGACTCCCCGCCTGCCTCGCTGGGAGGTCCGGAGAAGCCTGCCCCTGTCAGCAGGGCCCAGCGGGCCCCTCCCAGGGGGCAGGGATGGGGGTGAGGAGGCGACCGGCTTGGGATCAAGTTCCCCTGAATGGAAACAAACTCCAACCCCAACCCCAACCCAAACAGAGATTCCAGGAGAAACTGGGTGTCCACGGGGCTCCAGGCTAGGCAGGGCCAGGGAGGGGTCAAGGGAACGGGAGGGGATCTTCCCAGCTTGTTTAAAACAGCCGCCCTGGAGACCCCCACAGCTGGAATTTCTAGTCCGCAGCCAGGGTGCGGCGGAGCAACCCCTGGGCACTGTTTATGTCGGGCAAACATTCATGGAGGACTGCGGGCGGGGGCACCGGGGGTCAGGAGGGGAGTATGTGGGGGGGGCGCACCTCCTGGGCCTCAGGCCGCCCCCCATGCAGTCAGTGGGCCTCGATGCCCTCTTAGGATGTGCCTCCAGCTTCCAGAGGGCCCGGGCTCTCAGAGGCCTCAACCAGGAGTTCCCGTCTGTGGCGGGCTGGGGGCGTGGGGGTGTGGGAGGAAAGAAGGGCGAGAATTAGCAAATGTGACCGGCCTGTGGCTGGTGAGACCCCATGCCAGCCCCCTCCCCAAAGCCATTCTCGCCCCCACACCTGACAGCGAGATGAGGGCCCACCCCTGACACAGGGAAGACTGCTGGGGCTGGGGCTGGGGCTGGAGTCAGAGCTTGGGAGGCAAGGAGGCTACAACCCGCCGCTGTCTCTCTGTCTCCGTCTCTCTATCTCTGTCTGTCTGTCTGTCTGTATCTCTGACTCTATCTCTTTCTCTGTGTCTCTCTGTTGTGTCTCTCTGTTTCTGTCACTATCTGTCTCTGTTTCTTTGTCTCTGTGTCTCTGTGTGTCTTGTGTCTTTCTGTCTGACTGTCTTTCTGCCTGCCTCTCTCTCTCTCTCTCTCTCTCTCTCTCTCTCTCTCTCTCTCTCTCTCTCTCATTTGTTTCTGAAACGGTGGCCCTAAAGAGACAGAGCCACCTGATGAAGCAGGTGATCTATCTCTCAGACAGACATATCTCTCCCTCTATCTGGTTCTGCCGGAAACGCTTTGCAGAAGCGAAGTATGCTTACGAGTATCTTTGCAGCAAGGGCACCAGCAGAACTCTCTGAGCACTTTTCCCACTTGTCTTCGGAACAGCAGGAGACTCTCAGACGAGCTCTAAGTTACCCGTTCAAAGTCTGATTTAGGAGGCCACACACCATCATCCTGCGACCCCGATAGCTCCTGTTTGCCCTCAGGGGCCCGCCCAAGCCCACCTCCTGCGTTTCAAGGAACAGAGCAGATAGAAGCCCCAGCCCTTCCTCTGCCTGGAAGGACGTCCCCTGAAACAAAGGGACCGAGAGATTCGAACACTATTCTGGACCACAATAAAAGTCTTTCCCCTGTGAAGGGTGTGGCCGTGTTTGGCATTCTGATGCTGGGGCGTGCTTGGAGCTCTTCCTTTCACGGATCCGTCCGTCTTTTGCTGGGATGTGAGTGCTTTCCGGAAGGGGCTTAATCCCCTCCCAAATCCTGGCAGCCATGTCTGACCAATACTGACTTTCAATTTTTTTCCTTTAAGTTTTCGTCACAATTCACCAAGTTCTTTTTGTTTTGTTTTGTTTGGGGGCCACACCCAGTGGTACCCAGGGCTTATTCCTGGCTCTGCACTCAATTCCCAGAGGTGCTCAGGGAACCATACGGGAAGCTGGGGATTGAACCCGGGTTAGCCGAGTGCAGGGCAAACACCTACGCGCTGCACTATTGCTCTGGCCCCAACACCGTCTAGTTACTGAAGTGCCCCTCACCCTCAGTGCCTCTAGATCTAAGCCTCTTCCTACCCCCCGCACTCCCCTACACACACATACCTGCTCCTGCACCTTAAATCTGTCACTTTGCCTTTAATTCGACGTGGCGTCCCCACCTGTCCAGAGTTTCCAGCCGCCCCCACTCCATGCTCAGTTCCCAGCACTTGGCATTTTCGCTCTATGGGATGCGGGCACTGTCCAGGGCAGGAAGGGCAGACACCCTAGAGCCCCACGCCATCTTTGCTTGCCCTTGCCTCTGGGTCCTGGGCCTCTGCCACCCTGTCCTTCCTCCCCATGGTCCTCTTTCCTTCCCTGCTTGTGCCAGAGCCCACCGTGGCCTGTGGGCGGGGGGTGGGAGGGTGTCTGCTTGTGGGGAGTGAGTGTCTGTCTGCCCGGACCTCTGGCTGGTCCACCTGGCAGTGGCACAATGGCTGAGAGGAGGCAGCAGGTTTCCAAGGGAACAGTTCTGAGAGCCTGGACAGTCCAATTTAAGGTGGAGCTATACAGCACCCCTCTCACACACACATACACACCCTCCACCCCTCCGGGCCACAGTGTTGCAGCCTGACTGGCTCCGGCTTTACCACAGGTCCCTGACTCCTGTTTGATCCCCAGCACCCCATATGGTCCAGCCAGGCACCTCTGGGAGGGATCCCTGAGCACAGAGACAGGAGTAACCACTGAGGACTCACTCTGACTCCCCCTTCCCCCCAAGCTCATCAAAGCTATCCCTTGTCCCTGGCCCCTGACCCAGGGAGGGCTGGGGAGGAGGGGGAGGAACCAGACAGAGATGTGCACCCTCCTGCCAAGACCCCAGGGAAGATTCTCCCTAGGCATGAAGAGGTTGGAGGTTGGTGGTGAAACACATCCCTCCCCCATGGCTCTGGCCAGTCACTGCTGATCTCTGAGAGGGTCCCTCCTATTGACGCCTCACTGTTCTGCCGCTGGTTGCGGGCACCCCCGTTCTAAGGGCTCAGGGCTTCGTCCAGGGGCTTAATCTTCCTAAGCCCAACACCCTTCACCCCTGCACACCTTCACCTCCCAGAGGAGTTTGGCGAGCCTCTGCGCTAACGCACCTCAGGTCCTCGGCCCCTTTCCCTTTCCACGCCTCCATTTGTTTAAACATTTTCATTGTGTGAAAATGCACAAAACATAAGTATGCCCATGGGACAATTCCTAGGCTAGCAATGTTGTACCACTTCTACTATCTGGTTCCAGATCATTTTTTTTTTTAATCCCTCCAAAGGCAACTCAGGGGGCTGGAGCAATAGCACAGCGGGTAGGGCATTTGCCTTGCACACGGCTGAGCCGGGTTCAATCCTCAGCATCTCATATGATCCCCGGAGCACCGCCAAGAGTAATTTCTGAGTGCAGAGCCAGGAGTAACCCCCGTGCATCACTGGGTGTAACCCCCAAATGCAAAAGCAAACAAACAAACAAAAGGCAACTTTGTACCCACCCATCTATCATGTCTCTGCTCCCTGCAGGCAGCCTCAGCAAAGCCTCCTTCTGATCAATGACCTAACAGAGGTGAGGGTGATACAGTATCCCAAACTCTCTGACTGGGAACCAAGGCCTATGCACACACACACACACACACACACACACACACACACACACGCAAACACAGACACAAGCAGGCACACGTGCACACACAGGCATAGGCACACACACGTGCACAGAGGTACATGTCCACATAGGCACAACAGGTACATGTGCACACACACAGGAGAGCACACAGGCACACACAGGCACACATACAGAGGCACACACCTGTGCAGACACGCACGGCATAGAGGCATATGCAGGCATTTGTGCACACACAGATACAGGCACACACAGGCACACACGCAGTACATGTATGTCGGGAACAGCTGTCCCGTGCCCAGTGTCCGCTGCACGATGCCACAGGGCTCCTAGATGCCCAGGGATGTGACTCAGGCCCCCTTGGGCTCAGGTGAGAAGCCGGAGCAGCGAGTTGGTCACTCGGGGCTACCCCAGCCTGGGAGGGGTGTTCCAGGGTCTGTGTCCCCCCAGAAAGACCAGGGTTGAGAGCCCCAGCCCCCCCTTTTTTAAATTTACTTATTTATTTATTTTTTGCTTTGGGGGTCACACCTGGCCATGCACAGGGGTTACTCCTGGCTCTGCACTCAGGGGATTACTCCTGGCAGTGCTCAAGGGACCATATGGGATGCTGGAAATAGAACCCGGGTCGGCCGCATGCAAGGTAAATGCCCTACCTGCTGTGCTATCGCTCCAGCCCTGAGGGCCCCCCAGCCCTTTAAAAAACAGCTTGATTGAGACTGGATTCACAGGAATCTTAAGTGTATGAGTCAATGGTTTCTCGTACACTGTTTGTGAGTTCACAGCTGTGGTGAAGGCCAGGGCTCAGGGTACAGGCACCTGACCCATGTGTGACTCCTGGCACCTGAGCCTGGTGGCTGGAACCTGGAGGTCCCCAAGCACCACAGAGTGTGACTAGTCGGTGACCCCAGAGCACTGCTGGAGTGGCCCTGGAGCAGAGCAGCCCTGCCTCCCCGTCCCCCATAGCCTTGGCCCCGCTTCTCGCCAACCCCTCCCAACTCCCCCCCCCCCGCAGCCTCGAACCCCGCATTAAAGCAAATGAACCACCAGCCTGGTTGGCTGAGTATGATCAGAGTGACCACTTCTCTGGAGGCCCCCAAAGCAAAACAAATTAAAACTGTCGCAAAAAATAAATATATAACAAATTGGGAAGGGTTCAGGAGCACCTTCTCATTCGTGGCTTGTTCCCAGAGGGGCGAGGGGGCCGCATGCGGGGCTGGCGCACAGCTGGTCCTCCAGCATGCAAAGCGGATGTTCCGACCTGAGCCCCCTTCCCTGGGCTCTGTTCCAGATGCGAGGCGCTAACATTATTATTATTATTATTATTATTAGTTTTGAGTCTTATCCAGGGGTACCAGAAATCCCTCCTGGTAGGGTTCTGGGGAGCTTCTAGAACGCCGGGGACAGAGCCGGGGTCAGCCACATGGGAGGCAGCCCTCTCTCTCTCCCCCTGCTGGGCTTGGCCCGGGCCCCAGGAGCCCCTCCACTCTGGGCCCTTTAAATCAGGCTGAGCCCTCGCCAGCACCCGGAGGGCTGACCTAGAGCAGAAGGGCTCAGCGGGGAGAGAGGAGAAAGCCGGGTGGCCAGGCGGGGGGCGTGTTGGGCCTGTCCAGGCATGGGGGGGGGGGACAACTTTTCTCTCCCCTGCCAGGTGGGCTCCTGGGCCAGACACCTTCCCAGCAGGGCGCAGCCCGGGCAGGCGCAGGGAGACTCAGGAGGCAGAGCTGGGGATACAGGTGGGCAGGTGGAGGCCCTCCAGAATGAGGTAGCTCCCGGGGCAGCCAGGGGGTTGAGCACCTCCCAGCCGAGTCCTCAAGAGGGTCCCATGCAAGCTGCTCTTCCTAAGGGGGCCCCAGTTGTGCCCAGGCTGAGGCCAGGGTCCCCCACAGACACACTGGCCAGAGGGAGGGTCAGGGACTTGTGGCCACCCCTGTGAGGGCCTCCGGAGTTTGGGGCAGAGAAAAGCGGAGGGTGCGGGGGGGTGCTGTGGCATGTCAGGAGAGGAAGGGGTCCTTGAAAGTAACCAGAAGGCACCCCCACTCACGTCCCCGCATCTGACCCTCTCTTTTCCTGTCCCCGTTCCCGACTTCCCTGATTCACTGTCCCCAACATCTGGGACGGGGCCAGAAGGCTCTCGTGGCCCTGCTCAAAATAAATTGGGAAGGAGACCACCAGCCCCATAGCCCACCCGCTGCAGTCCTTCCTGCCCACATGCAGCCTGGTGCACATCTGGGCGTGCCCAGTTTCCTCTACGTCCAAGCAGGGCACTGGCATCGCCTGGTCAGACAGCAACAGGGTCAAAGGGTCGTCAGAGAAGCTCAGACAGTGATTCCATGAGAGGGACACGAGGGGGGGGGGGGTGCAGAGAGGGTCAGGGAGGAGCCATGGCAGGCCGCTGGAGCGCTAGATGCTGGGCTCACCCCCAGAGGGCCTGCCTCTCCCCTCCCTACTCCTGGGGACCGTCCACGGTGGCCCTCCCCGCGGTCTTCAGGGGCCCCTCTGCCGACATCCAGCACCGCGTCCCTCACTGCTCTCCCAGTCCTCTGCACCCGCCCTCAGCTCTGCTGGGGTTGCCCAGAACCCCTGGGAAGCTGGAGTGTCCCCGAGCCTAGGCCCAGCTGCTCTTGCCCACCGGAACCCCAGTGATCTCCCAGTGGCCCCGCAGCCCCGAGGCACTCCCCCCACAGAGGACCCCCAGGCACTCTCCCTCTGTCTGGGCTCCACCCCACTCTCGCTGTGGGGCTCCCCCAGAGTGCCTAGCAGGACAGGTGGGGGAGGTGCGTGGACAGTGACCAAATGTATAGGTCTCCTAGACGGGTGTCCCGGCTTCTGGCTGCAGCCCTAAGCACAGCAGGCCCTGCCCCCTCACCAGGGTCCTCAGCAGCCCGTAGCCCAAGAGCCCCTCTTCCTGGGAGCCCCGATATTCCGGATGCAGACACCCAGGCGGGCCACATCAGCAGCCGTGCCTCTTCTGCATCTCCCCTAGAGTAAACTCTGACTCCTGCGCCTGCCTCTGGGGGTCCTCAAGGTCCAGCCCTATCTGCCTCATCAGCCTCCCCTAAGACCGCCCAATCATCTGGACTCCTTTGGTTCCCAGAAGACACCAGCTGGCAGCTTCAGGCCCACAGTGTTCCCCTCCGGAGGCCCACAGTGCTCCTGCCTGAGGCAGGAGAAAGGAGTCCGGCTCCAGCACAGATGCACCCGAAGACCACGAGCTCCCTGGGCTTCCCGGGGCCTGGGAGGGTGGGACCGAGGGCAGGACAGGGGTTGTATGTCATCTGGTCATGTCCTTCCTTCCTACCTTCCTTCCTTTTTTGGGTCACACCCAGCAGTGCTCAGGGATCACTCCTGGTGGTGCTCAGGGGACCATAAGGGATGCCAAGGATTGGACCCAGGCGAGCCACATGCAGGGCAAACACCCTGCCCACTGTATGATGGCTCCAGCCCGCAGTCACGTCCTTTCTTAGAAAGGTCGGATGCAACGGGCAGAGGGTGAAGGGTGGGCACTGAGAACAGATGCGGGTGTAGGTATGATGAGAAGATGGCGAATGGACGGTGGTGTGATGTGAGGGGGGACAGGAAGTGAATCTGGTCACAGGACAGGAAAATCTGAAAATCTGAACTGCGAAGATTTATGCACCCAACAGGTGGGGGAGGGGGCGCCTGAAGGGGGTTCTAGGCTGAGTGGTCTGACAGTGGGCAGGAAGGGAGGCAGACAATGAGCTTGGGGGGACCCTAGGCTGCCTTCAGCCCCAGTCTCGTGGAGAGAGACTAAGCACCAGAACGACAGCAGGTCCCCGACTCCCTCCAGCCTCTGAGGCTCCTTCCCTCTGCCTGGAGCTGGGGGTCCACCTTTCACCCCACCCCTTCACTGCTCTTCCTGCATCTTCCTCTGTCCCCCAGGGCCACAGCCAGCCCACATTGTCTGTCAGGGGGGCTCCACGGGGCACTAGGCACAACTGCAGGGGTTTAAAGCCAGGGGCACAGCAGAAACTTCCAGAACTGGTCTTTGGTAGGAGGTGGGGGCAGGAGGGACACTGGGACAATGGCGGAGGCACTTGGGGCTCTGGGAGAGGGTGAGGGAGGAACTGTGATATGCAGGGAGCCCTATTACTAGTAGTGTTCTACCCCCATGCCTAAAATTAAAAATAATAATAATTAAAGCCTGGGGCAGCCACTCCTACCCATTTCCACGGCTTCTGCGGGGGATGCCACCCCCTCTCCCATGCTCCCACACCTAGGAAAGCATGTGGGCTGGACTGGGCTGGGGCAGGGAGACGGGAATTACTGGTGTCGCATCTGCAGGAAGGAACCGGGGCGCAGTGAGGACGTGGAGTCCTGGAGGGGGCTGTATCTCCAGGGGTCTCACAGAGGGCTAGGCACCTCCCACTCTCGTCCCCAGCTCCTGCCCACCCTGACATCTAGAGGGGTGGGCCTGGAGTGAGGGGCCCAGTCTTTCCGGCTGGGACAGGGGCTTGGGGGGCCAAAGTGTCTCCCCACAACTGGTCACCCTTGAAGAGGGTGCCGTGGGCCACAGCGGATTAATGGTGCGGAGGCCACTCATTTCCTCTGCCCAGGGGACAGCCTGCCGCGACACCACACAGCCCCCATTGTCGGTCACCTTATCTCGGGAAGTCCCCCATCCGGAGGAGGCGCCCCCCAGGCCCCGGGCCTGAGGTCCAAGCAGGGCTGGCTTCACACAGACCTTCCTCTGTGTCCACCCGCAGGGTGCTGTGGATACTGGCTGGGCAGGCAAGGCCCGGGGCTCAGGTGGAGAAGCCTTCATCTGTGTTAGAGAAGATGGATGGGAGCGGGTGGGCAGGTGGGAGCCACTGCCCAGGGCCCCCTGGACCAGAGTGGCCGCCATATTCCTTTGCTCCAAACCCTGGTCAAGCACCTCCCTCCAGCCCGGCCTCCCCATCACACCCCAGCAAGCTCCCCCTACCTTCCTGATCAGCTCAGCTCCCCTACCTTAATCCCACAGCACCCCCCACCCCCATACACACACACACACACACACACACACACACGCACACACGCACGCACACGCACACACTCTTCAGTCTGCTCTGGGAAGAGCATGTCCTCCTCCTGGGCCATCTTTTCCACTTGTGCCCCCCGCAAGACTCCCAGAGACCCCTCTGTGTGTCCTCAGAGCCCACCCCCTCTGCCAGACTTTCAGTGTCGTCTTCCCATGGAGTCACGCCAGTGAGCCAAGCCAGAAGGGGGCCACAGCTAGGAGAAGAAAGTTTGAAGCAGCAAAAAGTGAAGCATTATGGCACTTTGGCCAGGCCCATCTTGATGCCAGGATAGCACATAGTTTACCGCTTGCCCTGGTTCCATTCAGTTCCTCGTCGGGACCCTGCTTTTGGGGGCACTAGGAAGTAAAGGCAACTGAGGCTGAGGTGAGAGAACAGATGCCCAGGAGGGAAATATCACTGAGAGTCACATTACAAAAGCATGTCTTCTTGTGTCCATACAAAAAGGACATTGCTCTGAATAAACTATGCAAAGGACTTAGGGAGAAGAGAAAAACAATATTTACAAGTCAACAGGGCACAAAGAAAGGAGTTACAAATAAACACAGAGGAAAGGGAGCACTGTGATGGGAGCAACCCAATAAATCTAAACTACCTGAAGCTATGCAGGAAGGACAGAACAGTGTTATCCTACATCGCTCACCCTGCATAGTTGCCGAGAGTCTGGTCTGGGCAGCGATATAGCGACCTCACCTGTGGGGGACACATAGGCACAGGGGAGCGGGGGAAGGGAGGGGCGGAGAGGGTTTGAGATCTCGGGGGCTATTTCCCACCTCCACAGTTGCTCATCTGAAGCATCACTCTGTGGTACAGTCCACCCACGCCAGCACCCATGGCAGTACCCGAGGGCTGCATCTCAAAACTGGAGCGACAGTACAGCGTGTCGGGCGTCTGCCTTGCACCGGGCAGCCTGAGTGATTCCTGAGCACAGAGCCAGGAGTCAGTCCTGAGCAGTGCCAGGAGTGGCCCCCAAACAAACAAACAAACAAACCAAAGAATCATGCATCTATGTCGAAAAAGTGGACTATGGACTGAACATGTTTGCCACTCAATGCCTCTTTTGCAGACCACAACACCCAAACGGAGAGAGAGAACACAGGGGATTGCCCTGCCACAGAGGCAGGGGGGATGGGGGGATGGGGGTGGGGGGATATTATCCATGGTGGTGGAAAATGGGCACTGGTGGAGGGATGGGTATCTGATCATTGTATAATCGAAACCCAAGCACAAAAAATTGTAAATCTACAACTGTACCTCATGGTGTTTCACTAATTAAAAAAAAAAAATTAAAAAAAAAATTAAAAAAAAAAAGTAAAATTAAAAAAATAAAAATTAAAATTAAAAAAAAAAAGAATCATGCATCTTAGGAGGTTCCAGGGGTCTGGGCTCACTCTCCCCAGCCCCCAGCCCACCCCGAGACACAGCAGCACCTCAGGAGCCAGGAGTTAGGGGTGTGCAGGCAGAGGGGGGGCCTGGGCACGTCTCTCCTCCCCCCACCCCCTTCTCCCCTCCTTTTCCCTTCCAGGGTCCCCTCTCTGCAGCTGCTCAGGCCTGGCCACGTCTGCGGGGCTTCCTAGGTGGGACAGAGCCTTGTTTTCTCAATTAGGCAGAAGATCCACTAAGTCACACACACACACCCCCACCCCACCCCGGCCCCAGCCTGGCAGCTGCCAACAGCACCCCATCCCACCCTCAGCCCAGCTGAGACAGAAGCAGCCTGGGTCCCGCAGCAGCCTGGCGGCTTGGAGCCTCGGTTCGCCTCTTTGCTCATCTGCAAATCGGGAGTGCAGGGAAGTCACTCTCCCGAGACCCCCTGAGAAAACGCTTTGAGATGATGTGCATGAAACGACCTCCAGGAAGTCAGACGAAGGTCACGAACATAGCAAAGAGCATGAGTAAGGATTAAATGGAGCGTGGAAGGCCCAGCGCGTAGCTGGGGAGATACCAAACCCCATGTGGAGGGGCTGAAGCCGTCAAGCCGCCCAGATTAGACGCCCAGCACACAGGGTGCCCTGAGCACAGAGATGAGAGTACCCCCAGCACCACCAAGTGTGACCCCCCAAAAAAAAAAACAAAATACTAATCATCAGCATCATCATCATCATCCTGGGGCTGGTCCATGGTCCAGCACGCAGGGCGCTTGCCTTGCATGAGGCTGACCCGGTTTGATTCCTGGCATCCCATATGATGTCCCAAGCCCCACCAGGAGTGACCCTGGGCACAGAACCAGGAGTCAGCCCAAACACTACTGGGTGTGCCTCCCAAACACATGCACAAACAAACCGAAACAAATAATTGTTATTATTATCATAAAAATAAGTCAGGGGCCAGCCCCACCAGGAATGAGCCCTGAGCACTGTAGGGTGTGCCCCCCTCAAAAAGAAAAAAAAAAACACAAGTACCTTCTGGGTGGCAGAGAGGAACGGGAGCCCTGGAAAGCCCAACTCCTCTGAGACAAGGTTGGGGCAGCACCCACAGCCCAGGGAGAGCCTCGAGGGGGCAACCAACCCGTAAACTGCTCAGGGGCCAGAGGCTCATCCTTGTCTGCAAGGGCCTGGGTTAGCTCCCCGGCCACACCCCAGCTCTGCTGGGCAGGAGTAAGGCCAATGTCTGCCACTCTGGCACTGACCATCCAGCCTGCTCAGCCCTGTGGCCTGAGTATTCCAGGAAATAGCTCTCAGGCGCCCTGAGCACTGCCTAGGAGCCCTTCCCTGCAATAAATAAATAAATAAAAAGTGCATTGGGGCTGGAGTGATCGGACAGCAGGTAGGGTGTTTGCTTTGCACGCGGTCGACCTGGGTTCGATCCCCAGCATCCCACATGGTCCCCTGAGCACTGCCAGGAGTAATTCCTGAGTGCAGAGCCAGGAGTAACCCCTGAGCATCGCCGGGTGTGACCCCCCCAAAAAATAAATAAAAATAAAAAAATAAATAAAAAGTGCATCAATACAGCGGCCAACCCAGGTTCAATCCCCCGCACCCCATATGATCCCCCAAGCCCCACCAGGAATGAGCCCTGAGCACTGTAGGGTGTGCCCCCCTCAAAAAGAAAAAAAAAACACAAGTACCTTCTGGGTGGCAGAGAGGAACGGGAGCCCTGGAAAGCCCAACTCCTCTGAGACAAGGTTGGGGCAGCACCCACAGCCGAGGGAGAGCCTCGAGGGGGCAGGTGAGGACAGAAAACACTTTCACCTCCAATTCCTCCTGTCCCATCACACCCCCTGGGAGAGGTGAGGGGAGGAGGTCCCAGCGGACCCTGCAGAGGGGGAGGGTCCCAACCAACCCGCAAGTGTCAAACAGGTGGGAGTTTCAGGTATTGGGTGGTAGGGGTGAGTGTGCAGGAAACCAGCAGCTGGGGGGAGCAGGGAAGAAGCCCCTGACCCCTGGGGACTGCTGGCCCTGGGCTGGCCCCAGTGCTCAATCCTGGCCGTCCAGGACTCTCAGCATCTAGTCTGGTGGTGGGGGGAGGGCAGCCCAGCAGGGCGGGGGCTCCGTGAGGGTCATGATGCTGCATACTCCCTCCCCTCCTTCACTCCCAGCCCCCCCAGCAGGAAGCAATAGGACCCCCAGATCTCAGCTTCTCAAAGCCCAACAGTGGGGTTCCACCCTTGAGGGGGGTGCGAGAGAGCTACTTAACCCCTTAGCTACCTTACCCTTTGGAAAGCAAAGGCCAGTGACTGGGGCTAGTGTGGGGATCAGGGGTGCATGTGCGTGCCCCCCCCCTTGAGTCCCCCCATGATACCACCACTGGATACAGCCTGGTGGCCCCCAGCACAGGCACTGCTTCCATCCCGAGCTTTCCAAAAGCCCCCAGGGTGATCTGGGGCCCTCTGAACACTGTTTTGGAACTCTCCACCCCAGGAACCAGGGCAGCGGTGTGTCCGGTGTGTCCGGGTGTGCCCTAGCCAGAGGGGACCGTCTTGCGCCTCCACCCCTGACCCCTCAGGGAGAAGACCAAGGTCACTGGGCGGCAATTCAGGGTGTGACGGGTCCTGGGGCAAGTCAGAACTCTGACCTCAGCCTGAGACCTCCTGCCCAGGTCTGCTCGACCCCACAGGCACCCCATGACCTCTCCTCTGGGGGCTGATGGGACAGGCCCGGCCCCTCCCGGCCTCCCCCTTCATGGCTCCAGGAAGTCTGGAGCCCTCAGACTGCCCCCCCTCCCCACCCCGAAGGGCCCCTGCCACGCAGTCTGGCCAGCTGGAAAGGCCCAGGCCTGCAGGGCCCCGAGACGTTGAGACAAGGCCTCGCCCCAGTTTCTTATGTGTGAGCACGGGGCCTGGCCAGGAGGACTCTAGTGACCCCTGGACAGGATGGCCCTAGGAACAGCCTGTCTCACCCAGGTGGCTCTGCACAGAGGATTCTAGGTCACACTATGGAAGGGAGGTGGCCTTCACACCTGCCTTGACCACAAGCGGGCTGTGAGGGGGGAGGAGATCATGGTTCAGAGAGGCACATGGATTTCTCTAAAGACACCCAGCGGGGGATATTAAAAAACACAGCATAAGACTAATACCCAAGGACAGTAGAAACAAGGGCCACGGTTGGAAGCTTGCCACAAGTGGGGGGCTAGGGGGAGTGCAGTTGGGACAGAGAAGGGACCAGTGTGACAATGAGAGCTGGAGATGGACGAGAACTGAAAGGCAAGAACCTTTCAAGGAGGTAAAGTGATATATATATATATGTATATATATGTATATATATATGATAACTTTTCAGTAACGGTATTACAAACCATAATGCCTAAAGATATGGGGGAGGGAAGGAAGGAGGGAGGGAGGGAGGGAGAGAGAGAGAGAGAGAGAGAGAGAGAGAGAGAGAGAGAGAGAGAGAGAGAACCTGCCATAGAGGGAGGCTGGGGGTGGAGGGAAACTGGGAACATTGGCGGTGGGAAATGCGCACTGGCGAAGGACATTGTATGACTGAAACCCAGTCATCAACAACTTTGTAACTGTGTATCTCACAGGGATTCAATTAAACAAAATTTCTTTAAAGGACACAGAGCAATGCAGGCTGTTTGGGGGACCCAGGCCCATCTTCCTCCGAGCTCCAGTCTTTCCAGACCAGCGTCATCACCCCAGATACCCCCCCTCCCCCCCATTCTCATACCCTGACAGGTGGAATCCAGGAGGGACTGGCCACATCCTTGGCCCTTAGGGGACCCTCTGAGGCCCAGTCCAGGCAGCCCAGGAACTGTGCCAGCTGCCCAGTCATCCAGAGCTGGGCGAGAGGGGAGGGAGGGGGGCTGTGGGCTGGAGCAGCCAAGGACGGTGGACTTCCTGCAGGAGGAGGCACTCCCAGAGTGGCTGAGCTAGGAGGAGCAGGAGGAAGGGTGGGGACTGCAGCCGAGCAGAGGCCCCCAAACCTCTTTGACCCCTCACCCCCTTTTAGAAAGAAAAATAACTCATGCCTCTGGAAAAAATCTACTGCTTTGGTTTCCTTGGGGGCCACCCCAGCAGGGCTCAGGGGTAATCCCGGTTCAGTGCTCAGACCCAAAGCATCACGCGTGCAAGGCAAGTGCTCTCCCACTGGGCCGCCTCCCTGACTGGGATCTCTCTTCATTAAACGAACACACAGAAAATC